>NW_009259559.1:172348-200763 GCF_000687185.1 Egretta garzetta | reverse complement strand
TCCCCCAGCCACAGCATGGCTGAATGGATGATGCCTCAAAGAACCAGAAGCACTTTGATTTTGCTTTTGTGTGCTTTCATTTCCTTTAAAATATGACAGCTTAAAGTATCAGGGAGAATGTCTGAAAAAGTTTACATGTTTATGAAAAAGCCTCTGCTGCAAGGCACAGTTGAGTCTCAGAGAAAAAAAAAGCATTTCTACCACCTTTGTGGGTGCAGAAGTACGTTAATGCACCAAAAGCCTCCTTCAGCATGTGCTCAAGGTACAGCGATGGGAAATCCTGACACTGGATACTTTATGGGGTGCTCCTGAGAAACAGCTTCTGGTGCTGTTTGTGGAAAAGTTCTTCCTTTATCGTTAAACCTTTTGAAATCTTTAACATTGGAAATGTTTTATTACTACCTGATTAAACCTCTGTAGAGATCAGTCTCTGCAGGCAGCTTGCAAGAGGCAGTTCTTTTTCAAGAGGTCCTTGGTCCAGAGAACATTTCTGGGGTGCAAAATACCAAATTATGTGAAGTATTACACATGCATTACAGTAATGCCTCCAGAGAGCACACGCACTGGCAAGTATAACCAGCATAACCAGGCCTGCGGGTGTGACGCCTGCAATAGTTCCCAGTAAAACTCTTTTCTGTGACACACTTCTGTGTTTCAGTGTGTCTCTGTGGAAGGGCAGAATGGCCAAATTATGCCAAAACACACAGAAAAGCCGTGGGAGAAGAGTAGACCTGAGAAACAAAAAATCATCCCGGATTCATGTTTCCTCCAGTTCAATAGGGATCACAGACTTTGCTGTGGTAAATCACCCATTTGCTTCACTGAGAAGGTATTGTAAGTGTGATTAGGCCCTGTGCAAGAAATAACTTCTTCCCCTTTAGTCATGGGAAACTATTCTCATTTTCTCTACGAACCAGGGCTGAATTGCTTTGTAGTGTGTTCATTTTTTTTTTTTTTCAAACACCTATTCAAATAGCTTTTTTTGTGTGTGTTCAGACACCTATTACTTTTGTATTACTCCAGGTTCTTCCAGGAAGCAAAATTTACAGCGTCTTTCCCGTACAGAGTTCCTCTGTGCTCATTTTATGAGGGAGGCAAATCACGCTTCCAGTAAAGAAACAAAAGCTTTCCATTGCACGTACTTCCACTTAAAAGGTTCTGCCTACCAAAATAGGCCCGTGATCAGTTTCTCAGTCCTAAAAAAAGTAATTATAAATAACAGGACAGTTGCAAAATAATATTATGTACCAAGAACAACTTTTTAAAATGAGATTGTTTTCAGTTAAAGTGCTCAACTTTATAATATCTTTATCTCTAGAGATTTGGTGGTTTGGTTTTCTCCTTTTCCTTTGATTTTGGGCCTGTAATAAGCCTGTAGCTGCCAGTTTAAGATCGAGTTGGGTTTTTTCTTCATTTATTCTGCAGGCGCACAGGTCACCGTCCTGCTGCAGGATTCTGGCTGGAAACGGCACAAATATGAAACAAGATTGCCACCTTCTGGAAAGGCCTTGGAAACTGAGCTGAATGGGATGTGTGGTGCTTCAGGATTTTTTGGGGTTTTTTTTAAGGAGATTTAAGGTGATGGTAAGTATTAAAGTCTGCTTTTCTGGCTAGGTGCTAGCTCACTGTGTGGCTGGTCAAAGTCTGAGTTCCTCCATCGCGACCAGTCTGCAATACCAGAGGGAGAAAGGGGTACCATGCGGGGAAGCCACTGCAATCTCAGCGAGAATGTTCAACACCTTTAGCCAGCCCTGTGCCCCCTTTTAAGCTCGAGAATGCAGGGAAGCATACGTAATAAACAACTTAAAGATATTGAGTAATTACGTGTGGGAAATGCAACTATCTATTGAAAAATCCTGTGGTGAGCAATGTGGATGTTTACCAGTAATGCTGGCAATGAATCTAGCAAATATTGTTTTGAGCACTGTGATAATATTCATTATTCGATGTATGGCTGTGTGGGTAAACGCAGTCCTGTTCAGCTCCAAACCAAAGGTGACTTCCTTAAAAAGCAGAAACTGCCATATCAGAACTGAACCACTTTGCTGATCAGGTAGTCTGGTCCTTTTCCAGTGGAGCAAGCAACACCACATTTACTCTCCTACTTGCAGATACGCTTTGTAAAGACATATATTTAACAGTTGGCATAAGTCAGTTTGAAGGAAGTGATGCTACGGACCTTATGACACACTATTTTATAGACAAACTATATCCCTAATAATTTTAAAGGCAGTATTTTTCAAAGCTGCCTGGCTGGGATGAGTGTGGGCGGAGAGCTGCGCTGCGGGGCCTCTGCCTTGGTGGGTGCCTTTGCCTTGGCCGTGTCCACAGGTAACGGTGGCCGGTCCTCTCCCCGCTTGCCAAATTACGTTTGTGCGGTTTCTTCGCTACTGGTTCTCGCTGTGACTGATCTCTCCCCAGGGACACTAATAACAGAGATAAGCAATGTGTTTGGCTCTTTGCACTTTTTGCACAGTTTGCATAAACCCAAATTAATCTTTCTGACCTGTTGTCTTGAAGGGCCACGCTTACTGCCAGCTGTTTTCTGCCACTCAAATGCCACTTGAAATGGCACTTCTGCTATACCATCATAATGCAGAATTATTTATGAAGGCTGAAGTTGCTTCGCTGCTCTTTTTTCAACTGTAAGGGAAGAGCTGACAGACTGTATGGAAGTTGGATAGCTAGACAGCCAAACTAAGGATAAACCTACTTATCCAATGTATAGAGAAGTGGCTAAATGCTGTATCATCTAAACTAAACTAGGTAAACTCCATTTACCTTAACTGGCCTCTGGATATGTTAGTGTATTGTATTTTATTTTTACCTCATGCATTATTTTGCACCAGTAAAAATAATTATATATGATTGTTAGTTATAATATGTCACTTCAAGTGAACTGAACTCGTATCTACTACACTAAGCTGACTGAAGTCCTCTTATGATGTTACCCTGCAATGAGGAAAAGCTGCAGAAGAAAACAACCTATTCATGAAAGAAACCTCTTCAGTGTGCATTTCTTTATGGACATCCAGAAAACAGAGGTAAAAATAATCCTGAGAGTGCTAATTACTTGCTGCTTAGTGATAAAACAGAGAAAAAAGAAATTTCCCAAGCTTTTGGAAACCAGACCCTTCCAGTGCTCAGAGGTGACTCTGGTTTTGCCTAATGTTTTTTCTGAAAACTGAGATAGCCTCCTGCAGTGCATGTAGCATGTGGAGGGTGCCGGGTAAAGCGCTGTCTGAAAGTGCTCTCAGTGTGGAGGAGATCGAGCATGATAGGCTAAAATGTATTTAAACTAACTCAGCAAATGTATAAAATAATAAACACTTTTAAAATCTTGCTTTGAAAAAAAACCAATTGAGCTAACTGTTCATTGCAGGTACTACTTTGAATTTAAAAAAAAAAATTTAAAAAAATCCCCATCTTACAGTTTTGGGTGATTTGGCTGAGACAATGCAGTGAGCCACTGGCACAGCACAAAGCAGAACAGAAAAGTTGCCCAGGTTCCATGTTTAATGAACTGGTGCCGTGTTGGGGGCTGCCAAGGCTCTCCGGCAGTTTGTGTGACAGGGACTGCCGGTTTCTCCTTTGGGTCCAGCTGGTTGCGTGGAGCTGCATCAGGCTGAGGCTCACATACGCTGTTTGCTTCCCAAAGCTGAGTCAAATAGCTGAAGGGTAGACATATCTGCCGTTATTTATCTGCTGAGAGTTGGACTGAACTGACTGACTCATTTAGCGGAGGTCATTACTGGCGTTCTGCAGCTGTCCCAGTTACCTCACCGAGAGGAAGACTTTAGACTCTCAACCATGAAGTGCTTGTGAAATAATGCATTAACTCCTGTTAAACTCAGTGCTGCTTCTTCCTTTTACAGGCTTTGCTTGATGGAGCAGCGAAATAGAAGTCTAAGCCGGCGACGGACCTTACAGCACTAAGCATTACTGCTGAAAATGTGAGGGGAGCTGCCAGCTAAGGGACTGTTCTGGGAGCTGGTTGCAAGCACAGCGGAGCTCGGTGCCTTTTGCTAAACTTCTGATATGTGAGCAAGTGACAAACTGGGAGAAGAAAAACATTCAAATAAATACTTTTAAAGGACCTCAGGAATGACTTAGAAGCACACGTCCCTGTGAACAGTAATATACGATTTCAAAAAATGCATGGTCTGTGTGGAAATGCTGGAAATATGTTTAATACAGCAGGGATGATTTAACAGGGATTTTCATCTCTAATATTTATGATTCTGACACCTTCTTAGAATCAGATTTATCCCATCTCCTATTTCATCACCAGATCCAGATTTTCAGGAGTAACCAAACTGGTAAGTGCCTTTGAAAAGACGATCCTGAAAGCCTCTTGGTCATTTGGAAATCTGGTGCATGATTTATTCTCCAAGCAAGGCTGGAGTTGGTCCTCTGGGAAGTCTGGGGCACATGTGTGCATGGACCTCTCTTTTCTGTGATGCACCAGTGAGACAGGAATCGTGGCCTTCATTAGCACTTGCAAGATCTTGTGCAGCTCCTCCCTAGGTGCTGGGTGCCTGGCAGACCTGCCCTGGAAACCTGGCCTCTCCTCTTCAGGTCTCACACACAGCAGCCTGCAGCATTAGCTCTGTTTCATGGTTAGACCACAAGCCTCTTCTTAAAAACTGTTCCTCGTGCATACAGGCCTTTTCTGCTATGCAAGTGGAAAGGAGCTTTATAGCGGAACCTGTCTGTGATTTTTTTACCCAAAGGAGAAGACTCCCATGGGGAACGGGCACTGGCCTTTCATGGGCAACCATCGAGTCTTCACTTGGACTGAGCAGGGCCACAGCTATTTCTTATTTTGGCTTATCTCTGTCTTTTCCTTCTCCGTGGGCTAGTGCTTACCATGTCCATGGCCAGTGGACAAGATGCAGGGGTCTCCAGGAAAAGTAATCCACCAAGCATGCTTGAGAAACAGCACAGGCATGCAGCAGGGGCTGCTGCTGTCCTTTGCCATCAAAGCAAAATCAGCTTTTTCTTTCTGCCTTTCTCTTTCTAATCAGCCTTGCGAATCCCTGACCAAACCAACATTAGAGCCCAGACTGGGTCTCAAAGTGTTTTACTGCATGCTAAGTCTTGCTGCAGGCTTTCGTGAGAAATCTTTGGGCTGGCACATCTGCCCTCCCTGTTAGTGTGTGGTCCTTGGTGGAAAGCTCTGGGTGTTGTGTCCCACATTATTAGCCCTTGAAATTAAGAAAAGTTGGGCTCTAACTTCAGTTCTCCCCTCATTTTCACATTGTTTTCTCAATAAAGATCAGCAAACCCCTGCTATGTGGGCTAATGCTTTAAGTTTTGGTAATCAATAACCAAATGGCTACAAAAAGAGTAAATATCATGTGTTATTATTACAGCTCAGGCTCCACAACTGAACATTTAGAAACAGATAAAATTCTCCGCTGCCTCAGCACTGGTTTTTTCCTCTTTCAGTATTTTCTTCACAGGAAACTTGTGCAAAGTATAAACACTTTAAGTGAAGCTTGAAACAGACGTTAGTTGTTCCTTCCCCCTCCATGCTGGGTCTTTTGTTTTATGTGGTTATATCACCATTCGGAGCATTATAAATATAAAGTGATGTCTGTATGGGCTGCATTTTGTGGCTTTAATTTCTACAGCCTTCTTGAAAAATTGCTCTCCTGCTCACGATGACAAAACATGCCAAGTTAAAACACAAAAGAGCTCTTAAAGAAGGCTTAAAAACATAACATTGCTTTTTAGACAGACATCTGCAACAACTATAGGAGAAAATGCCGATGAACTTTGAAGTCCTTAGCACAGGACTGACGGACTGATGGTGCCACCTAGGGAATAAGGAAGAATTAGCAAATTTCTACAACCCACTACTAAACGAATTTACAGCTTCTACAATTATATCATAAAGTGTAAAAGAGCAGCTTCAAGAAGTAAATATATTTTCCTTGGATTTCAAGCCTGATAGGCTTGGAATTGAAATAACAGATTGTATCTATGCTACTGTGAAAAGGCTTGTCTATTTGGCAAAGTATTGACACAAGGTGAAATACAGCACAGACTGTTTTTTTTTCAGATATGTAATTTCTCCTAAAGCCAGTGCAAGTTATTTTTCATGACATCTTTGAAAAGTTTCCCCTTCTGTGTCTGTATAAACTTCTCTTATGCTCAAGCATGCACACAGGGGTAGCATGTGCATTTAGTGCTGTTCCTGAGCGACATTTTCAGTGGCAGGGTTTGAGGATATGACAACAGGAAATCAAATGCAGCTGGACTTCTTTTCTGTGGGGGTTTTTTATTTTTGTTTTTTTTGGTTTGGGTTTTTTTTAAGAAAAGGGAACTTTGAAATCTCAGGGTTTGATTTGAAACAATCTATATGCTGTATCTATCATCTCCAAGGTGATCTGGGGGACTGCTTTCTGTTCCTTGAGGGACTGTTTTTAACATGGTGAAATCCTGAGTGAAAATCTTACTAATGACATGCCCATCTGGTAGGGTAAACAGAAACTGAGTTTCACCATCATAGACCGATGGTCTAACTTTGCACAGAGAGGTGCACTGTAAAGTGTTAGGTCTTACAGACCTGCAGAAGATATATAGAAGATACTTAGTGTTTTGCCTTTCTTATATATCACAACTTGGGTGAATGCAAACAGGTTTTTGAAGTATTTGCTTTAAAATATGCTACACTCAAGAAAGAGCAATTCAAGTAAGATGGAAGGAAAAGCAAGAAAAAAAAAAAGATTGCTTCTCTGTATTTGCCAGAAATGGGGTTTGTATTTTTTTTTCTTTCTTCTATTTAAGCCATCTGAAACATATATTTGAGATCAAAATAGTTACTGGAAACAAGAACATTTACCATCAATAACCTTGATGCGTCACACTGTTTGCTTCCTGCTTTGATGTATTTGTCTTTTGCAAGGAGACAGATTCTTAAAGAAGAAATTTTTCACTGTATTTTTACTCCATTTGTTTGAATTATTGAGGAAAAAAATGCCTTTCTTTCTTTCTTGCAGTTTTTGTTGGTTTGGGTAGTAATTGCTGTCATTCCCCTTCTTATACCATTGTTCATGTGTTGGGAGCTCCCTGCCTGTAGTGGAATGCAAATAAAAGCTCCCTTGAGGCCGGGCACATATTGACTGGACCCTGTTGAGGGATGGCACTGATTTAGTTGTATATTATTATTGTTATTTTTTTCCCCCTCCCCTGCTCTGAATGGATCCCTTTCGTTAGTTTTACTGGGGTGTGAAGGTCTGTGATTGCTCTGCTTGGCAGGTCTCTCTCAGCCAGCAATAATGGAGGAGACTCTGCCCTGAGTGCCTCAAAAAGCATTTCCAGGCTGGATGAACCCCTTCTTGAACAGGGCCATGGCAAATTGTTGTAGAAAGGAAATGCAATTAGGGCAACATCAGCCTGAGCACTCAAATGGGAGTCTTCAGGAAAACCAACCAACAACGGACGCATAGTCTATTGCTGACCTCCAAGGTCAAAAACTTGCGCATTTAAGAAAAAACTGCTTTGGTGACTAATGGAGCCCTTTAAGTAACATCCTCTCCCAGCCTGGGAGAGTGGCCATTTCAGCTTCATCATAAAACTGCCTCTGAGTTGTATCATAGCCCTGATAACTAACCTGTTCAAAGTAGAAAAGATTTCCGAAGCCTTCAAAAGGGGTCTCTGATCTTTCATCTTTATCCATACTGGGTTGTGGGTGAAAGAGCGGGCTAAAAATAGGGAGAAAGATCTTGTGTCAGTGCAGCAAGAAGCATGCTGGCAGGTATTTTTTTCCTAGAGGTCAGTCATTCTGTTTAATGCACTAAATCATACTCCTACTAGCTTGAATTTCAGATATAAATAAAAAAAAAGTGGTAATTTAGAGTTCAGGTGGCTTGTGGTAATCTTAATAATACTCCCTTGTGAATAATGTGCATTTGTTTTGATAGCAGGACCTTTCACGACATAATCGTGGAATGCTGACTAGTCTGGCCTACTAATATATTTTATGGGTGTGCTCCTCATATAACCTTTTCCCTTCAATGTGTGTGTTTAGGGTGTAATGGGAAGACCGTGGGCTAGAAAGTCTTAAGATTTATTCAGCATTTCAAAGCGAATGTAGTATTTTTATTTGATATTTTAACAATTATTTATAAAATCTGAAGGTTATTTCCCCAGAAAATGGTGGAAAAAAGAAGAGTAGAAACTGATGAGGATCCCAGGCTGGGGTAAGGTTTTGGCACGCGCTGTTTACAGGCACAACACAGAGCAGGCAGCTCCAAGGCAAAGGAGATCGATACCTTTCAAGTCTGTTCTTTCTGAGAGCCAGCACAGGCCTTGGAATGGTATCACACAAGTCAGATGCTCAGAAAGGCCATATTTGTTTGGCTGCACGGTCAGATAAAAGACATATAGTTACCCATTTGTGAATCAAACCAATCACTTTCCAGGTTGTTGAGTTAATGATTGCCTCCTCAGCCTGAGGAAACCATCTTTTGTGTCACACCCCCATCCTAAATACCCCTCCTGTGCTCCATTCTTGTCTGTTACACATTCCCAACCTACCAGCAGTTGAGAAAAGTAGTGTTTGAGCAGCTTCCCACCATGGCTGTGTAGAGAGACCTTGTTTGGCAAGTATGAGCCCCTTCATGATTCCATCATCCAGAGGTGTGGCTCTTCTTTCTTTCTCAAGGCCATTTATTGTTGTCCTTCACAGCTGAGATAGCTATCTTTAATCTTAAACAACTGTAGTCAGATGGCAACTAGTGACTGAAGCAATTCTTTGCTATGAAAAATATACTGAGGGTCATGTATGTTCATCACTGATTTCAGACTACTGCAGGCAGCTTGCTTCAGTACAGTTCAGAGGGTCAAAATCAGAAGCCTGTTTTCAAGAGCAATACAGATGGACATAGATATCAACTATGCATAACCACAAATAATCACTTATGTCAATGAGACTGCGAGGAACATTTGTCTTGCTTCCTTAACTTGACTTGTATGCTAGCTACATCTGAGATTACTATGTGCCTTTCTTTTTTATATGCAGTCCACATGTCTTTTCTGAGTGAAGGAACAGGATTATGTTTTTCTGGTATTGCATTTACTTGTTTGCTCTGCTGAAGACGACGTTAATGGTGGAAGCATGTATAGTTCCAACTGACTTTCCTGAGCTGCTCTTATCAAGCTGTGTTTATGCTTTGGCATCCAGCAAGTGCTTTCATACATGACGTTCATAATAATTCTCAGTGACTCTTGCTGAGAGACTCTCAAGAGATATTCCCACAGTATCAGGATTTGCAGAAAGATGCTGGGAACATCGGCCATTAGCTGGCTGGCTGATGCCATGTCCATGCGTGCCTACACCAGCTGATGGCTGAAAGGTAACTCCTTTTCCATTGCTAGATGGCATTTTCTTTTAAGGAAGGAAATGCTGTATGACTCTGTGCTCAGTTTTATCAGCACAACTTTTCATTATATTCTACCAGATGGCTTTTTTACAACTGAAACTTATATTTTTTTTTTTTGTATTCTGATTCAAAATACCTGTTCAGTCAAAGGAGGTGTGTTATTACTATGCCTCACAGCATGGGGGGAAACCATATCTCAGATGCTTTATTTATAATCACTGCTTTCTAAAGGTAACTTGCAGCCTTAAGTTTGAAGCTTGGCTATTTAATTATGTACTAATGGGTAGAGTTGTACTTTTGAAAAGTTTTCATTCTGTTGCAGAAGGATTCAAAAGAATATGCCTGTTTGAGAAGTTTACTGGGTGGAAAAGATGGCTTGGGAACTAGAACACGTACCTTCAAAGTGAAGTCACCCATCCACACATCTAGTAAGCCCTTGCAGGCTAATAGAAAAACGCATCTAGTTCCAATCTAACCTTGCCTCATTGAGGGGTGGGAATGGGGAGAGGAAGAAAAAGTTACACAAGGAGCAAAGAAGAAAATTTATGCCTTCAACTGACAGAGGCTTGGCACAGTAGCCTAACTTCAAAGTGTACTAATACTCTCCAGAGATCAGTAAACATGATTAATATATAGTCTGTGGGATATTTTTGTGTGTGTGTGTGAAGTTACGTAGACTTCTAAAAACAAAAACAACTTTTATATTTAATGTCTAATGCATTCCATCTGGTGGAGTGTGTATCAATATGTTCCTTTTAAGGGCCAGATTAGGGACACAGCGCACATGCTGAGTAGTAACTTAGTCTGCAAATAGTGCAATAGCGCTGTTTTAATGAGGAAATCATCAGCATATGACTTTAAAGCTCCCATATCAGTATGTTTAGCAAAGCAGCAACATGCTGCTCTGGGTTTTCTCTTCTGTGCCATACCTATTGGCCTCCTTTAGCAGGCAGCCTGGGGAGCCATGAAGCTCTGATACTAATTTTTATTCTGTGGTGGGTCTGCTCTGTGCCAGACTACGTGGTCTGTGCTACTCATGCCAGTGTAGCTTTACTGGAAATTTTTTCCCAGAAGCCACTCTTCATTTGTGCATCTTAATTTAGCTTAATGGATGATACCTCTTCTCATCAGCAGATGCCATGAGCATAGAGCAGGGTACTGATGAGTCTTGTGTCTCATTTGGTAGTCATGCTCTGATTCAGGTGTCCTGAGTCATCTGCTCATATGCCTTTGCTTTCTTTAAATGTCAAAATTTCTGGGGTTTATGCATTTATACTTTGTAGACTTTGAAGAGTCTCCTTTGGATATTTGTAGGGAAGTTAAGCACCAGTCCTTGTGCCATCTAGCAAAGAGTACAGTCTGTGCTATTCCCTTATAGCTGGTACAGAAACCTGGTGTTTGTAAATGGCCATGTTGTTTTCCTTTTAAAGTGGGGGGGAGGGGAATATGTTTCATATTTTTTCTTCCTTTCTCTATTTCTTTCTGAAATTATTCCTACCAAAGCTATATACTGTTAAATTATAGTTTCCCCGTTCTTCCTCCTCTTCTCTACAGCTGTTGAACAGTTGGCAGCCAGCTGCTGTAGCTTAAAAGGAGAAGTTTGAGGGCATTTGGGATTTCTGCTGGCATCGCTGCCAGCTCTGCCTGCAGCCCCACTGGGGTTTGTTGGGCTTTGTGCAGCACGTGTGTGCTCTCTTTGCCCTCTCTGCTGTTGCTGCTGTGAGCCTGGAGAACACAGCCTTTTCCCCCTGTTGTATGAACTACCTTGGCTAGCCTGTGTCAGCTGTCCTTTCATCCCCAGGCATTGCCTGGCATGGTCTGTGAGTGAATGCAGTGAAGGGTACCTAATTTTCTTCATTCAACTTACCACTTCTTCGGAAAGAACCGATGTCAAATCTATAGAATCATAGAATCGTTGAGGTTGGAAAAGACCTTTAAGATCATCAAGTCCAACCGTCAACTAACACTGCCCTTCCACCACTAGACCATGTCCCTAAGCACCTCGTCTACCTGTCTTTTAAATACCTCCAGGGAAGAGGACTTGACTGCTTCCCTGGGCAGCCGGTTCCAATGCTTGAAAACCCTTTCATTGAAAAAATTTTTCCTAATGCCCAATCTAAACCTCCCCTGGCACAACTTGAGGCCATTTTCTCTCATCCTATTGCCCATTACCTAGGAGAAGCGACCGACCCCCACCTCACTAGACCCTCCTGTCAGGTAGTTGTAGAGGGTGATAAGGTCTCCCCTCAGCCTCCTTTTCTCCAGGCTAAACAACCCCAGTTCCCTCGGCCTCTCCTCATAAGATTTGTGCTCCAGACCCTTCACCAGCTTCATAGCACTTCTCTGGACATGTTCCAGCAACGTTCTATGACATAAACTTGTGAAAACCAAACAGTGAAATATTGAGGATTTCAACCTGAAGTCCACAAAATGCTTGTATGCAATGTACAAAGAATTACTTGGTTATGTGGTATGGATTCTCTCCTTCATCTCAAAAGGCAAGGTAAATTTTCATCCTTCCTGATAGGAATGTGGTGCAACTAATGTCCGTTTCAGCTGTAAAGACAGGATTGTCTCCATTCTGGGACCATTATTTAAAATAAAGTATTTTGAGGTGTAAACCTACTGACATGGCTGTGGCTGCCCAAAAGGTGCCCAGGTGGTTTTTATGAGGGCCTTAGTCCATTCCTCAACTGTACACCTCTCTGTTGGGCCAGTTGGTCAGGGTGGAAAGACTGGAATGTCGCAGTATCCCTTTATGGCCACATCCTACCATTGTAGAAGAAGAGATACCACTCTCTGAACTTCAGTTGTCCACTTAGAAATGGGTCATGGGCATCCTGGAGGTCTGAGCTCTCCCATTCTAGCTTTTTTACCAACACTGCCAAGAGAGAGCATCCAGAGCCGAGTTTCTGGAGGCAGACCCTTCGTCAGGCTAAAGAATGGAGTTGCTGTGGAGCAAGCTGGATTGCAAGAGGGAGAGAAATTACTTACGATGTTTCCAACGCTGCGGAGTTAACAGTATTTGTGAGGATTTAACTGATGTTAGTGAGGTATTATGTTGGGATTTTTATTTCTGATCCATGGCATGAAGTTAGAATAACAAAAGCCCTAAGCACTTGCAAGGATTTGGGTTTGTTAAGTTGATTTCATTTTGAGCCAATTGCTGAAATTTGTAACTAGATTTTAAAAACGTATTTTTATTGTCCTGTAATTTGACCATGGATCAGAATAATAAAACCCTGTTATACAATGTGCTTGGCAGCATATTTCTGCTGGAAATCTGTTTAAGATCCATTCAGTATGCTGAAATCTTACGAAAGTTGGGTGCTTTACTCAATAACAACAGACAATTAACTCAGAAACTTATGTACGCAAACTCTTCAACCTGGTTGCCTTGCTTGGGATTGCACAAGCGGCAGAATGCATCAGGCTTTGGCTGCATATGCTGTGTGACCAACATGTGCAGAAAGTGAATATGTAGGATTTCCACTGGGAACATTGAGCTATAGGACAGAAATATTAATCCTCTCTAAAGGCTTTCACATTCCATCAAAACCGAAGTGATTAGGCATATAATATTTGTGTGATCAATAGCTTCTTGTTCGATGGAATTCTTCTCTTGAGGATCATATTAGAAGCCTCAGGGCACTACTGAATGGGGAGGCAGCAGGCAGTGAAGTTCTCCACAACTGTCAGGAATCCTTCACATTGAAATCCATTCCCCTTTGCCATCTGCTATACTAATCTTGATTTTAAATGCCTTAAACTATGCCAGGTTGGAAAGAGTTAATTAAACATTAAGATGTTTTCATTAAGGGTTCCCCCCCTCTGGATTTCACAGCACTCTATCAAAGAGAAATACCACAATGAACTAAATCTTTTGGAAGGTATTTCTCCTCTGGGAGAGAGACGTTTACAGAAATTCCGGACATGAAAATGTCAAATGTTACTCATCCTCTCTGTGGCTTTTTTCCCCTTTTTGAAGTATGTTTGCTTCCACTTGGTAGCTGAGGGTGTCACTGCTTGTTATTTGATATGTGGAACTGGGGCACACAAAAGGATGACTAATCCCATTTACTGGAATTTTACAGTTTTCATCAAGGGCACAGTTTCCATTTCAAGCTTTATAGTAAAAGCAAAACACCAACTGGCAAACTGACTTCTATTATTGTTGTAGTAAATTAATAAGGATTACTATTACAGTAAAAGGGTCCTTTTTGAAGATTGCTTCTTGAACTGAAAAGAAACTTGCATTTAAATATTTTATGAGGGGCAGTTTATTGTAACTATATATACAGTACAGAAGGCTCCCTGTCCTTTGCATGGCAATACCAGCCAGCATATTGTGTCCTTTTGCAAATACGCACGCTCTCTCTTTCCTCTTTGTGTCTCAGTCTCCCTCCCGTTATCTCTAATGTTGTGGCTTACACCGAGGTTTAAATAAACTTGCTATAGCCATGCGACTCTCACAGTTATCACAGTGAAAACTGTGTGCATCTTGAATAAATTTTGCTTTAAGTTCAGCAGCTCTCTAGGGAAAAAGAAAACTTCATTGTCACTGCCTGAACCTGTTCTTTGTAAAAGCCTTTTCTTCTTTCAGTTTCTCTAATCTTCTACTGCAGTGGTGTTTCTAGAGCCTAAGCAAGGGCAGCACTTGCAAGTCTTCAAAAAATGGTCTGAGCTTATTGACAAATCTGATTACCGTTTTTAAAAAAAAGAAAATCTAATTCTAAGATAGCCATCTGCTTGCATTCCAGCTCTAAGCCCCCTCCATTTAAATCACTGTGCTAGTCTCTCCTGCTGCTTCTCCTTCTTTCCCTTTTTGCTCCCGTGAGTTCCATCTCATGCTCTCCATAATACACCTATTACACCCAACCTTGCAACCTCCTTCATAGTGCGTTGGTACAAGAGGGCACAGCCTTGGGAATAACGACACAGATGTTATGAGATTAGATTTATATAGAAATAAACCCAGGGTTGCCTACTGTAATGGTTGGAGTTGATGATCTTAAAGGTCTTTTCCAGTCTAAACAATTCTATGATTCTATGATTCTACTCTTTGCTTTATTGTGAATCCTACAGTACCTGATATTTCTGAAATCCCCAGCTGCTGCGGTTTTGTCACCTGAGGACCTCACCTTCTGGGTGAGGCTAGAGGACCTAACTAAATCAATCCAAGGGGATGGAAATCACAAATCTGGAAATTTTCATGGGTTTTAGACCAAATCTTTGAATGACGCTGATTATATGAGATCTTTTTTATCACTCCAAGATTTTTTCTCCTCTTGTCTTCTGGAAACTGTGCCTGCATATCAAAGTCTCCTCAACGCCTTTTTGTGATGTAAGTACAATTTATTTTTGGGACTGGTAGAGTCCTCTTTTGGTTGGAATCAGAAAATGAACTACCAAAACATAGAGGACAATGGAAACCTTTGGAAATAAATGAGTAATTGGGCTGATTGCCATTGGAAAGATCTCTGTTGTGAATTTAGAAGACCCTTGAAGACTGAAGTCCTTTCTTGCTGGCAGCACTGGCACGATTTTCAGTTTCTTGAGACTGAATGTAGGTTTTGGCCATGTGCCAGTTCCACACTGGGACCCGATGGGCCAATTGCACTCCCTGAATTGCTCTTGAGATGGAAAATCTGGGATGTCCCCACATCAGGTACATATGGGCACAGCCTATCGGCATGGGTAGCAGATCAGGCCAGGGTTTGCCACACCGTGGTGCCAGCCTGCCCCATCTCTCAGGGGTGAAGGCTTGGCAGTAGCAGCACTCAGCGTGTTGTGCTCTGGTCTGAGTCAGTGCCGTCCAGCTTGGTGGGTTTGGGCATAAGTTTCAGTCCCGTATGAGTACAGCCAAGCTCACCTGACTAATGCTTTGTTTTGATAGTTGTAATGGCTCTTTCCCATATAATACAATTTCCTCTCCCACATGATCCTGTGTGCAAACCAAAGGTCAGACCCTCATCTGGTTTAAATCAGTATGGCTGTGCTGATTTCATGCTTACGTATACTAACTAATGAGCTGGAAATTTACAGCTAGCGCTGTTATACAAATGGATGGAGACTCATGGCGCTGGGGTCATCAGCAGCAACGTGAGTAAGGATGTTGAGACATTTTTGAGTTCCTACTCGTGACATCCATAGCTGAGAATTTGGAAAATCACCCTGCTGTACCCTTTGTGGGGGCCTAGGGCTCTGCTTTCAGTTAGATTTCAGCTTTTTATAATAAACTGTCTCTACTCCTACGCCATTCCTGCACAAGCTGTTCTTCAGTGTAGCACTGCTAATGAACCAAACATGGCCATCCCCAGATCCCAGACCTTGTAAAACTTGTATTTGCTTAAATGGTAACCAACCTCAAAGCCCTTCTTGTTTGTAAGTCTATTGAGACACAACAGAGCCACTTTTGCGACAGTGTATTGCGAGCGGCCTCAGAAACTACCGTTGATGCTGGCGTAACTCCCTTCCGAGTTAAACACTGAGGGAGCAGCAGATGAAACTGGGAGCTGTGCCACGACAGTGGATTGTCAGCAGCTGAGCTGCTGTCTAGAAATGGAAAATGGATTTTCACATCTTCTGCTATTCTCTTCTAATGGATTCTGAGGGTTTTTTTTCCCCCATTTCACCTGCCTAACTAAGCTGGAAGTCTGTGTACTTCGACTACTATTCTCCCTTAAAGACTTTCACTAAGTGTCCCTCTCAAAATACAGCAATATTTTTAGAGAGGATTTGAAACAGAAGAAATTTTTATCTGGCAAAAATATGTTATTCTGTTTTTCTTTTTCTTTTTTTTTTTACCTCTGTGAAATACTGCCATGCTACATTTGAGTACTCTTTTATGGAAGAAAACAAATATGACCAGATTAATTACTTAGCAATAGATTCATTCTCTTAAAGAGAGATGAAGCCATAGGATGGCTATAACAATACTGCGTAGGTGTTTTAACATCAGAAGGCTGACAGGAATGAATGCTCCAAAGCCGATCTGTGTTGATTCATACTTGTCCCACACACATTCCTCTACGGAGCAGCTTTCCCCCTCTCCTAGCTTTTTCCAGAAGGTGTCACTGTAAGGCAGTGATGGTCAAAATGTCTGTAGATTTAAAAATAAAAGAGTGAGAAGGACTTCATGGCTCTTATTTTCTTGTAATGATTATTTAACTCCTAATAAATCAATATCAACAGTTTAAAACATTAGAATGGGAACAAGAAATGGGAGCATCAAAGTTTCTTCATAATTTGAATTTACAATCTGTCTGAGAACATGTAATTCCAAAGAAAATTCAGCTTCTCAGGCCATTAGCTTAATAGCCGAGGGTGTGAAATTATCAAAATGAGTGAGCAGTTTTAAAGCCTACTCTTTTAATGCTCATGTTCTTTGTGTGCACACAGGGGTACATCTGAGAAGCACATGTGCACAGTAGTGGATGCAACTTCATAATGAAAAGCTGCCAAGATATTTATTTTTCCAGGTATTCAGTGAGATGTGGTTTGTTTGCAGACTTCAGCTTCCACTGGGCTGTAGGTCTCAGCACAAGGCACTGGAGGCCCTTATGAAATGACTGGGTGACACAGATTTGGGAAATGTTGCTGATGTGGGTAAGAACTGGAATGTAGTGCCACAAGGGTGGATGATCGTGAAGGCTCCACCATCTGAAGGGGATAGACATATTAAAACAAAATGCAAAGGCTCGCACCTAGGAACAGTAAGCCAGAAGTGCATCCATCAGTAGGCAATGAGCGAAGAGAAGAAAACTTGAGTTATGGTGGTTACTAATGAGCTGCTGCTATAATCTGTCATTGAAAGATGTAAGTATGGCCTAGAATAAAACAGAAGAGTTGTTTCCAGTGAATCCAGAAGAGCTTTATCACCTCTGACCTCAGGCCAGCTGAGCACCTGGAAAGCTGCACCCAGCTCTGGTTCTTTGCCTTGGGAGGTGGTGAGTGTGGGCTGGAAGTGGAAAAACAGTAGCGTGCTTGGGGAAGCCAACAGTAGCATGCCAGAAGCATGATCTAGGGTGCAGGAAAGTGGCAGCACAGAACTAGTAGGGGGGAAGTTGCCATCTGATCTGGAAAGCAGAGGTAGAGTTTGGGGACAGAACCCCGTCTATTTACCATAAAACTAACCATAGGCTATATCATGTCCTTAACTATAACACAAGACTGGAGTTAACAGTTCAGGAGAGCCTGTGTCCTTCCTGTGTGTCCATGAGATAATCATATGCAAATGCTGGACCATTCATTTCCCTCCCACCTGCACTCTGCACAGGGTGGGTGCAGCCCCAGAAGTGATGCTACGTGACATATCCTCTGTGTCATGATATCGTAAGTATAAACCACCACATAGTGTTCTTGGGGAGGAGGGAGAGGAGAGCAGCCTTTCCGCTTCATGCCCTCTGCAGGCATTGGCATGGTGGTGGTTTACCAGCAAGGAGTCAAGGCCTGCAGGCTTCTGCCAGACTCTTTCACCTGATGCTTATTTTGATACTAAACCCATAATATAGGACAGTCACTTTGCTCTGGTCATGGTAGTCTTCCTGGAAGAGCTCTGCCTTGTGAAAAACCACCGTTGCAGGAGCCGTTTTGGGACAGGGGTGGATGGGTGAGCTCCTGGGGCTCCTTCGAGTCCAGTGGGAAGGGGATGCCTGCAAAAAATGCAGTGACCACAACAGTCCTTGTTTCACTTTGTGGAGATGGTTTGTGCGCCCTTTGGAGGGAGCCAACCTGAAAGAGGGGCACAAAGCCATAATGCTCCTATGATTTCTGCTTCCCCATGACAGCCATCATGGCAAAGAGAGGAAGGGAGAGCAGTGGGGAGCAGGGCGGGAGGCAAGGCGAGCATCTGAGGTATGTCCCTGAAGGACCCTACCAGGGCAGACTTTCAAGTACTCATTTTTACAGCACATTCTTTAGCAACAAATTTTCTATTTAACCGATGTGTTGACAAATCAATTCTGATCTGAATTTGTACATTGCTTTGATTCTTCAGGCAAGTCTTGGATATGTAGCCAGATTCTTAATATAGAAGCAACTGGAAGTAGGTCATTTCCGCCCTTCAAATACCGTTAAAAATCTCCACTATGCTGTGGAAGAAAGGGAAAAGTTTTCGCTGTCTTTTAATCTTCCTAGGTTTCTGCTGTGCAAAGCGCTCTATGAAAATAAATTGGCATCAAATAAAAATTATTTCCTTTCTCCTTCGATTTTACTCTTCATCAGGACAGTTTTAATGAAATCCATCTATTTAGTTTGTGGGATTCTAGTATCGTACCTTCTCATTATACCGTAAATAATGGCAAAGTAAGAATCTTATGACTATTACTTTTAAATCAAAGTTATGGGATTTCTGATGGATTCCATAATACAGATTTCAAAGTTTACAGTAGTTTAACCATAGACAAACATTGTATCCTTCCCTCCTTTGTGATTCAGCTGCTCTTTATTTTCTTCTGTGGCTTCATATGTTTTAAACATCTGGGCCTTCGGAGCCGTTCCATGCTTGCTCTCCTTGTTAGAGGTTTTGGTGCTGGAGCCTTCGACTGAAAGCCAGAGTCCTTCCCTTTGTGTTCCTCAGTGACGTACACAAGAACTTTGAGGTGGTGTAAGAACAGAGGGATTCAGGGCTAATAAATACTTCATCTAAATGGGTGAGTGTTTGAGCTGGGCTGTTAGCTTAATTCTAACCATAAGGAGCAATAACCGCAGCATACTTTGGGTGGGAGAAGACATCAATCACTGTCACTTTTCAGCAGAGGAAAACGAGCAGAGAGGGAAGAAACTGGGGTAGATCTTAGCTTTTGGAAATGGGGATGTAAGCTTTTCATCCAGGCTAATTCTCTTCAGAGTTGTTGGTGTTCCTAAATGCCATCTTACGAATTTTATTTGTTACTAGGTAAAATGGGATGATTAATGTGTGTATTCTGACCAAGACCAGCTGCAGATATGTTATTCAGTCTTCTTAGATCATAGGAAGACCCTCACCCATCTTTGTCTCTGGGTGCATAGGGAGGTTTTCCACAGCAACTCACTTGACACACCAGAATTGACATACCTCTGTTGTGCTCTGAAGTTTATTTCAAATTATTCAGCTTAGGGAAAAGTCTTGTGACTGCTGTCACAAGTTAACATGCTGCCATATCAAGTGTCCCATAATTTCAGAAGCTGCTTTCTTATGGTCATTTTAAGCTTCATTTACATCACCATTAGGAGGCAATGAGATTTGCTTTTAAATCATCATAGTAGGTTTATCAGGGGCAATGATTCCTTGAGAGAATTCTTTCTGATATGGAAATGATTTGATCCCTTTAGTAAGTTTTACATTTACTGTTTTACACATTGAGGGTGAGCTCCTGGCCCTGCAGATGCCAGGAGAGTTTTTGCCCTTGACTCCAGAAATTCAAGACATCTCCTTCAGTCTTCAGTGCAGCCTGTCTCCCCACAACCCTCATTTCCCTGACAATCTCCTCAGTGTTCCTATGATTATTAAAAAACTCAGTGACACTGTCCCTTCCTATTTGGTTTTTGGACACTGTGTGCACCCAGGGAAATCTCATTTTCATCAGCAACATCACTGCTGTCACTGGCATGGGGAGAGGGGCAGCTCTGACACTGCATCGCTGTCTGTGCCCATTACCAGCGGAGGAAAGACATCTCCTATGTGTCTTATTCATTTAGAGGGGAGGCTTTTTCAGCTGCAAAGCTTCAGTCTCTTAACTATGTTTACCATAGATGTTTTTTCTTGCAGACATACTCTGCCACTTTGAAGCAGCTGAGTTTTTGTCAATAAAATGCATTTTCCTCTTTATTCTGGAAAACTGCTGCCATTCGGATGAATTTCTACTTCTCTTAAATCTCTCTTACTGCCTAATTTGTTTGAGAGCCAGCTGGCTCATATAACAATACATAAATGAGAATGAAATGAGAAGGACATTTGCTCTCTATTTTCTCATCATCATTATTACTCTATCCATGTCAGCTTCAGATTTATATCAGACTGAATTTTGAATAGAAGGAAAGCTGGCACAACCCATCGTGATCTCCTAATTAAACTTCTTCAATCTGTTGTATTTTTTCCTCTTTTTGTTATAACTTTTCAAGTTTTCAAGGCCTGATCAGGTTGGAAATGTTCTGCTTGTACCCTTTGTAAAAGCATGGATGACATTCCTGTATTGAAACGCTCATAAACAGCTTTGCCATTCACTTCAGTGGAGCCAAGAGGTTTTTTCCTGCAACAATAGAAAAACTGTAATACCTTTTGATTAGTGCTTTTTTTTTAAAAAAAAAAAAAAAAAGACAAACCACATAGCTTTTAAAGGCAATAAAAATAAATATTTTAATAATGTAATTTTTTCCTAAGAAATGTATTTTCTAAACAGAACTTTTTAATTGAAAAAGGTGGGGTTTTTTACTTTTGATTTCCACCTGACTGTTAAAAATGTGATTGATTGAATGGTCTCCTATACTTTGTTGCTCTTTTTTTTTTTGTTGTTTTCCACTACCATTTCTTTGAATATTGCTTCTGTTTCCAGTTTGTTTTGTTTTCTTATTGGTTTCCATTTTTATTTCCTTACGTTTTCTATATGTATTTTTTTTTTTCTTTTGCTCTTTGTATCTCTCCATCATTGGAGGTCTTCATTCTCTTCCCTCCCCTGTCACCTCTCCTGTCCTTAATCATACTGCTGTTCTGTTACTGAGGAGGTGACTGGAACCTCAAAATATACTTAAGAGCATCCTTTTACTCCTCTTTTTTGAAAACCTGAGATTCTTAGTACCACCATCTAGCATGCAGCTGCTAAGGAAGGAAGGTAGGTAATTCATCAGGCAGCTAGGGGCTGACAGTAATAACTAGACAGTGGAAACGGATAGTGTGAAGCACAGCTCCTGAGCTGGTGTTAATAATGTAGGTGGTGGAGGAAGAGAAGACCGTCAACCATTGCACTTGGCCTCAGTAGTGGAGACTCAGCAAAAAGTGGAGCTCTGGTGGACAGCTGGCATGTGGAAATCCAGCAGAAACCTGGGAGAATAATGAATGGTTTTATTGGGTCTCTCTCAACACATCTGTGCATGCAGAACCAGTAATTTGCTCTGATAACAGCAAAGCTTTAGATAAACACATGGCGGGCAAGATTTGCAATAGTTGCTAAGTTGCAATTTTGGTACACACGTAGAGGATGGGGAGCCGGAAATCTGATCCAACCCCTGGGAGTGTACCTGATGCAACAGCTCCTCATGATGACTGGCAAAAAAGGCATTCTTGGTTGCTTGAGATGATGACTGGGTGTGCACCAGAAGCTCATCTGGTTTGACTAATCTCCTGCCAGCATCCTGCCTTCTGCTTAATGACATTTGGGGTCAAGAAATTAGACTTCCTCTTGTCTTAGTTCTTTGAAAGTTTTGTTTCTAGGTGTGTGATTTCAGGGGTTCCTAATATATAGTAATCATGTAGGATTCATTTTAACATGCTGGTGGGTGTGTGTTTGGGAGAAGGAGGTTGAGCAGTCTTTTGAATAATAGCCAGAAGTCAGAGGACTTTTTCAGAAAGTGGGAGATTTAGATCCTAAGCACTTCTCGACTCTAAAGGTTTTTAACAGAATTGTACACATAAAATGGATAATCTGCACTTGGAAGAGTGCTCTAGTGATCTTCTCTAACGTATCCTGATATAGGCTTCCCTCTTCTTTCAGAGGTGTTTTGCATTATGCAAGTTATCTAAATATTTTTTGAAGCACAGAAGAAATGACTTTCCAGCCTAATAATTAGGTCCATTGCCTTGGGAGATGGAAAAGCAGATTTCTGATCTGTGATTATTTCCAATTATTACCTTGTGTTTTAACATGGAGTGAGGAAAAGCAATGAGAGATTGAGGGTACCCTCTCCAATACCAGTCTACAGTTTGGTTGTTCAGACATTTATTAAGAAACTAGGTGATATAGATTTAAAACTCCTTAGTAAATGGAACCTAAGTCCCTATAGGTGTGGGCATTATTTTACTTCTTGAGCTATTAAGGGAAAGCATTAATCATTCTCCTTAAATCTAGTTTTTGTTTCTGAGGCTCTTACTACAGATACTTCGAAGGAAGTACTCTTTCTCTAAACCAAACTTTCCTTTCAGTCCGTGACACCTTATTTTTAAAACCGTTTTTTTCTTTCAGCCAGAACAGCGTTTTTATTTCTAACTACTCTGCGCTGTTTTGTTTCCTTCAAATCAGTCTTCAAACTGAGGAAAGCAATCAGTTGAACTTTTCTGCTTACCTGTTAAAATCATTTACTTCTTGCCATGGTAAGTGAAATAAAGACTAACTGCTTTGAAAAATTTTGTGCTTTTCTTCTGGTAAACAAGATGGAAGTGGCTGACCAGACTAAGTCTGCTCTTATTCTTGAAATAGTTCTTGACTGGGAACATTCAGCACAGTGGTTGATGTGTCAATGTGTTTGCCACTGAAGAATAAATATCTCCATGCCTACACTGGAAAACAAACACTCTCCCTCCCCCAACCACCCAGGTTCCCTCATGAGCATTATTACTGACCAGGAATGGACAAAACACGTCAGCCCTGAGAGATGTAGCCAATTATGTCAAAAGGGGAATCTAAACCACATACCTAAAAGTTGTCTGGAAACACTTTTGATACGTCACTAAATCTGAAGGCTACTAGTTTTGGTGCATCTCCCATAAGTGAGCAACCATCACCCCATCCAACAAATTTATGAAAACTATTTGGCAGTATAGTCTTGACAGTCTTTCAATTCATTGCCATTAGTTGCAGAAGCACCATCTCCCTTACAATGATAAGGAAACGGGTCTTGGCATCCAAATTACTTCTGCATATTCCATACTGGATCTATTTGAGTGACTACTTCAACTAATTCTCTTGTAATTCATGTGAGTTACTACGTATTTTTTAATCCTGTTAAGAAGAGAATAGTGATTATTTAGTTAAGGAGCTCATTGGAAAAATGATCTAAAGTGTGCTCTGAATCATTAAACAAAGCCCATAATTGAATTATGTAGCACTTGGGAGAAATTGCTGTGCTCGTTCTAGCGGGTCAGTAATGAATATCAGTTTCAAATGTATCTAAATTTGACTACAATCACAAAGAAGGATGTTATTCTTTGTCATTGTTTCTTATTTTTCCCCATGTTACCACTGAATTGATTTTAAAATTTGGGATTGAATGGGTTCTAAAAAAACTATTGTCATTCAGTTGTAATTCTTTTGAGCAAACTGAAGCATCTGTCAACTCATCTTGATGACACAGCTTGACTATTGACTTGTTGATCAGCTGTGGTCCAGCACTAAGTGCATTTGAAAATCAAACTTCTTATTGTATTTTTTTTTTAATATATAAACTTTATTGCTTTTGAATATATAAGCTGATGTACTGATGGTCTCTCAAACCCCATTCCCCCCAGTTCCCTAAAGAGGTTGTTCTACTGAAAAACCAAGCCTACCTGCCTTTTCACCAAGCATTTAGCAAAAGTCAAGATAATAGATTCAGTAAAAGTCAAGATACTTGAGGAACATTTCAGAGGAATGGTGGAAATCTGAAGTGCAGTGGTGAGTGTGTCTCTTGAAAAGATCTGACCAGTCTTGCAGGAAGAAGATTTACCTGGTAACAAATTATAAATCAAACCCTGTTTTTAATTTTGCTCTTCTCATAAGAATATTGTAGCACCAATTGACAGGACAGACCATGATGACTGGTGCTTTAAATGTCTATTTTCAACATCAGAAAAGTTGTAGGGTTTCCTTTTTACCCACTTCTTAATTCTGAAAATGTTTCTGGAATATTGAACCCTCTACTGCACTTTACCTTGATAGATGAAAGGAAAATTCAAATGCAGTGTTAATACTATAGTTTATGCTTAGCTGTGCATCTTCAGCGATATTATATTAGGTTTATGAAAGCAAAACAGTGTTCCAACTAGCAAAAACTGTAAAAAAAATTTTCACACACCCCCTCTCTTAGTGCTTTGAAAGAGCAGTTTCATAAAGCTGAAAACAATTAAGAGCTGAATCATTTGGGAGAAAGCATTTAAACAGAAAAATGTGAATGATAATTGGGAGCTGCTTAGGAATATTTTACCAAATGCTCCAAAAGCCACAATTGAGAGAGAAGGCCATATTGGTTTTTTAAAAAAATACCACCCAAACAAAACAAAACAAAACCCTGGCTCAAAGGGAAAGTGGAAACTAATGTGAAACACAAAGAAAACCAAAACAGGAAAAATGCAAATTTATATAAAAAAGGGAGAAAGGCAAATTTGATAGTAGCGCGAGTCAGAAGGTAGGAATCATTCAACACTTGTTAAAGGAAAAAAGAACAAAAGCACACAAAGAGAGAACTCCAGTTTACTTCTAGAGGGTAAGAGGGGAGTTTTAAAATAATATACTAAGAAATCTTAGAATTGTATTGCTTCATTGCTAAAAGAAAGTGGTAGGATTCTCTATAATCACACAAAGGGGCAGAACTGCTCAGTAAGTAGTCACGTCCTGAATACAGAGGAAAAGCCAAGAGAGGTATTCACACCAGTCATCCGGTATTGAAGGGCAACAAACACCTGTCACTCAAATTGCGTATTTTAAAATCAGCTAGCTTGATAAATCTCCCTCTAAATATTTGTTTTCGTCTAGAATTGTGAAAAAGTAATCCTGTACCAAAATTTCAAAAGCTCAGGAGGGTGACCCCAATAGCTGGAGGAATTGTGGGAAGGTGCTGAAAAACATTTACATGGAAAATGGAGTATCCTAGTGTCAGGATCAATTGACACAGGTTTACAGAAAACAGCTTTTGGTATCTTATTTTTAAAAAATTGAGATAAGTTTGCTTGAGAAAGACAATGGCACTGAAGTGTTTTAGGATTTGGCATTCTTGTCAAGACATGAAAGGGGCAATCAGTAGTAATACAGCATAGATTAAATCTCAGCATGAGGTCTCAAATTGTAAGCCTCTCAGGGAGCTGTCATTAGTAAGAGGACAGGTGGTTCTTGGCTTTGACATTGGTAACATTTTCGTCACTGACACAGAAAATTATGAAAATTATTTCTGATAGGGTTTTCAGAGGACACTGAGACTGGGCATGAGGGGAACCGCACAAAAGAAGAGCTCAGAGTACTGACACAAAGAGGGAGAGAATAATTTATTTTCATATGGGAAGGTCATTCATCCAAGAATAAAAACTTACAGCAATGCAACAGAAGAGCTAATGACTGTGCAAAAGCGGTGGCAATCCTGTGAGCAGGCTCAGAAGATGGCTTTTATGAGGTTTGGTTTTGGCTTTTTGGTATAGCAAGAAAAAATTCATTAGTGTTCCTAGCAAGTACAGTAATGGGTTGTCTATTGCTGCAAGCCTGTTTTGGGAATTAATTCTGGGAAGTCCTGCAGTCTGTAGAGGTTCAGGCTAGATGGTCCCTTACAGTCTATGAAGCTGTAAAGAAAGAAATGACCATCCCAACCAGGAAATCACAGGGGCAGGGGAAGGGATCTACCCAAGTCTGAAAACATTGCTGCAGATGTCACAACTCACATAACATTTGGAGAGTTTTACGCTAATGTAATCCATCTCTGCAAAAATGACACATCTGTTTCCACTTTCTGTTCCTTATATTATCTTTGTAACATCACTGTAGACTCCATCTGGAACTGAAATTCTCTTTTAATTTTTTTAAAGCAGCATTCCTGATAAAATCTGGCATTGTAATGATTTGAAGGCAAGAATAAGCTTGGAAAAGGGAATATTTTCTGTTTCCTGCCCGTGTAACTATGGTCTTTCGCTCTCTGCAGGCACACATGGTAAAGATATATGCAAATATGAATGCATTTACGCCGCATGTGTACTGTGAAGAAAAAAAAACAATTAGACTAAGAAAATAGATTCTTGCTTCGTATTTATAACGTGTACTAATCCTAAAAACAAACTAAATGTGCATTTGGAGAAGTATTTTAAATATTAATAAGCATTATTTCTAACTTCATAGTATTAACAATTGTTTTGCCGTTCCTTATTTTTATTACTTATGTTTTAAAAATCTCCCTTGGCTTTGTAGTGAATCCAGGCTGCTGGGGCTTAGTCTTGTCTTACTGCAGTTTAGAGGAAATTTGCCATTGACTTCAGTAAGAGCCAGCTCTACTTTTACTTTTGCTTTGCAGCCTCTTTTAATTTCCTTTACTGTATGCATTAAGCCAGAGGTAATACTCCCAATCCTGTTATGGAAAGATCCATTTTAAGTTTCAACATTTAACTATTTCAGTGTAAGTGTGAATTAATTTTTTGTGTGTTTTGATGATTAATACTGATGGGAACTATTAAACTGTATGCTCAAGCTGTTTATATATGCATTTATCTGGGGGAAAATATATTTGGAAATGTAAAAAGGTTCTTGGTCAATAATGAGTGGTCTTCGGTGCATCTTAGTGCACTAGGAAGAATGAATAAATGTGATTATTGGAAGACCTTTTTAGTCTCATATTATGCTTCCCCTAGAGGTCCCAGTGCAAAGCCTACTAGAGTCAATGGAGGCTTGGAGTGCAAGCATTCTTCCAGTGCCTTTGGTTTAGCAATAACAGTGACTTACTAATCTTCAGTTGCTAGACTAGGGTGGATACCTTTCCAGGAAAAAATGAGCACTAAATTTTGCTCAGGAAAAAGGAGGAAAAAAAAAAAAAGTAATTTTTAAAAACTTGTATTTTGAAGCACTAAATCTCTCAAATCCCCTCTAAAATGACAGGGAGCTAATCAGAAGGGTTTTCTGGTAACTTACCAGTCTCTCTGTGTCTTTTTCCTGGCCAGCTAGTCAGGCTCTTCAGGCTTTTTGCTGGGCAGGAAAGGAAAGAATAAGTAATACCAAGTTTATGACCAAAGTTTGAACATCGAGTAAAAGAGGCCAACTCCAAGGAGGACTGAAGACCACTTCTTGTCCAGGTTCATAGATTAGTTTAATTTAGATGTTTTTATGGAGGAAGAGAAGGGAAATATTTTGCAGTGTCACATGAGCTTATAATGGAACTATCTCTGGACTTCTCTTTCTTCTTTTGTTCCCTTGTGCTCCTGTTTCCTGCCTCAGATTTGGGAAGGAAGTGCACTGCAGCTCCAACACAATGACCTAGTCCTTCACAGCGTGAGGGAAAGGTCTGAGAACTTGTTAACGGTGGTGGCCTGGCAATATCCTTTCTGTCCTTATGAGAGTTGGCAAGACATAACTCATCCTTATGACTTCACTCCTGCTTTTTCCCAGTGACTTATCTGTGTGATGACAATATTCAATAGGCATTTTGTCTGGCAAAATCCAACTAGCTTCTTGAAGCCATGGTCATTCTTCAACTTTTCCGTCAAAGATGGAGAGGATTTTTAAGTGTTTTTCCTGTGTCCGAACTAAACAAGTACTTAGCCAATAACAATGCCATCAATCCATCCTGTCCATCTAGGACTGATATTTTTACTCTCTCCTAGATATCCCTAGATATCTACTTGTTTAATCTAGATAGCTATCTATCGGTCTAATCTAGGTAGGTAGATAAGAAAATGAAATCACAATGGGAGGAGCTATTTTTCCAGCTTTTAAAACATCACGAAGAGCAGTCCGTGCTACAGTTCATGGGGCTATTTCACTCTTAAAAAGACTGTCTTTCAGCAAAGACTAATGTATTGGTTTTGCGTGGCAAGATTTTGGTGGTGGTGGTGGGCTGCTGGAGTGGCTTCTGTGAGAAGCTGCTAGAAGCTTCCCTTATGTCCAATAAAGCCCATGCCAGCTGGCTCTAGGGTGGACCCACCATTGGCAAAGGCTGAGCCCACCAGGGACAGTGGTAGTGCTTCTGGGATAACATAGTTAAAAAGGGGGGGAAAAAACTGCAACTGCAGCCAGAGAGAGGAGTGAGAATATGTGAGAGAAACAGCCCTGCAGACAGCAAGGGGGTAGATGAGGTGCTCCAGGCACCAGAGCAGAGATTCCCCTGCAGCCCCTGGTGCAGCCCCTGGTGGAGCCCCTGGTGGGGCAGGCTGTCCCCCCGCAGCCAATG
>NW_009259559.1:165611-172293 GCF_000687185.1 Egretta garzetta | reverse complement strand
CGGCAGTGGGGACCCGGGGGGGGCCCCACACGGGAGCAGTCTGCTCCTGAAGGACTGCACCCTGTGGAAGGGACCCACTCTGGAGAAGTTTGTGAAGAACTGTAGCCTGTGGGAAGGACTCACATTGGAGAAGTTCATGGAGGACTGTCTCCCATGGGAGGGACCCCATGCTGGAGCAGGGAAAGTTCTCTCCTTGGGGAGTGATAGAGTGGTTTTGATGGGCACCTGGCATCCAGCCAGGGTCAACCCAACAACTAAGCATAGAAAATAAAGTTCCAAATACATTACAAAGACAAAAAGAAATCAAGAAGTAATTCTTCAAAGACTGGGAAGGTTTCTGTTGATTTTAGAGGGCACTGAATCAGCTCTTTGATCACATCATGCAGCCTTGGCTGTCAAGGGATACTGATAATTAGCTACAATAGTGTTGAAGGCTGCTCAAGTGAATAAGGCAAAAGTGGGTGTGTATGTGTACACGTAACATCAATCCTGTATGTTAACAATTCCTCAGTGATCAAGAATGTTGTGTGATTCCCTGGCAAGCTGCTGGGCATACACATTTTTCCTTTTAAAAGTATTATTATTATTATTATTATTATTATTATTATTATTATTTTTACTAAGAGGGCAAGGCCATAACAGTGAGCCTCCTGTAAAGAAACCATTAGTGTATAAAAATTGGATCTTACCAGAACTGGAGTTTTAGTTAAAGAGGAAAAATCTTAAGGCTAGAATTTAGTAATACTTATTGTCTTATGAAGATTTTTAAAAGCTCAGTTGGAAAAAAGTTGCATACCCAACGGTTCACTTTTTTGTTACCAATTCAAACCAGGCTTAGATTGAAAAAGTCTGAAAGTTGTCAACATGGAGCAAATAAACTGGGTCTGCAATGGTAAGGTAGTTGCAGAGATGGGCCCATTACAAAACCTGCCCTCACATCTAGCACAGTTTGCAGTAGAGACATCTGCTTCCGTTCTTGAGTAGAGAAAATGAATTGTCATTTCAACTCAAAAGGCCTTAGCTCAAGGATTGCCATTTTAACTGCCCTTTGGCCAGATGTGAGACATTGGGTAGTCTGTCAGAGCTGGAATTGCAGGCCAATAGAGTCTGGATGAGTGCACTGAGCTCTGTTTGCAACAAAACGTTCATTACCATATTATTGAAAGGTTGTTGTGAGCATAAATGACAATATAACTTAGGTTTTGATTCACAGATTATGTTAAGACTCCTATGAGTGAGATGGAAAATTAAAGTGAAGATAAGTAGGAATGAAATGAATATACTTTATATTACTGCACAGTGCTGTTCATGCAATGAAAAGTGTACTCACTGCAAGTGGGCATCTGTTACCTTTAACTAAGGCTCATGAGTATGAATTTTCTGTAAAGCTCCTTGTAATTTCCTTTGTTTAAATGCAAGAAATCTTTAAGGAATTTATCAAATTTGCTGGAGGCCATTTCTGATCAGTGAAATGAAACAATTTGTAAATATTAATTAATTTTAGGGTTTAAGGAAAACTGCTCCATGGAAAGAGAGTGCGTTATTACTTTTATGCAGTCAAGACAGTGTTGAACTGACTCGGGCACTATATTAAATTATCTGTTTGACTTGATTTTTTTTCACCACAGAAATGGAACTGACAACTTGATGTAAGATTTTCCCATTTGCAGAAAGGAAAAAGAAATGATCCATAAATTTCTGGTTTATTTTTGATTTATTTAGCACTTTTTTCTGTTAAAAAAAGATAGTTTCAAAATGAAAATCCTTTCTGAGCAAAATGCCAAAAATACTTTCCTGTTTGAAATGTTTTGTCAGGCTAAACACAAATTTGCAAAAGCCTTGCGTTTCCCAAAAACTGGATTCTTTCAAGCAACTTCTGCAATTTGTCAAAAAAATCAATGCAGTATTAGTCTTAATTTGCACTGATATGAGTGTAAGAGGAGAGTTGGGCCACATGTTCCCCTTTGCTCATTCTAAGCCCCTTTACGAAGTGTCTAATCGCTGTACAGTTGTACCAGATTTGAGATATCCACAGGTCTGCTCTGAGATCAGCCCCTTAGAAATATTTTGAAAGGTGGTGGTGGTGCATGTGAGCGTGTGTGTGCAATTTCTTCCAATTTTCAGAAGCCACTTAGTTTTAATGGAAGCTTTGATCATTAATAGAAGAAAACTGCTTTTGTTACTGAAATTTAGAATGCAGAGGATGACTTAACAGTGAAGTGTGTACTTTGTACACATGATTCAGTCCCCACGTTTTTCCTCCCAACCCAAGAACACCATGTTCTCTGAAGATAAATAACTTGTATTTCCCAAGGTTTGGGCTTATTACTGTTTGACAGTGGGTAGAAGACACTATTGCATATGATCTTTTTCTTCACAGCAGTCTTTCTGAGCTCTTCAAAGTGTTTTCTTTGGAGCCTGCTGCTAACTCAGAGGAAGCCAGGCAGCCAACCAAGAGCTGATCCAGTATCCTTTGGCTTCCTTGTGCAACCAAGTGTTCTTGGTTGCGCTTGTACTACTGTGATGCACCACAATAAGCTCTGAACCAGAAAAGGCACAGAAAGAGAGTATTTGCCTTCACCAGCTCTGAACATGATATTCTTGTCTGGTGAAAATTTTTTTAGCCTTCATTCTTAAGCAACTTCAAAAGGCCTGTAAAGGTGATAGATAGGAGAGACTTTCACTGGAGGTGTACTATGTGGTTTAATTATATACCCTCTCACAGAGGTGGTTTTGGTTGTAATGGAGAGCTTGTGTCAAGCTGTAGCTGCTTGGGTATTCTCAGCAGTAGATCTGCTGTGATCTCACAACTCCTGACCAGAAGGCACCCCTCTGATGTGACCCCAGGGGGAGTGATAGGATCCGTCCTTCCAAGGATCGTCGCTGGTAATTCCTTTCCAATGTCAGCATATCTCCATTCTGCCTGTTGTCAGGATATTGATCTCACAACCCGTTCACTAGTGAAGCAGAGGGAAACCAGCTACTATGGGACCTACAGCATTATCATTTTACTTTGTATCAGCAGTTAACTTCTGAATTGAGTCTCCTGTTATGCCCACTTTTTGCAGTTTGTTCACTCTAAGACCACAGTACAACGTGGACCAAACTGGAGAGCTTTCAGATCATAAGATGAGATCCAGCCAGGCTCCTCATGTGCTCACACCACTTCTGACCTGTTGGACCAGACTAAAACTAGTCTGCAGTAAAATCCTCTGGAATGAGCAAAGTGAAGAAGCTGGGTCCTCATGAACAACTTTTTCTCTCTAAAGATACGCTCCTATTACAATCCACCGCTTCCTAATGCAGAAACAGACAGTATCTCAGTTTCATGTTGTGAACATAGACTTATATTGGCGTTTGCTGGAAACTGGTGACTGAGCAGCTTTGCATGATGGTATCTTCTATGCACAACTTTCCTTCAGAGCTTGACCCTACTGTATCCACCATCTAAGCATGGATGTTTCCCTCCTTGGTTGCTTCTCGTGACTCAAAGCAAAGGCTACGGCTTCCTTCCTGCATGACAGCAGACTGACCAGCTGCCGCACCTCTCTGCTGATGGATTGAAGTGTTTTCAGGCCTGAAGTTGCATTCTCTCCAGCTGCTACTGATGTGTACAATTTTTACTAGGCAAGAATAAAGGGAATTAAGGGAAGAAAGAATAAAAGTGAATTGTCAAAGGAAATCCTGCTATTGGTTTCCACTATTTCCTTCTATTGTTGAATGTCGCAGATGCTGAAGTAAATTTCTACTGAAATGGGAATCCCACATTAACTATTGTCATCCACGTTTGGTCATGGCCAGCAGTTAAATCGTTCTTCCTTCTCATTTGTACAGCCGGAGCGTACAGTGGTATTTCAGACATTTTTCTGAGTAAGCATGTATAATACTTCCCACAGGTCACTGTCGCCTGAAATGGGCCCAAAGGATGGCAATAAAAATGTTGAACCTTCTGTATACCCTCTGGCAGTTCCTATGAAATTGCATAGAACAGGATGCTTGCCAAAACAAACAACTTCTATAAGTGCGATTTTTTTTGGTTTGTTTTTTTTTTTTTTCTTCCCTATGCTTTAGATTAATTTATATGGAACGTAATTGAATTCCTCCAAGATACTGTTGATTTTGTCCCCGGTGAGTTGTCTAGGAAATTTCTGAGAATCCCTTCCAATCCTGAAATGCTTCTCAAATCACTATCCCCTGAAGGCATAAATTCAGAATATGAGGCAATCCCTGTTTTTAAATGTAATGCTTAAAAGCGGGTTTAAAAACCTCATTGCAAATCATTTCTAACAGTGTTATGTCTGTAAAGGGGATGCGCGGTCCTCCACTGATCAGACATGACATTACCCTTGCAGCCTTGATTGTATTTTCTCTGCTTGAAAATGAATACCCTTTACTGGGTGAATGCAGGTCCCAAACATTCACTCTGATCTGCAGTTCTGCTCACAAAAGGCACAAAAACGATCCCAGTGAGAAATCACCCAAAGAAAGAATCCAAGTAATAGGGTTAGCCGTTAATACTTGTTAATACACTGCAGATGTAATGAGTGGAAGACTAGAAAGACAAGCAGCAACCCAACTCGTAAAGTGATATGACAGGCAGTGTCTTCAATAAGTTTGTAACCTAAGAAAGGGAAAGAATCTAAAAACTGTCTGGACATGGCCTGTAGATTTTTCCTTCAGAAGACAGTCTCCTAGCTGTGGCAAATCTGCCGGTCCTCTGCCTCCCACCACTCCCTCCCCTACTGCAATAGGCAGCGCGGGGACAGGCAGGGGGCCCAGCCGTGACAGGACATACTGTGAGCAGCTACAGGCTCCACCTATGCCAATCTTCGCCCTGTGGCTGAAATTACTCAAGACGTTGGCATCGCTGGAAAAGCTGCCTTCAGAAGTTTCCAGTCCCCCCTCTGCCCCAGCTCCTTGTAGCCCCATGCTAGTGTTTACCATACCCTCAGGTTGCACTTCTGTGACAAATTAAACCAATCTGAGTCAGCACAGACATGGTCTCATCTTAATGCTTTGCTCTGGCTCCCCCACCGCCTGTCTTATACTACCCCTGGTACTGAGAGCACCAGGAAACCCTATGGAAAGCCCTAGTAGCTTTCTGCAAAGCCCTTTGAACTAGCTCCGAGTCACTGGGAACCATCAGTGCCAGCCTAAGAGGGGTGGGGATGGCAAGAGAAAGGGAGGGAGGATGGTGGCAAAGCCAGTTTAGATTGGTTTAAGCTGTTGAGAAACCTCGTCCTCATTGCACAAGAACAGCAGCATGTGGCGCTACTCAGTGAGCTGAATTACTGTAATGATCTACGTTAAAAAAAAAAAAAAAGCAAACCCCCTCCTTCTCGTAAAAGGTTGCATTGGTGTGGCTGAAGGGGCAGCAAACTACCGCAGAATATTTGTTCCTGTGGGGTCACTATGGCTCTCAGTCCACCCCATAAATTCCATCCCGTAAATTTCCTCCAGAACTAAGCAGTGAACGGAATGTGCAAGACCAAAAAAAAAGAAAAAAAAAAAAAAAGGAAGTTAAAAGGCCTTTTTTAAACTAAAAGTGGTAGATTCTGATTTGGTCAGGGGTGCTTAATTAGCATATCCAATTTAAATGCCCTGTTCAAAGTTATTGAACATTTATGTAGATACTCTGCACCTCAGTTCAGTCAACGAAAACCTGTTGTGCCTTTCAGGAAAGATAATTAACTCTCCTAAATGTGTTTGCCAGAAATGCTGCAATATAAATCATCCCAACAGAGTGGTTTGAACAAATTAAAACCAGTCTGTTAGAGTGACAGCATGCTTACTTAACTCGAGATACAGTAATGGGCTCTTTGATGTTGTTCTAATTGAACCAGCTTCCCCAAATTATTTTCTACATTTAATTTTAATGTCTTCAATTATGTTTTTGTGTCTCATTGAAATAATCGCTTTTATTTTATACTTTTAGATGAAGCACCACCTGCCTTGAAACATTTTTATATGAAATATTTATAATCTTGACAGAATTTTAGGCACCAGATCATGATGGTTATTTATTTATGTGAAGGACAGCAGAGCTTTTTTCCTTCTCAAGCATACAGATAATCTGAGTGGCTGAACAAATGTTTCCTTCGTCTTTCTTTTTGGATGTCTATGTGAGGATAATGTCTTGTGTTAAAAAGCTGGGTTTGTAGTTAAATGGATCTTTTAACACCGTATGCTTCCCAGGACAGAGAATATAGCAGGGTTGTCCTTAGTAATGTGCTGCATCTGTCATTTTGCTGTTTATTAAAGAAGGGCATTAGGACATAGCACCTGGCTTGCTGGGTGCCTCTTTACAGATTTTACCCCTGGTTGTTCAGGGTCTGTGCATCTCTCCCAGTCTCCTCTGTTTTGCTCCATTAGTACCCACGCCACGTGACGTTTTAGCTTCCGCAGCACCCAAGTGAATCTCCAGGAGATAAAACTACTGCATGGTACCTGTCCTTTAACTCTGTTGGTTTGGTTAGTTTGTATCTCATTATTTCTTTAGTACAGCCATGCAGATTTGCCTTCTGTTTCACAGAACAGTGTTGTTCTAACAGCCCTACTCCCAGTGGAGCTGAGCACAGCACAGTACAATATGAGTGGACATCAAAATTCAAATCATTTCATGCCTTGCACCTTTTTCTTTGGGAAAAATAATAGATGGTCAGAATAGATCATGCAAGATGTT
>NW_009259559.1:116481-165589 GCF_000687185.1 Egretta garzetta | reverse complement strand
TCTGTGAGGATGCCTTCAGAGCTCTAAAAAAAAATGGGTTTCATCACAGGGTACAGCTATGTCCCAAATCACTTCCTTCATCTGCTCAGATGACTTCAAAGAAACCCATGAAATGCAAAAGTCAGCCTTGTGGCACACTGGGCTGGAACTGATGCTTTCTACTGAGATTTATATCTGGGAAAAAAGAAGTCTTTCTGTTCTCTGTCCTAAATGAAGCAACTGCCACCCTTACAGACAGGCTCATAAAGGCCTGTGGGTGCTGGCTCCAGAATTCTACTTTCTTGGGTGGGGAAAAAAAAAGAAAGGAGAAACCCTTAGTGGAGGTGAGGGAGAATGTGAGCATTTTGGTGTTTTGTATTACATACTTCTGTTTCTTGACAAACCCACTTCATTCCTGTTCTATTCATAGACTACTTTACAGGATAACAAACTGTAATAGCATCTGAGGACTGTATAAGCGAAATAGACTTTAAAGGCTCTCTTGGGCCAAACCCCAAAACTTACAATTTATTATGCTAATTTGAATTAATGCACTTTGACAACGAGATTCGGAGTTACAACAGTTTAAGTGGCTTAAATAACAGAGGCTTGTTTTCAGAGTTTCTGAACTTCTGCTGTTCCCAGTGAATTCAGCAAGAAAACAGAGGAGGAAAGATTTTTCCCCACACCCATCCCCAGTTCATACTTGGGAGCCAAAAATTTCCCATAGACAGCTCACAGTATGTGCTTTAAACTTTTAAAATATTGGCTAGAAATCACACTGGGTAAGGTAAACTACTAAAGCTTAACAGGCTGTTGGGCAGGTCCCAAACTAAGGAATATATTTTGCAGAAGACGCAGGTTGGGTAGCTGTGCTCTCCCCCATTCCACTGAGACAATTTGTCGGGTGAGAAAGAGGGGGCTCTTCTGGAGAATCGTGCTATGGAAAGACAGTGCCTGCCCAGAAGCAGCAGAAAGTCATTGGTTTGCTTTATCTTCATTTATTACTGCAATATTAAACAGGATTTTCATTCTCTCTTTAATGTGTATTTTCTGTGACTGAGTATGGCATCTCTAGAGCTAATGCAGAGGTACCAGTTACTACAGCAGTCCTCAAATGCATCTGCTTCCTGGGAACTAGCCTTATCCTGTTTGACAGAAAATTGTTGTTCCTAATCTTCATGCCTAATCTTTGTATTCTTATAATTATGAATTATTAAGAGTATGAATAATATATTTTTCAAAGTTGCTGCTGCCCTGAAACATAAAGGAGTATTAAAAAATTTACTAAAAAAGTTATCATAAGACACAGTAAAACATACTTCATTTCCTTTTATATTGTCATATTTTGCTTTTAAATCATTACTTGCTGGCAGTCCTTGATTCTGGGAATTTTTTGATTAGAAGCAACCGAGACAAGAAGGTAGCACTCAGTCTCACAGTGCAGAGCCAAATTGTGCCAGCCACGGCTGCATGAGCCTTTCCAAATTTAATTTTTAAAGTGCTTGAGAAGAGGCAGAGGAAAGCGTGGTCTCTGAAGTTCAACAAGACAGGCAGTTGCCTGAACCAAAATTCCTTACGCTGATTGTGAAATCAGTGGTTAAGGTGATGTTCTCTAATATGCCAGAAGTGGCAGTAAGGATCTTTGTTTCTTAAGTAAACTATCTTTGATTTGACTGAACTGAAATCTGAAAAAATAATAATAACGGTGGTCCCAAGAAAAGGAAATTTGCAGCAGGACCCTTCGAGGCTGTGCTGCATATCAATGTACACAGGCGTGTAGCTGCGTGCCAGTATATGCCTGCATGCACTGTGAAATGGGGAAGTGTTTGGAAACAATCTTCAGATGTAGCACTTTTTATGATGCTTAAATATTTATGTAAAGTGAGGCTGACTGTGTTTTGTACCTGCAATTATAACCCAGCCAGGTTACAAGGGTACCAAAATACATGAGCAATAAGTTTTCCGCGGTGCTTTGACCCAGGGGCCTCTGTTGCCTGCTCCAGCTTTCACTGATGCCGACTAAACCACACAGCTGATTCTGATGGCTTGACTTGAATAAAGGGGTGAAAATCTCACCCCTAAAGACTAGCAGGTAAAACTCCTAGACTGAACTGTTCAGTTTTTTATTGAACTTGAGCTGCAGTGATATTTTTCTAGAAAGACTTTGCCCTACTCTTGCATATATCAAAATGTATGCATACATATTTCACGTCCTGAATGTTGCTCTCCGAAGCATGGCATACATTTTGCTCCAAAGGAGGGGGAAAGTAGCTGATGACGTTTGGATGTTTAGAAGATTAGCTGCCAAACTCTGGTTTTAGTTGAACCACTAATAAAGGAATTCTTTCTAGATTTTCCACCACAGTGTTTTGGAATGAGTGCCCAGAAGGTACAGTAGGGTTGTTTGGATTTTTTTCGGAAAAAACAATATTCTTTCCCTGAAATTGCAAAATCTGACAGGTCTTTAAGATATTCAGTTCCTGCAACACCACTGTGTCCCAAAGCTCTGAGTATCCTACGTCTCCTATGGTTGATACTGGTAGCAGAACTAACGTGAACAGCTCTTGAAGAGTCATTTTTGCCAGAAAAAAAAAGTAAAGCAGAGCTGGTTAATATTACTAAACAGCTACTACTCAAAGACAATATAAAACAACACTTAGCATTCAGTGAAATATTCTTAGCACCAGAAAAAGCTCTTGTTAACATCAGTACCTGAGTACGTGTAAGATCCAGGCAGCAGTGATAATCCACCTATTAAAAAAACCACTGTTACTCAAAAAACAGGTATGCGAACTTTATGAATTCCCCTCTCAAATTCTTTTAAAAAATATATACATTAAGACATGGTGTTGAGAATTTTTATTTTTAGCTGAAAATTCTAATTAGTTTGGTGTCTGAGTCCTGACTATAATATCTATCTTTTCAACATAGGATTCTTCACATTTTATTGGGCAATTTTCTACTTTTTTACACATGGCCTAATACTGCATCCCTTGTTTCAGGGAGTGGTATCTAGCCATATAAATAACCAGGATTAACTGCATGCCTACATACTGAAGTGGAACTACTTGCATAAGGAGCTACCACTCAGTGGGAATAAAACAGAATTGGGTGTAGAATTATTTGTTTATTACTCATCAGGCATAACTACTTGACCACCCAAATGAAGTCCCCGAGGCAGTATCTGAAAGCCAGCAGTAAAAAAAACAGATTACACTCTTACAAGTGGTCTTCACAGTGGATTTTTTCTTTAGTTTTGTTCTGAACAGTTTTTTTACAGTTAATTAATGACAGGGTTAAGAAGAGAGCATTTGAACTTAATTAGTGATGTAAGATAATACATATAATTACAGTATGAAGAGAAGCTAAAATATCTTGGTTCATACAAGAGGCTGTATTTGTTACCACAGTAATTAACCCACATATAAAAGGACTTTTCAAACCAAATTCTTGCAGCTAGTGACAAATTTGGATAGCTTTCTTAAACTATAAGAACCTCACTGGCGCCATCCGACTTCCTCTGAAGTCAATGGAAATTTTGCCTGCAACTTCAGTGGAAGTAAACAATGAGATAGTTTGGAAAACAAAATGAAAAAGTTGCCATTAGTGAGTCATCAAATCTGGAATCAAACTCCAAGGGAGTCTCCACGTCCTTCAGTCTCCATGTAAGTGTACAAAGAAGAATTTTTTTTTTACTTCTTCTTTTCTAGGAGAATTCCGAGAGACAGCACAGTGTCTTCCAACATAGTACATCCCCATATGTGAACCATTAAGCAAAAGCCAGCCCATGCTGTTGCACCCAGAGCTCTGATTCTGCATTCCATCCTCTTAGAGCCTGATGTATCTCATGTATGGCCAGAGCTGTGGGGATTCAAAGTCTAGAATGGTGCAGAGGTCTGGTAAAAATAATTTATGGTTGTCTAAATTCTATCTCTCTTGTATTAAAAGAACTGGGAAAGAATTTTACAGTTTTATAGTGTAAATGTTTTCCTAAGAAGTTTTTCAGCAACCTGAAAAAAGAAAAACTATGGTTCATAAAATTTTGAGCATATTCCTTGGAATAATCATACACATAGAACCTGGGATTAGAGCAATTAATGACAACATAATCTTTCAGGGTGAGAGATCCTTTCTTTGCAAGGTATAATGAGAAAACATTTTCCCACACAAGATCCCTTGTTACTTAAAGGGTGAAAAATGCTCACATCGGGATAGAAGACAGGAGAAAACATGACTGGCATGGAGTTAAACCCCCTGTGAAAGTACCATGGGAAAGGCCACTTCAATAAGTGCGCAATTGTGCAAATAAGGATTTCATCCACTAGTCTGCCATGGTTTCTTGGAATACAACGGCGGTTCAGTTTGAATGTACTGTGCATATATCTGAATTCTGCATACTGGCTGTCAAGGCTCTCTCTTCAGACAAAGCCTTATTGTTTATGAAAATGTTTCATAAGTCCTGGTTGTGGGAGCAACAAACCTCTCCTCCCCACTAAAACCAGATCCCGTTCAGAGCACAATTTGGAATGCATGACCTTGTTAATTTAGAGTACAGAATAGCCTCTCTGTGGTCTGTGCTAAAAATCCATCTGAATGCAATGTCTTTCCCCTAAGCTGAAATGGGCCGTGATGTTTTGTGTCAAAATAAAAGCATACACTGACCCTGACCCTCTGCTCTGGCCAAGCCATTTTCTTTCTACAAGTGGAGGAGAACATAGAAAGAAAGAATATTTTAGTCTACTTCTTGGTCTCCCTTTTTTCATCCATTGTATATATATAAGGACAAACTTATTCAGGGCTTTGCAAAATTTTGCTTAGCTGTGTCTCTTCTCCAGAAGATGCTGAAGCAGAGAAATACCCCTCACACTTTGTATCTACTGTAAGCGTGGTCATTGCGTGCCTTGTATACCGGGGCTGCAAAGTGGACAACACAGAGATATTGTGCTCCTTCTTCTTTGTCTGGGATTTTGTTCCTTTGCAGCACCAGAAATGCCAAACCAGCTGTAGTATAGTGGACTTAACCCCCACGTTTTCTAAGTTCTAATCTTTTAAGTAACAATTTGAAACATTCAGTTTCAAGTAGGGGTGTTATTTAGTCATAAGCTTTCTGTAATTACTTAGCAATGACTCTTAAGACTTCTTGCATCATTCTGATTGCCTGAAATCCATATTTGTGTTTCTACTTACAGTAGTTAGATACATTAACTCATGAATATGAGACTTAAAAGCTTGTATCCATTGGTAAAGGAAAGTTATTCATGCACAAAATTGTTTCTCAAGGAATCAGAAGCTGTGGAGTGGTTAAGATGTCTTTTATTTATTGTTGCTAAACAAGACCACAAGTCTTTATCGAGTCACGGCCCACTGACTCCTTTACTACTTATCAAGAGAATTATAATTACCACTCCAGCCCATGGGTTAAACAGGTCCCTTACTGGTGAAGCAGTGGGATGTATAAACTCTTGGGTAAGTGGCATTGTAATTTCAAATGTTACAAAAGTTTCATGGTATTTAAAATAGTTTATTTCTCCTAAGAAAACTATTTTGATTCTTGATTTCACTGTTTGTTGAAGTCTTCTGATCCTGCCATTTCCTTGAGATTAGGACCTTTACTCAGGACAATACAACTTCTATTTGTGGGGGTTGTTTTTGTGAGTGGGGAAGTGAGGCGGTAAAAGCAGGACAAATAAAATCCCTTAGCGGCCCATACCATGTGTTTTAGACCGAAGACTTAAACAAAAAGATATAGCACAGCAGGGTAAGGAACTGAAAATATAACCATAAAATGCATCTTGGATATATATACAAACTAAGCAATTCTGTCCTTTCTTTTAAAAAAGAGTATTTTAAATGTAAATATAAACCAGGGGTTTTCTTCTGAAAAACCTCAAACCTCAATGCAAGCACGTTCCAAAATAACCCCTGGAGTGAACAGCCCAACATAAACAACGATGGCCCACAAAAAGCATTTTTGGACGATTGATGATTCTTTCCATTTTTCTTCAAACTGACAGCTTAGGAGATCTTCCAAGTGCGTGGGTACATATAACATAACAGTTAAAGCAAGAACGGTGTCATGTATCCTATCAAAATGAGAACGTAGTAACCTAAGCTCCCTATAGTCACTGACGGGGCTGTATGGAAAATGTCGATCATTGAAACCTTGCCACATCTCAGGACAGCTTACTCCCTCTCAGGCAGTGCTGTGGGACCTTCCAGTACAGCAAATGCATGAGGGACTGCTCCCTAGTGTGAGAAAGCAACACGTTGTGCTCCCTGGTGAACTGCCACAAGGCAAAAGGGAAGACTACCTACAGGTTGTTGGTTGTTTTTTTTTTTCTTTAAGTTCCCATATCTCAAATGTAGGATCACTGTCTCCTGTTTTTATGCCAAGAATTACGTAGTTTTTGATTGAAACAAATACTTTTCACCAAAACCTTTTGCCTGTGCCTTGCTGAAAGCTGTTCATCTCACCCATTTTACTTTGAAGGTTTAATCATCTGAGCATTAAACACTTGCTTTGCTGAACTGGCATTTGTTCGGCTATCTTTTTTTTTTTTCATCCTTCTTTTATTAATTTTCCAGGACAGAGGTAAATGTACGTGTGTATGCGTAAGTACCTGGGTAAACTGGGTGTGGGAAGGATGCAGTCTCTGGGTCTCCATAGCAAAATGCTGCTTTTGGTTTTAGTAGCTTTCCTCTCGGAAGTAAATAAACCTCTTGTTCACTGAGTGCCCTTCCTGCCCAGTAAACCATGGCTGGACAACATTCCTCCTCACTCCCTAGTGTGGACCTGACTGGATTTTGCCTTTGTTTTGGCTTTTGAAACAAAATGTAGTGTTTCTGCCTTTGTTTGGGGATCCAGCTCCTACAGCCACAGTTCCTTCTTCCACCCCATGCCTGTTTTCCTCTTGACCTTTGCCTGGCGAGGGGAAGACAAGGAAGGGAGAGAAGAGAGACCTGCATACCCAGAAAACATTTAATAAATTACCACAGCTTTGTTTTCTGCATTGTGTCTGCACAAACACCCACGAAATGAGAATCCGCTCAGCACATACCACCACAGGAATCCCCAGCTCCTGTAGAGTGCATACAAATCAACACAAGGGCCTCTTTAAATCGGGTTTCTTAAAGGAAAATTAAGGCTCCAAAAATGGACTATTTCACAATCATTTAACATCTTCCCCTGAAAAAAAAAAAAAATCTTACACAACATGCTTTTTTTTCTTTTTAAAGTTAGACGTATTTGATGAACAAAGGAAGCTTTCTCTGGACTTGTGCAAAGGTGATTCAAAACTTTTATTTGGTGAGCATTTCCAAGCAAATTCCTTGTATTTGGGAAGACTTGTGAAAAGGCAGTAAGAAATTAATATTTACTGAGTAGTTTATTGAATTAAATGTATTCAATGAAGTTTCAGCCTAAAAGGAATTTGAGGTCATAAAGTTGACATTGCAATCTGAGCATACTTTTAACTGATGTACTGAGAGAGTCATGTATGTGTCCAAAACAAAAGGCATAAAAAGCCTTCAAGGTGCTTCTTCTCTTTTCCATTTACTGATTCATTCCTGATGACTGGCACAGTTACGACACCACTGATTTGCCCTGCCAGGTACCAGTCATTCCCCCCTCCATGCTGGTGACTGTGCCCATTCAAACAGAGATCCATGTGCTCCATTGTAATTAATGATGACAGTTTTTCAAAGAGAAGGAGGGCCTGGAGGATGGGCTGGTCTACAGTCTTTGACTGTTAAGCCTTTTGGCTTATTTACTCAGAACATTTTTTTTTTCCACCTACATATCTATCAGAGGGGTGAGTCATGCTCACATGCATGCCCATAACGTTGCTTAGGTAAGCTGTCTCATTAAGTTCAGTATGGCAAGGTGCATATAGAAGTTTTCAGACTAAGGTGGTGGGATTGCAAGCCTTGATTATTATGTGACTACCCTTTTCAACATCTATCTGTAAGGCTTGTACTAGGATAAGGCTCCTGTATTATCTGGCGCTTCCAGGTGTTACTGCAATTTCACCAGACAGTAAAGAGCATGGATATCTTCTGGTCTGTCATAATAAAGGAGAAAGAGAACAACTCACTGTTCTACCAGCTCAGAGCCAACCTCATATTTCTGGGAAGTGAAAATGGCTGGATATGCACCCGTCAAGGCCATATGTTCCTAACACATGTGTTACTTCTCAGGGTAGCTGTCAAAAAATATGACCATGTTCGACTCCAAGGCATGCTGTGTAGTTTCTTCAGGGTCTGAAGCATTTCTATGAAATGTTGAGGATAATAGTGTTGCCAGGTCTCAAGGTAATACAGAATCAAGTCATGACAGCCAGACTCTTCTTCCTTCGAAGTCACTGGGAAAGCATATTGTGATTCAGGCAGCAGGGGACTAAGCTGCAAGTTTGCCATCTCTCTCTGGAACAGGGAATTTCACCCTGGTGACGCTATGTTAGGTACACATAACATTTAACTTATCTCAGCGACAGTGTTTCTGCATCTTGGTTTGAAACGATGTTGCTACAGTTTTGTTTGTTGTACAGAACTGTGGGAAGGGAGTTGAAGAACGTCGCAAATATTTACTATAGGCTTTACTGGCAATTAAACTTTATACTAGGCCCTCTTTTCTAAGTAGCGTCAGATTATAAAGGGCCTAAAGGCCCATTCTCCCACTGCAAGAGATACAGAGCATGGGTATTTCAGCCCAATCTTTTACGCATATGCAGGCTAGGACTTAGATAGAGGTGGTGAAACCAGATAGAGAGAATCCTTTTTTTTTGCTCAGGAATGTCATCCTGCATTGCAATGTCTGCCTTTCAGTGAGCCTTTCTGCCTCAAGAGTTAAATTCCTATTACAGACATGAAAGCAGAAAACAAACTCCCTTGCATATAATGGCTTTCCTAAAAGTCTGGCATCCCTAACTACAAACAGTGCAGCATTTCTTCAAGGGCTGGAATCATGCCCACACACCAGAAGAAGAAAATATTGTGAAATTTAGTGTTATGATTAATAATACCATTAGGTGATACTAACATTAGTAGAATTGTGTTAAAGTATTTTTTCTTTCTATTTTTATATCTTATTATTTTAAACAGAAGTTACCTAGATTCTAGAGGTTATGGGGAAAGTGAATGGTTTCCTGAGTGAAAGGAAATTTTTATTCATCATCTCTAAGAATACAACAGCAGATCTCCATTATGGTGGCTGATTAGGATGAGCAAGGAAACAAAACCTGGAAGAAATAAGATTATTTCTAGACTCTGTGCAAGAGGGAAATGGAAATGGAAATGGAAATGGAAATGGAAATGGAAATGGAAATGGAAATGGAAATGGAAAGGCAAAGGAATTCTTCTTCGCTGGCCCATCACTCCACAAAGCCAGGTCCAGCACAGTCCTGGTACCCCTCCTCTGAGATCAAGGGCATGGGGATTTGAACAAGCTAAGACCACGCCAGCCAATAACACAGTTTAGCTGTAGAGAAGATCCTATTGCACTCCTTGACTCAAGCTACAGTGAGCAAGTGCAGCTGCTGCCTTTCCCTCTTCACAGCTCTGGCACGATCCGATGTCAATGCCTCTATGTCTGCACCTTGTAAGCAGAGGTGGGCACCATCCTACCTATTCTCTTGCCACCAAACCCACAAAGTTTTACTCCAAGGAATGTTGTTACGGAAGATGCAGTGTCACTATTTACAACTTGCAGAACTTTTAAGCTAAGAATAGGCAGGGTAGCAGTTTTGCCCTAGCAAAAAAGAATCAGTGTATTTTTCATGTCATCTGTCAGCTTAATTCTAACCTCTTCACCACACAAATAGATTCATTAAAGGACCGCTTGTCCATTTACTTTCTTTAGAATTATTCTCAGTTATCAGTGACAGTAAACCCAAATTATTTTTCACCTAATGAAATTACAGCTACTGCTGGGGGCATTAATATACAGATGGCTTGACTGTTCAGAAATGAAATGCCACATCAGCTGTTGAGACATCTTATTATATATATTTAGAACAAATTCTCTTTAAGAAGAAGCCACGCAGTAACAGCGAAATATTATTTGTAGTTTCTATTATGGTTCCTTTTCTTGGAGTCAGACTTGATAGACTCTTGCTCTCTGATACATTCCAGAAAAACGGATTTGTACTGCTTGGCTTATTTGCATTGAGAAATACATAGGGAGTTTATATCTTTGTAATGATCATTTTGGATTAAGGTGTTACATAACTTCACTGGTCTCAGGCTTCATGTATGGAAACAGCAACACATTCTTGCTGCATTCTCTTTTCTGTGATTAATGCAAAGAAGACGTTCACTTACTGGATTATATCTGTGTGAGTTAGTGAAAGGAGAAAGCATTGCATTTCACCATAGGATGTATTGTATCAGAAGGACTATGTTCTTCTGAAACTTTATAAATACATAAAGCACTTAAAATTTCCAGTGACACCTGCAACAGAATGCAAAAATAATCTCTCAGAACTCTCAACACTGCTACATTCTGTTTCTAGGTCCAAAAAATACTTTTATTTTATTCTGCTTTGCATGCTTGTGTAGGGATCCCAAAGAAGGAACTTTGTGTTGGGAAGGGTTAGAGGAAGAGGAGAAGATTGTACAGTAGCATTAACACAACCTGGTCATAGAGGTTGTGCACAGTTCTTCCCCCATTACAGCTTCAGTGCTGATGTTTTCCATGCTACACACTACATAGCTCTTTCTCTTCTTCCTGACAGAACAGTCCAATTCCAAAGAGAACTCTCTCCATACATAATATAGAGCTTCTTTCTACCTACCTGGTCCCATCCTTTTCCTATCGCTCCAACATCTGTTTCTCCTCATGAAATCTGTCCTCGTTTATGCATACATTCTCTAATATATCCAGTTATAATAATCTAACCACATAAAAATAATATCCAGTTATAGTGCTACATCAACTGGAAAGGTTTTTTTGTGAGAAAATACAAATTTTTGGTGCAACAGAGAAATGAAAAACACAAGCTCGCTTCAAAGAGAAGAGCTTTTTTGCTTTCTTAGCTATGCATATCTACTAATACATATAATGACTTATTTCTTAATTTTTATAGTCTGGCATTAGAATGACCTGTTTAGCAAGCAAAAATTCAATTGTTTCCAAAGTTACACCGAAGTTAGTTTAAAGAACACTGAACATCCTAGAATTCAATAGAAAAGTTGAAAGTACTTAAGAGAAGACACATCTTGGCTGAAAAAAAGAAAAAGTGATTTGAAGAAATATCTGTTTGCTGCTTACATTCTCTTTGGTACTGGATGAAAAATTTGTGCTCTTATGCTCAAGGACGAAATCATATAGGTTTGATAAACTCGAAAGGAAAGATTTAGAAATGATTGGGGAAAGAAAAGAAAAAAAGTTCAATTTGAATAGATTTTTTTGGTGAATGAGAAGTTTCAGTCTATATTTAGCATTTTATTCAGAAGTATCCTGCTCTTCTGTAAACAACTGAGACTGTGTACACACAGGCTTTCCTGAATGTGATGTTTATTTGCAGATGCCAAGATGTCCTTCAGACAAATATCTAAGCCAATGTTATAGAAAGTGGATGCAAAACTAACTCCTGCTGTCAAGGACAGCCAGCTGGCCCACATGTGTTCAAGCCAGAGAGAGATTGGGGCTTGAGAGAAGCTGATGGGCGGTCCATCCTTCCCAAATTGCAAAGGCTGTGAACATCTTCAGAATTCCTCTGAGAGTGGTTTTGTTTAGCAAATTAAAGAGATTAAGGTCTGTGCTTTTGTTTGGGTTTTAGTATGTCCATGAGGTAACTGAGCCCAGAGTGTCAGCACACAGTCAAGCTGCTCTATGAAAGCCCAATTAAGTTTAAATGGTTTTAAGCACAAAAGCAAGAAGCCCTTTCTTGAGTGGCGACAATGCAAAGCAGTGAAGGAGATCAGGACATAGAGAGCTGAGATAAGGTCTTGATTTGGAGGACTCTTTATTCCAGGCTTGAAAATAGGTCTGGTTTTGTGAGAGGGTGAGCACCCACAACTCCAGCTGCAGGAAACCGCCAGCAGCCCTTGAGGAGATCAGGCCCATAAAGTGCTGCAAGCTGTGCTGCTGTGTTTTGCACCGATAGTAGCAGAAGCTTTAAAATACCTATGTCTGTATTTTTCTTCTCATTTTGCCATTTGAGAATTCTGCAAACATAATTAACTAAATCCCCATGTCTCGTTTTCCAGTGTAAAAAAGGGGCACCAATTTTTAAGGTGCAGGGATCCTGAGGTTGGTTGGAAGTACTAAAATACGTCAGAGAGGACTTTGTTGACAGCCTACTGGAAGAAGTGTCATCTGGGAAAGTGTAAGGGTGGCAGAGATGATCAGACCTAGGAATGCATTTGCTTCCACTTCGTGAAGACTTTCTTCTTGCCAGGTTGAGAGCTCTACATGTGAGGTAACATTTAACAAAACACAAACTGCCTTTTCAAAATTCAGATACCTTCCTGCAATCTCTTCTCAATATCGCAGCATTCTGTAGTTGTTTTTAATCCTGTTATCAAACAAGTATGGATTTTCTACTGAACTCTACAGCAACCACTGTCTAAAACGCAGTGACTTAAATGTAGCTCTTGTCCTATGTTATTTACTTTATTTCCCTGGCCTGAACTTACTGAATTGAACAATTATTTCTCTATAGCAGGGTACTCTGCTTTAAGTGAGAACTCCAAAATTACTTGGAATTGGCAATGGCTTGAATAGAAGCCACCGAAAAAACAAGAAGATTATGGGTTTACTTAGCTGGGTGGCATTACACAGCCTGGTTGCAAAAAATTCTGTCACTGGTGGCAGTGCAGGAGAAGGAATGTCCGTCATGTTAATTTTTTTAATACAGCCGCTTTTCAGCTGCAAAGAGAACCTTGGAGAGCAGCTCCCCTGTGTTTTGGATTTGGATGTCAGATATAAGCTGACGAGAATCTCACCCACTGAATCTAAAGATTTCTTGCTGATGAACTCCTAAAAGATCTTTTTACAGTATCTGAACCCGTTGCTATAAACTCCAAAAGATTCAACAGTTCTGTCTACAAATATTTATTAAATCATAGATACGTGATATTTTCACCTTCATGCTGTTATTTTATATTTTATAATTGCTCCTCTGAGTCTTCATAGATCACTAAAAAAGAAAAAAAGAAAAAAACAAAAATCAAGAATGGACCTGTGGGGAAAAAAACCATTTTACATTGCTTCTCTGTCAAAGTGACTATGTAAATTTTTTACTGAAAGTGTGTTTGCATTTTATGCCTCCAATGTTTATTTAACACTGCATTTCATTTTCTTAATAATAATTATTATATTAATAATCTTTAAATTCTTGGTTTTTTCTTTCCTTTTTGCAACTTTGCTTGTTTTCAAACCTGTAGCTTTAAAAAAAAGAAGGTGGGAAAAAAAGAAAAATTGGGAAGGGAAATATCTTTCATTACATTGGCAATAAAAAATTGTAATTTTATGTACATTATATTGCATTTGGGAGCTTACAGACAGTAAGCTGAAGCAGACTCGTTCCTTTCTGTCACAACTAATCAATTTTAGACTTAAACTTTTCTCTGTCCTTTTTACAAATCTTTCGCTACTCCGCTTCTTTTAAACTTGCACCTTTTACACACCTACTGAGATGATCTAGGAGGTGTTTCGGGTCTGTCTGATCTCCTGCTTACACACCCTTCAAAGCAAGGGCAACTCATTTCTCCATCATTTTCAGCCAGCTCTGTGACTTCTGGATTGAGTCCCTCTCCTTGCTGATGTTCTAATATTCTCTCCATATCTAACATTAGCCCTACCCCCAGTCCTGCTCTATGTAGTTTTCCTTGGGCTGCTGCATGCCATTCTAATTTTCTGCTACATGCCATCCACTCGCTTTCCCTCTGGCTGCAAAGCCAGGTTTAGTGAGCTTTCTGAGATCTATTTAATTACTAAAAAACTATGCAGTCCAGCAGTAAATGTAATATGCATTCCAGAAGACCTACAAACAAGTTTTACTTGGCACTCACAGCAATGAGGTAAGAGAATAAAATGAGTTTGTGGTCACATAACCAGACCACCAGCAGAGAGTTATGAGAAAGCTAGACCCAGTTTAATAAGGAAAAATGTAAAAAGCTTATATGAGAGCCATCATTCTGGTCTTCTGTGAACCACAAGCCATAATTATGTAAACTGTAACTATGTATTTTCTTCGCTTTATTCTTGGATTTTAATATCACTGTGCGAAACAAGAAGTTGAATTTGCTTGAGATTGCTCAAAGTATGCCTTTATTAAAAAACCATTCTTCCCAAAACCCTGCAGGAGATCAGGCTTGATAATCATCATGGACTCCTTTAACTTAAAAATTGGCCCATGCCATTCTATAAATCTGTGCAGTATCTTTATGGTTTTGGGACTGATTTCTGGGTAAGTAGAACTGAACAGCTCAAAAATTGAACCCTCTGACTTCTGTAAGTGGGGAATTTAGATCTTCAGCATTTTTCTGAAAGTTATGTCCCAAGGACTGATTTCATCTCTGATTTTTACAGTGATCTTATGCTAGGATGGACTGTTGTTTATGCTGTTTGAAGGTGATTTCTTATAAAGCAGGAGGCAAATGCAATTTTTCAGCCACATAGTGCATTATTACCAGTGGTGGGATCAAACTTTTGCTTTAGGGACTTGCTTAAAAGATGACAAATTTGATGAAGAGAGTCCCAAATACCACAGTGTCTGGTATTTGATTACATTGGCAAGGTTATGGCTAGACTGAAATAATTCAATGTCATGTTAGAAAGCTGAAACTACCACCAAACAAGCTGATAAGTTTATGTGGCATAATACTATATCTTGCTTGATCAATAGTAACCAGCTTGGGGTTCAGTAGAAACATAGTTGAACAAACATGATGTGAGACCTGAACTAATTAGCCTCAAGACTGGGTTGTCTGGCAGTGGTGGATCCATCTTTGCTTTCTTTGAAGGTGTAACTTTTTGGCCATCTGCTGCCTATTAAAAGCATGGACCTAAGTTTTTTTAAGAGATGTGTGGTCTCTTCTCCAGGTACATCTACACTGTAGCCTATAGGAAAATATAAAGGGAAATCTGAAAAACATTTACTAGGGTTGATTTAGCACTTAAAGTACAGGAACTGTGGGACCTGGAGTAAACTTGGAGTGGAAAACTGACTAGTCTAGACAGGAGGAAACTCCCATGAAGATAGATGCTTAATATGGGGTGAGGGAAATGCCTTGCTTTGCTAGGGGATCACTGTTGGATACCCTTTCATGTTTACCTGTTTCCTGTGTAGTAGCTGTGGTGGTATTGCACTGTCCATCTTTAATTCAACAATTCAGTGATTTGGACACGCATGCGAATATGAGATAGCCAAATTAATTTCCTATGCTTGCTGAATTTTGAGTCTTTTCTATCTTCCAAGCAAATGCAATAAGCTTGATGATAAGTCTATCAGTGCATATAACTGCAGAGGAAGAGAGAGGCAATGACTGGAAGGAATAGGTCTCTCTTGTTGAGGCTGTTTTATTTTAATTAAACTTTTGTTGTCTCATGAAAGTGACTGCTATAATGATACTCAATGTCACAAAACTCAGTGAAAGTGGAAATCTGGATTTCATTCTCTCTGGCAAAAATCATTTAGGTAGTTCTTCAAGATGGCACAGATTCAAGAACAGGGACTGAGAAAACCGTGTAAAGAAGATTTCTATTCAGGATGCTACAGTGCTTGCTCAGAAGGTATGCTTTTCTGGCAAAGTAGGAAGAGCAGCATCGTGGGTGAGTGATTTAGCCATTTGGCTGTTGGATAAAAGACTGTTATTATCAAATCCAGCTTCAGATACATGCTATTTTTGTGTCTGAATGCCAGGCAGCTCAGGACTTCAGAAGCACTGTCAGTGGCAGTATAGGTTTCTACTAGAAGTGTAGGGTGAATCCTGTACTTCAGGAGCGTGCTGGATGCTCTGCACTGCTGTCGCAGAACTGTGGTGGAAATGCCAGCTATATTTACTACACACATGTAGGGTAAATCATGATTTAATTAATATGCCTAACACTTCCTGGAAGGGTGCAGACCTACTATGCAAACACATGCTATCCTGCCACGTGGTGAGAGGATTTGCTAAAACTGCCCCACCCCAGCAAGGCTGCCTCCTCTGTTCAGAGCACATCTCCAGGACCAAATCCGCTGGGCAGGGCAGGTGTCACACAGACCTGGACAGGCTCAGAAAAAGCACATGTGTTTGGGGAGCTGTGTGAGGAAGAATACAGATGCGTGTGGAGTCTCGGTGCCTCCCAGGCAAGTCTCTACTGAGGGTGAGTTTTGAGGTTCTGAATTTTGGAAATAGGCATACCCCAGGCCTAGCTACAGGAAATACTGTTGAAATATGGTAGCAACAAAGCTCAGTGCAAGCCCTGATGGGAGGGGAAGATGATTTCATTTAAAATTCAAACTGAAGTAAAAATTATTTTAACCATTTATACTCACACCGTTACTCTCATGCCAAGATGTGTCTATACAGGCAGTCTGTTCAACATGCAGGTACCAAGACACTTGTATCCAGGTGGTCTGTTTAGGACTCTTTGTGATGATGTGGGATAAATGATATCAGCTGCTGAGTCCTCCTTACATCAATTGGGTTCCCTTTGGGTTGGCAGCCATCTCTTGCTTTAAGTTATGTTACTTCCGAGCCTCCCCATCCTGTCCCGTCCCATCTCATCCCATCCCACCTCTGTCATCAGGACTCGCTCACTGTATTTGGTCTTCTGAACTGGATGTCCTGAAAAGCTGTGAGTAGATGGGTGCAAAGCTCCTGGTGACCGTGGCATGAAAAGAAAAAACCGGAATTTTTCCAAATGATGTTCAAATGATGTTTCAAAGTAAGTTTTCTTGGGTCTTGCTCATGTAAATTCATAGCTGTTCACACTCCTGATGAACAAGAAGCTAAAGCACTTGTTTAAACTGATTTTTTTTAAGAAAACATAGAAAAATGCGTTGCCAATCAAAGGTCAAAAAAGTGAAATCCTAAGGCTCTGCTGTGTAAAAATTATATTCTTGTTGCAACTAATAGTTAATTTCAATTATTTGTCTGGTAGAAAAAAATCAGTAATCCTGAAAATTTGGGGTAATCCAATGACTGTCTCTTTCTTTAATATTTTTTTGTGCTTCAGGCCAAGGAACTAACATTTATCTTGAAAATAGACCTTGCTTCCTTGAGTTGTCCTTGGAAGACAGTCCCTGGAAGAATTAGTGTTTTGCATACTTAAAGTGTTTCTTAAATCTTTAATTGTTTCCTTACACTTCTGTCCCCATATGTGACCTGTGGTTTTACCTCTCTTATTTACATTAGCCAGAGAACAGATTTTATTTTCTGAGTTCATTATTTATGTACCTTTGGGCAAATTTAACTGTATAGCTCTGCAGACTGACCCTAGGAAACATCATGGAAATTATTAATCTAAAACGTACTAGCCCTGATCCGCTCATTTAAAGATTAGTGACTAATCCCATCAAAGTCCAAAGCTGAATGTGGTTGTAAACATTTCTTGTAGGAGTAAATTTTGCTGATTCCTTATCTTAATTTCTGAAGGTGGCATTTCCTCTCCCTTTCTTTTTCTTCTTGATATTAGAGCTGTGTCCTCAGCTGGTGTAAACTGAAATCCTTCTATAAAGTCAGAGTTAGACTGATTTAGACCAGCTGAGCCACTCCACTCCCCTTTCTGTTCAGGCTTTGTACTTGCTCTCTGTGCTTCCAGCTGTGCACTCCTTTGCCAACTAAAAGCATATTTAAGTTTAAATTTTGTTGCTTTGCTCATATAAAAATCTTTGTGGAGGAATGTCATTAACATAATTTAGAAAAATCTGAGACCTCCTGTCTAGAAGAAATACCTTTGTGTCAAGTTTCAAACAGAGCAGTGTATATCAAACTTTGTTTTCGTCTTATAAATACAGGGTCTAGCAATGATCTTGGTTTCTACCAGACCATGGTTTCATGGTCATCAACTTTTACTTTTCTGGATTGCTTACTAGTACAAATTCAATAAAGACACGTCAGACAAATTCCAGACTCTCTACTTGCCCTCCTGGCAAAGTGTGGGATGTCCATTCTGTTGTACCATGGGGCTGGTTTGGGATGGCTTACCTAAGGCCTACCCTCATGGTTTGAACTTCATCCATTTCCCTGCATGAAGTCCAAAATAAAAGCCTGGGAATTTTATTTCATCATTGTCAGGATAACATGATATCTGCTCATCAAAACAATATTAGTGGGGTATTATTTTTAAGGTGTATCGGGGCATGGGAACTAAGAGCATACAGAAGATGCAATTGCATGCATGCATCACCAGGTGGTCCTCTGCTGAATACATGAAAATTCTGGTTTCCTCTCAGCCTGGCACATAAGCTTCCAAGAAGAGGCTGGTGCAAGACATGCAAAAAAAAGAAGAATTTTCTGGAAATCTGTCCAAAACTCAGTGAAGTGAGCAACCTACACAATGTGCATTGAGAAGAAAGTATCTGAGGCTGAAAACCCAAATTTACACTAATCTGTTGATCACCATTTGGGATTAGAAGGTTAGCCAGAAAGGTATTTGAAGACATGACATCTACTGTTTGGGAAGTGCTTTATCTCTTGCTACCTGCAGCTGATGAGCATGCAGGAAACCGCAACAGGCTTTGGTTGTGTGATGTCTCACTGATAGGAGAGACATTTTCTTTCATCTGCCTAGGCCTTCCTTGTATCTAGATCAGATCGGGTCGGGTATTGTTCTTTAGAGTGTAAATTGTGCTTTATTACCTCTGGCATGTTAGCTGATGTGGGTGCCAAGGAGGTGTTTGAGCCTGGGGCTGGTAATGGGCAAGCAGAGCCAACCAGGTCAGTGACCAGTGGTAGGATGGATGAACAGCCAGACACAGTAGCATTTCCAGAGACAAATCTGTCCCCCCCACCTCTCCTGCCCACACAGCAACAACAGCAATGTGGCACAGGCCTGCACATGTATCTCATGTAGCTTAGGGCTCTCAGTGCCCCACACTGCTATTCAAACTAGCAGCCTCCTTTGGCTCCCGTGGCATCTCCCACAGAAGTCCTCATCTTCCTTCTCTTGCGGGGAAGAGGTGAGTCACTCTTGACCAGTTGACTCTCCAGAGATTTCCCATTGTGTTTTGGGATGTCAGCTTTGCCTGGCTAGAAGGGGTGATCCCGCTCCTCCTAGTGGGAAGAGGATTTCAGGCCAGTCTGGGTTCTGTTGCCAAAAGAGTTTTTAAGTGACGAGCAGCTCTGACTAGAGAGAGTTAAAAGCAAACATCCAAATATTTGTGACAAAGGAATAAGTGAACTTTTTCAATAATTATGCACAGGTTTATGTGCAATATATATATATCTAGAATATATAAATATATGGCCATATACATATATATCATGGACTATATTATAAAGATGCATAATGTTGTCTTTGTAAAACACTTCAGTTTGAATTAGACAGTCACACATAACAGTGGGAGAGAAATCAGTGCTAGAGAGTCTTCTGATAGAATTTTTTTTTTATTATAAAATCAGAGTGCAGAAAATGCATCTAGTTTGGGTGCTTTCTGTGTACTATTTCAGGAACAGTCAAATTGCATATTTAGTTTTGTCACCTTGCCAATATTCTCATTCCTTGTAGTGTGCTGTAAGGAACAGTTGCTTATGGATTGTTTACCTTCACACCTTCCTGGCTTTACACAATGTATTTTCCTGTGTCTGTGGGCCAACTAACCCTTGATTGCAGAGACTTACAGACTGGTTTTAATGGCCATGAGGCATGATTTAGCGTAACTCTCGAAGCAAAATGACTACTAATATTTTGATCAGCAGCATTCTTCTCTTTCAATCCATTTGATAGATGCTTAAAAACAGTAGTAAATTAAAAATAAACTTCTTTCTCTGTGAAAAGGTTTGTTGACTGGTTATCAGTTCAAGATATCCTAAATGATTCAGAAATATTTTTATTCAAATTCAAGTAAACCTATAGTGCTAATGTGACCTTTCAGGAGATAGGAATGTAGAAATAAAATAAGATTGCATAGCGCCCTAGAATTTCAAAATACCAAGGAGGAAAACCAGAACTATTCTAAACATTTACTTCAAACACTTGAAAGTTTAGTTATAACATTTAGATAGGCTATTTTATAATCGTACTTGAGGGCTGGTTACTTTCTATCGTTTTTTGCCAGTGATGCATGGTTCCCCGTCTTCTGTGCTGAGGACAAGCTATGCAGACAGGCATGGCAGGTCTACTGCACTTTTGACCTGCTGGTTGCCTTTGGTTCCTGTCTACCTGCATTAATATTGGTTCATTTGCACAAGTCTTCATCTACAATAAAATAAATACAGTCTCACACAGCTTCTGCCTGTGATTAGGTGGAATAATTAACAAACATTTCTCCCTCATTCCCATGTAAAGCTTTTACATGCAGGAGATTTTGAATAGATATAAAAAAGAAGAATAACGCCACAGGTCTCTCTGTTTTAGGTCATTTGGCTTTCAAACTCCGAAGCTGGCCTCTCTTGGGAAGGTCTGATGTCTTCCAGTGGAAGGCAGAAGGAAATGAAAACAACCCTGTGGAAAAAGAAAAGAGGAATATTTTTCCTTCCTTGTTGGATTATATTCCCTTAGGGCTCAGCAGTGCTGCATACTGAATATGCACTAGACGGTTCTGCTGTTGCTAATTCTGTGGTAATAACCCAGCAAGATAAAAAAGATAATAGGCTGCCCATGTGTTTAAAATAGTCTTCCAAAAACACATTTTAAAAATAAATGTATTCCAGAAGATGGACTCGAAAGAGACTTTTTTTATATCCTAATTGGAAAAAAAAAACCAAACCCCAAACCACATTAAAATTGATGTGAGTTCCTCCACTGAATTCAGTTAGAGTAGACTTTTAAGAAACAGTTCTTGAGAACCATGCAGGGAGTATCTAGCATCAATGCAGGAGCGGGTATGTGGCAAATCTAGATATCTGCGGAGTATCTGATTTTCACAAGTGTGACAGAACCTAATGGACAGCTACTGAATAATGAATGTCTACGTAATTCTGTTTGTCAACTTCATTACATATGAATGTAGTAATAATTTTGCTAGTTTTTTTACATAAAATTCCTGGTATTACTAGGTCTTTTGTTGCACGTCTATACCAAGAAATATCAGCGGTACCTTATTCTCTTTTGGCAGTTTCTGTCTACTTCTGTGATATCAGCTGTTACAGCTTCTTCACCAGTTTTTGCATTCCGCCTGTGTGTTGCCTTCCCTACCAGCCATATGTTTCTTGTAAATGCTTCTGTTAACTTTTTCTTGCCGCCTTCTTCCTATGGTTTCCATGTCGCAGCACATAGACCCTGTTCTTTTTTACCTTTTGGTAGCAACTACCTCTAGCTTGACTTATTTCCACAGTCCTCCCACTCCTCTGCCTGCAGTCCCTAAAAGTGTTTTCTGTTCCTTTTTTCCCTGTAGACCTCACTCTCCATCAGTTTTTGTTGTGCAAGACATTGTGTACAACAGAAGTACTAATTATGGTTGGCCAAATATAATCCACTGCATGTGGAATTTCTGTAGAAAAGACAGATAGACTGAGCAATGACTGATATTAAAGCATAAAAGTGTTTAATAGTTATATTAATGGCATTAAAACAAATGCTTTGTCTGGATGTCTGTGCAGGCATGGTTTTCTTAGGAAGTATTTTAGACTGACATACATAAACAAAGTGGCAATCCTCTCCCAATTTTTAGTCTGTTGTTAAAGGTCCAGAGTTCTCCATTGCAATACCAAAATGAATCTGTGAAGACTATGTACATGTTTGTCCATCGATTGTGGACAACATACATGAGAACAAAGAAGGAGTCAGGATCAGAACTGAAGATATTTTTTTCCACATTCCAGCCCACAGTTTTGTCAGTGTGGCATTATGAATGCACAAGTGCAAGCTAGAGCTTTGTAATATATCAGAGCAAATATAGACTCTGTTCTTAAGTGAAAAGTGAAATATTGGCCCAAAGTAGCAGGTGAGGGGACTGTACAACTTCAACAGCTTGTTAAACAGCAGATCATATATTCAGAGGCTTCATCTGCCTTCAGTCAAGATCTCTCAAGAAAAATCTTAAATTACATAGTTTTTCTGATGTTATTGTTTGCATTATTACAGTATTCTAATTTTGAACTGGACAACCAGGTACAACAGGAGGCTGGAGACACTGTCAAAGGCCTCTTAATAAGTTACTACATAGAAGGCTAAAAATCAGGTAGAATGTCAAAAAGGAGAACTTCATAATTCATGTTCTGCGTGTGCAAACTTTTCTTGGGCATTCTGCATGTCAGATGAGGTATTTATTTTCACAAGGTGACCTGACTGTATAATCAGATGATCCTTTCGTATTTAAGCAACAAAACTTGCAGATTATACTATTCTGTGATCAATTTATCATAATGTTTGAGTGGCTTTGGGACATCCTGAAAGCTGGAAGATTATTATTAATGATATACTTTAAAATAAATCTTTACAAATACACCTATATTTCATAAGTTCATTTTCTATGTCATTAGTCTGTGTTATTTACAGTCACACAGCTAGATTGCTCATCGTCTTCCCAGTTAAACAAATGAATATAATTTATTTTTAATTTGAACCATTCTGACATTTTGTTTCAAATAACATCTTTTTGATCTCTGAATGCATTCATAGCATGCTAACAAAAAGAAAACTGTTACTCTACAAAAATGAAATGCGGTTGGGGTTTCTCATACGGATGCAATAAAGAACACTTCTGGTGGCTTGCCACTGCACAGCTGAATAATTTTTGACAGGGAAGAGCTTTGGCAGTACTACAAGTTATTAAATACTTGAAGTAATCCAGTAAGTGAAACTTTGTTATAAGCAGGTTGCTTCAAAGTATATTATCTCCATAGTTACAGACATTTTCATTATGTTAGCATTTTTTCTATTTGGCGGTGCTGCATGCTTCTTAATTTTTATATGGTTTCTGGGACTGATTGATGGCCTTTTGGAAGTTTTCTGTTTTCTTTATTTCTCCTCTTTTCTCTTACAAGTAGGAGGAACTTGTTCTGAAAAATATAATAGCAAGTTCTGGTAAAAATAAAAAAAAAAACACGTTCAGAGCTGCTGCTCAAATCAACTATACTTGAACTCACTTGGGGTTTTTTTTGGTTTTTTTGTTTTGTTTTTTTTTTTTAATATTGAGCTTTATCTAGCTCTCTCATTTCCTTATTTTGCAAAAACCAGTACTGCATCACTACGCATATGTTACCTTAGCTATCCTCTGGGCTTCCACCACCACGGCATGCGAGTTCATCAATCTTAATGTACTTCTGTTCTGCTGCAGCTGGGAATTGCTGCCTGGGAGTGCAGATGAGGAAATCAGGACACCTGTGGGAGGGCACAGGGCGCACAGCGCAGGCAAGCGGGGATGCCCGAGGGAGCTGCAGCGAGGAGAGTTCTGGCAGTACCCCAGGAACGGCTCCAGCGCTGCCTGCCGGCACAGCTGGGCTGCTTCCAGGGGCTCAGGTAGCATCTCTGCTGGGAGCTGTGTGGTGTCCTGCAGGTGCATGAGATGCTCCAAGAGACTGGCCCAGACTCAGACAGGGACTCTGAGTTGAGGCGGGGACACCAGCTCCACATTGGTAGACTCCACATCCTAGTTGACTGACTGTCACATTCCTTCTGACCTACAGGCCACCCGAGCTGAAGGTCACTGAAGCTCATGGGAAGGAACACACTCTGTTTGACTGACTTTTGTCCAGGCCTGGGGCAGAGACCTGATTCAGTAAATCTGCTTATGGGGAAGTCTCGACTGGGAGGGCTCTCGGGTTCCAGGGTCACATTCTCAGCATCTGCAATAAATGCCTTCACACTTCGTGGAGGGAAAAGTGAAAACCCATTCTTTGGACTGATTACACAGACAGTTTGAAGAAGAAAAGGAAAGGATTTGCATGATGGGAATATCTAGCCAAATGAGGAGAAATCTGTGAATGAAGGTGAGAGAACTGTAGCTGACATACATAGGTAATAAGAGTAATGAAGCATATTAAATGTGAAATGACCAAATCATGGTGCCAGTGTATTTTACCAACTCCTTCCAGATATGGCTGTGCTTCTTTAAGTAAAGTTATTATTCAATGTCTCTTTCTAGTGATGACCAACAGAGTAAAATTATATGTAGGATGAATTTGTTCAATGGACAACAATTTTTTTCCTCTGGTAAATAATAGTTATTTTGTTTCTGTCATGCAGAAGTGTGACATGAGGTGACATTGAAGGTAAAACAAGGAAAAGGTGAGGAATGATTACCTTAGAATTCCAGCAGTATTAGGTGAAAAGTGAGAAATAGACTAGAGGGTGATGGAGCAGTTTTCCATAACGTGATTATATTTCAGAAAAAAACTATGTTCCACCATTAGGTATTTTGCTCATGTTTCATAGAATCTGATTTGATTTATACCACATACAAATACCACCTGCAAAACCAGTAATGGATTAATTTTTTAATAAATGGGAGTTTATGCAGTGAAATAACCAATGCTGAAACTTATTGAAAACAACTGAACTATTATAAGTCAACTTATAAATGACAAGGTTTGTATAAGTTCATTCAATATCATATTACACAATAGTTCACATGTTAAGTCATTCTGGCAGTCATTTATGATAGGAGATTTGTTTCTTGAACTTTATTAGTTTTTAGCATTACCCCCATTAGCATGGATATAACACAGGCATTTTTCAAATATTTCTATGGGATAGATAATTTTAAGCTTTCTATCCATTAGAATAATAAAATATTTTTGCACAGTGGACTGTTTTGTATAAGTCCAACCTAAGGACTCGTACTGTGTAGGAGACCATGCAATTTTATACAAACAGTATTTTGGGACTTGACTTTTAAACATGCCTTTTGGTTTGGTTTTTTGGGTTTTTTTTTGTTTTATTATCATGCTCATAGTGTAAGGTTATTGTTTTTTCTTGACATTTAAAAGGGAACAATATTAGCTTTCCAGAGCTGAGCCGAAAGAGTCTTTACTAAGTTGTAATAGTAACCATTTTGCAAAACCCAAGTAGATATCAAGTAGAGGTGCAGAAGCTTTTGCAAATACATCTACATTTTAAGATGGCTGTTTATGTTTTATGTTGTTTTAAACACATATTAATTAGAAAAATATTTACTTATTTGTAAATCCACAATGGATTTAATGAGAGAGCTGGACATTACTCACAGTACCACAAATATAAGGCTGGAATTCTACAAAGGAAGGCACTACTGAAGTGAGCTCTTCTGTCAGGTACCTGGTAGGTGATAAATTGTGAGACTGGTTAGTAGCTGACAGAGCTGAGGTTTATAGCAGTCATGACCAGAGCTGAGGGATGCTGATCTCAGTCATGCAGAGGAGGGTGTGGGAGAGGAAGGTGAGCCTTTGTACTGAGCTGTGAGACTGGTGCCAGGTTCCAAAGGTCAAATATTTAATAGCGCTCTTTCATTTTACAGCTTTATTCCACGTATGAAGGCAGTCTAGGAATCCAGCTTAGATAAGGAAATGGCAGAAATACATATTTTGCTGTGCCTTGACTTTGGATCTGGTTTATGTTTCTTTACTATAATACTAGAGCCTCGAGGAGTGCTGGGTTCCCAATTCAACAACCTAACACAAAGCTGTGACCGAAACATCCATAATGCAGTGCACTGTATTGGGGAAAAAGAAGAGAAATCAATTCCAGCTATCACAGTTGCTCTGAACTCCCTGGTGGTGGGCTTGGAGCCATTTCTCTATTCTAATTAAACAAATTGCTGAAATCTACAGGGATTTCAGTGTTCTGTAGGAACACTTCCATGCACTCAGTTAATATCTAATTATAAAAATCCAGCTCTTCATCAAACATTATTTAACTCTTATGATAATTAAGTATCTAAGAATGTTTAATGTGTTTAAAAGCTCCTACCCATTTCTCCCCAGCTAAGAGAAAACTCACCTAGGAAGAGTTGTATCAGGCCTAGAGAAAGGAAATAAATATTCAAATTCTCAACTTACAGGTACTAAAAATATTACTGTGACAGGCAGCATTTCTCTGAAGACTGGCCCACAGGTTGGAATGTGTGAACACAGGATGGAGCAGAAAAAGCTTGCAAAGAAGTCCTGTCCTTGAAATTTGTAGCAAAACTCTGTTGGCTCCAGCAGCACTGCAATTTGTTCTTGAGGCTCCTTGACAGTGACCACGCAGAAGACATGTGTGTACCTGGAAATCTGAATGGTCTTGCCAGGAAATTGAGAGGATGTGTGTAGGCTCTTGTTCTGCATTGTCCTGTAGGAGACCTTATCTCCACTGGCAGCACAGGGAGTCCTGTGGGACTAGCAGCTGACTTCAAGACTTCTACTGATTGTTTGAAATGGAAGTATCATGAAAGCCCCGTCATATAAAGATAGATCACATGTTCATATGAGCCAGGACCAACAATTCCTTTGTATTTTTTTACATGAGCCTCCATGCGGGCTGATTCTTTTCCAAATTACTGAAAGGTAAATATTTAGTCACAGGTAAAATAACTCCAGTGTGATATAAAGTTGAATTACATGTGCATTTGTATCAGTGTCTCAAAAAATGGTAACATAGGATCCCTAACATGGGTGACATCTATAAGCAGCAGGGCACAGCTCTGTGAAAATATTCAGCATTTGTGAAAGTGCAAACCAGCAAAAATGGGAGTGTTCATGCAATACAGATAAATAGTATTAACCCATATTTCCAATTAATTTACATTTTGTCCCACTAAACTTATCAACAGGTTCTATAACCATGGTTGATCTTCTACCCTGACCTAACCTGTGCTAATACAGTTACTTAGAGAAGTGAATCCTAGCTCAGTCTTCCTGTGGATCAATATGTTTGTGGAGAAGGGAGGGAGAAGAGGCAAGGGGAAAGAGCAGCCGTCTTGGTGGCTCAGGACTCCATTTGCTGTTATTGGGGTTGATGCCATTTACTGTCATCTGCTAAAACCTCTTTGACCTGCAGACTAGAACACGATTGTTAATAAAATGCCATGAAACACATTTGAAATAGTAATAAAATAAGTGAATAGAAAATGCCCCCATTTGGGAGCAAATAAGACATTTTGCAGGAGTCTTTTTTTTCCTTGATAAAAATGGACTGCTGCCGAAAAGTTAGTACTGAGAAGCATTATCATGTGAAAGAACAGCATGTTTTAAGGAACAAGTGTGTTCACTGACTAAATTTCTATGTCTTAAAGCTTGTCTAGATTTAAACTTTCTCAGGGGTCTACAGAACCAAGTAATTTATGTTTATGTAAGGTGGAAGGGATTCTTTGCACAAGTACAGCAGTAATAGCTCTGGTATGTACTTTGAGGTCTGCAAAATTGCTTTTTCTGGGGAAAGCAGTTCATGAAATTTCCACAGCTAAGGCCAATTTGCACAATCCAAGTCAATGCTCTGGGGTATTCTCTGAGAGCTGAAGGGTTTAGTACACCCACTGTACCTCCTCCCACCGGCAGCGGTCACGGGGGCCCAGAGTAATAGGCGATCTCTCTTGCACGTCCTCTGAAGTCATATCACTTCTGAACCCATCTTTATGCCCTGTTCTCACTGAATTATAATTAATAACAATTCTAGTTAATAATATTTTATTATTCAATAACACAAAGGCCAAATGTGGCCTTAATTCCAGTGAATCAAAGGAAAATTTGCATTATCTTTAGGGTGGTGGCAAGTTTTTGCATAGTGGGTGTGGACATTTTTTGCAGGATTTTGCATAACATCCCTCGCATTCAGTACACATGGGGAAAGGAGGGGAAGTATATGACTTCTCTCCCCACTGTATAGCATTAAAATACAAAGAATATACCTCCTTTGTTTTTTGGCTTTGCATTAAGAGTTCAGCTTTCGCCCTCTATGTTGTCCAACAGTCTGCTAAAAATTTCCAGCAACTACATTTTTCTGTGAAGCCAAGTACAGTATGAGGTTTCCCAAAAGGTGAATGAAACAATCCATTGAAAATGTCAGTCAGAAGCCAGAGTGTAATTTTATTTATTTTTTTGATCCTCGTTCAGAATTCATATGATTAGCATGTGGCAAACTGTAAAACAAAGTGGAACAAAAGTGCCTGAAATAAATTTCACCTTGACCTGATTTCCACTTGACTGAATTTGTTGTAGTAAACTGGTGACACATAGTGGATAAACAGTAACACATGTCTGCATTTGAAAAGGGAGAACAGATGGTAAACACACTGATATAAGGGCTGTTACACAAGAGCTCTGTGTATAATTCAGAAAGGTCAAATGCCCTGAAAGCTGAAACAGGTTTGATAAGGGAGAGGGATTCATTGACAAGAAGGAGTCAAGTGGGCACAACTGAAGGAGATAAGGCTTCCCGCAGCTCAATGGGCTTTGCTCGGAAAAGGCATCTGGCCACATCTGTCTCCTTTTGTAAAACCACTGTCAGAGGTGTTAGCCACAAGGATACTTGTTCTGAAAGATGTTTCCTCAGAGGATACCACTGCTGGCCCACTGGTTGAATCTGTGCCACCGTCCCGAAAAACACCTCGTGCAACAGTAAGATTCATGCTTTTTATGGTTTGGAACATATTTTGACCTTCCAAAGACATTGATTTGCTGGATCTTGGCTTCTGCAGTGTGGATTATCTGCTCCCTCTGGTGACTACCAACTGACCATGATCACCATGTTGGCAAAGGAGTCTAAGCTGAGTTTGGGAAGGCAGCAGTCTTTGAACTTCTTTATTGTCTGCATGTCCACTGGTCTGCGGGAAGGTTACTGTCCTCATTTCACATATTGGGATCAAGTAGTTTGTCCAGTGGCCACCGAGGGTAGAGTAACGAGCAGAAAAGAGGTCTCCCAGGTCCTAAGCGAATTGCCTTCACACTGAACTGCCTTCTGTCAGAAGCACACCGGGAGGATTTGGTCAAGATGGACTTTAAAAGGAAAGGAGCTACTCAGCCTCACAGATGGTTGAAGTATTTATGGTCAGTAAGAGAAAAGAAGAAAAGAAAGATGAAAATCCAAGTAAGAAGTCATTAGCCAATGGTAGAGGTGGTGGTAAGATGCTAGCCCACATTCCAGCAGTAACTCAAGAAATCTAAATTAAAAAAAAAGGCTATGTACATGAAAATGTAATTTTCTTTGCAAGCACCTATGTTTTGTCTTGTAGTGTGGGTCTAAAATCTTAATTTTTGCTGCTCAGAAGTGTGCCAAAATATATCTAATAAGAGATGCAGATAATAAGTAATTTAGCAGAAAATAATTTCTGCAGATTACAAAGTTCTTAATTTTCAAAACTATTCAAAGGAATTTCATTAAACTGTAAGTCATGGTACAATAGTTATTCTACTTTAAAGTTAGTTTTTTCTGTTAAAAATATACCTAGAGAGTGTTATTTGTAAACCATATTTTTTCAATCAGTTCTTGGCAGGAGACTCTAAATTTAAAATTGAAGTTGCTCTGTTTAAGGACTCCCAGAAAAGAGATGGAGTGAAAAATTAGGTGCTGAAGTCAGGCATGTTGAATGTTCAGCTTGTATCTGTTTTTCAGAATTAACAATGCCAAAGTCATTTCACTTGTGACTTATTTAACAGCTGTCTGCAATTGGAGATCCAAATTTAGTCTCTTATCACATCTTTTACTCGAGGGGCTACTTATTCCCTTAAAACAGAAGTGATCCAAGCCAACAATTTTTCCCAATAATGCAAGATTTTCTTTTTAGCTGAAGCAGGGACCTTGCTGGTATCCCTGCCAAACAAAAGACATCTCTCTAGCCCTCACCATTGTGTATGAAATTTCTTTGGTGGTTTCAGCTCCAAGGTTAAAGGATTTGTAGCCTTGATACTTTCAGAGCCTAAGATGGGTAATGGTACTATTCTGTTTTCCTCCTCAAACAATGGAAAAAGTCCCTTCAACTACCCTACACGTCCATTCCTGGCCTCAACTTGGCATCTCCCAATGGTGACTTTTACATACGACCTGGGGAACCCCAGGGAAGGCCAAAATGTCCATAATATGGCACAGCTCAGTGCTTCCTGGGGAATTTGCACGGGGAAATTAAAATGTGCCTTTGTGCAGTTCTCGTGCTACAGCCAGACTGCCTCTCCTGTGCACCTGCATCATCCTCTAATTTAGCTTCATCAATAAGCGGTCCAGCTCATGTACTCTGAATCCAATTTCCTCTGTGAACCAAAGCACAAAAAGTGGGAAAACTGTATGAGTCATTTTAAAAGTGCACTCCTAATCTAAACTGAACTGCATAAGCATCAGCTGTAGCTACAACCATATATCCAGCCTGCAAATAATGAATATCAAAGAGCTTATTGCGAATTCTTTGGCTGAAATGCATTTGTACAGAGAAAGTGCTAAATGGAAAAACAAATCAATGCAAATCTAGGTCTGTTCCTGAAGGATTTATGGACACAAGTAGTACTGACTTGTTGGGTGTTATGTATATGAAAAATCAATTAGTTGTCACCAACAAAGCAGTTGGCATATCATAAAAATCCAAATGTCTCTTTCTTTCTCACCTGGGAGATCCAGGTGAATATTTAGACTGTTAATGTATAAACTATATAGCTTTAATATCGACTGTAAACCCAGTTGTTAAAAGCTGGCCATCTGAGAATAAAATCAACATTTTTATTCAAGGAAGAAATCAAGTAAAGTTTAAGCCCTCCAAGACAGAAACATTTGCTCCAAGATGAGTCTACACAAAAGAGATTGCCTCTAAGTTAGAAAATATAGAGGGTTTCTGGAATCATGTATATATTTAATGATTGTAATACGGTGTCATATTTCTGTAACAGCATATTAACTTGAACTTATTACAGTCATACCTTTATTCTATGAACCTGGAAATATACTGTGATTATTTTTTTTTTATTTTTATCAAGTGACATTTAGGAGAAGGGATCACTGAGGTTACCTGAGTGCTGCTCTTTCAGAACCACTTATTAGTTCTGTCTTTAAAGGTCACCTATAAAGGGTAAAGTTCCTGGCTCTCTGTTTTTCAGAGTATTTTTTCCCTTATTTTACTTAATGGAGGATATTTTAAGTTTCTGTATCTCAAGATAGGGGTTTAAAAAAACGTGGCAAGATGATTGGCTGCCAAGTCCACCACCTGTTTTGTAGAGGGGCCATGTATGTTATCAGTGTATCATGTAGATTGTTATCACTTGCCCATGAAGGACATGATATTGAAGGACATATTTTTCTGTTCAGTACTGGTATGTTCCACCTGCGCATCATACATCTCTATGGCTAGGTTGAATTAATTATAATTTCAGGCATAAACTTATAGTAGGAAATATTACAGAGTTCATGCGTGGCCACATGAGGACCATGTTTAATTTTGAAGTCACTACCTCGTCTCTACCATTTGTAGATTGGTAATAGGAATCAAGTCTGGGCAGAGAGAAGGCAGAGCTCACAAAACTTTGCATAGCACCATGCAGCAGTACCTGGTGTGCAAGAATAACAGCCCATTTAGGGAGTATCCCAGGCAAAAAGCACAGCGGTGTAAGATGGTTCCAATGAATATTACAAAAATTTAGGCCCAGGCAGTAAGCTCTGGCTTTGAAAGGAACTGGGATAATTATGGAAGTTGGGCAGAGGTAGAAACTCTCCGTGTCTGTACACTTCAGTCCAGGCCCCATCTGCACATTGCTCCTTCCTGAACAATTTAAGCAGCTGCTTGTGCCTCCAAACTACTTCTTTAGTACCTAGAGACTGCTGAGGTGAGGAAGGACTTTGCTACCTGAGTGGCAATGAGATGGCTGCTTGGAGAGCCAAGAAGGTAAATAGGAGATTTCCAAATTTTCCTCTGAAGTCAAGTACAATTGGGACAAATTTTCTCACTGATACTCTTGTATCACTACCGTTGCATGTAAATGGCATTACCAGAATTTTAAAAATAACAAATGATAAATCAAGTCACAAAACAACCATTAAAACTTCTGCCAGTTCCTCATCTGATCTATGGAAAACACTTTTCTGGCCATCCACTCTCATCAAATAAAGATGATAAAGGGCTTTATTCTAAGTTACCATACCTGGGATCATTGGGATGCTTAGGAAAGGCTATTTCATCATTAAAAACAATTGGATAACTCTTATTTTTCCAATATTCTTTTTTTTTTGCATATTTGCATATTGCAGTCCCATATAGTATGAGAACTATCATTAACAGAAGAAAAATAAATGATTTTCAGCCTGCAAAAAAACAATATATATTTACTGTAAACAATAACATTGCTTAGATGAAAATAAAACAAATTCAATATGCTTTCAAGATCAACTGTTATTTTTTTAAGTCTTTTTTGTATGAGGGCACACTTGTCTTCTAGATGGTGACCTGTGAACTCAGAAATAAATATCTTGCCATTAGATATTTCATTATGACATCTACATAAACTCTATTTAAAGAAAGCATGTGTTTCAAAAAATATGCTACCATTCTAAATGTTTTCCCTCCTTCCCTTTCTCTTCCTCTTTCTTCCTCTTCTACTGGACCTCTGCTTATAGTGGGCATATGCTTCTACATGATTTACTAATACTGTGTTAACAGGCTAGGTAAAACATGTGCTATAATTAAAGAGGAAATCAAACTTGCCCAAAAATAAAACCCAATTAAAAAACTGAGTGCCTCAGTGGAAAAGATCTGGAGGCTATCACTGGAAAAAGTTCAGTGTGTAAGAATTGAAGGAAATTATGAGAGCAAAAAAAATAATTTGAAGAGGCTCTTTCAAAGGATGTTGAAACTGTTAGCAAAATCTCTTTAATTACATCAGAAAAGAAAAACAAGTAGGGAATCAGTGGAACCACATATCAACAAAGGTTTAAAGCAAAGTACTCAGGGGTGATAAGGCCATAACAGAGAAGCGCAATGAATTTTTGAATCAGACCTAACTGCTGAACAGTCTGAGGAGAAGCCTATATTTAATAATTACATTTGTAGCAGATGGGTCAGAAGAGTATGAAGTATGTGTACAGGAATTATTAGATGAAATAGACATTTTAGTTGTCAATAGGACTGGATGAATACTGAAGGAAATAAAATGTGAAATTTCAGACCTGCTGGCCTGGTTGTGCTGTCCATCGTTACAAACTGCTACTGTGTCAAAAGATTGGCAAATTGCTAGTGTAATTGTCATCATTTGATGAGGTTCCACACCAAAGGTTACTGAAGAAGCTAAGTTGCCACAAGGTTGGAGCAAATGTAACCTTCATCCCAGGGGTTCACCTGCCTGTGATACAGGTTTCATGCATCACAACTGTGCAATCTTAGCTCAGTTTTGCTAGGAGGGTTAAAAGTGGGAGAAGACACAAGAACTGAAAGCATGCAAGATAGGAATATCGGAGATATTCAAAGCCCGCCTGGATGAAGTCCTGTGTAGCATGCTCTAGGTGAGCCTGCTTTAGCAGGGGGGTTGGACTAGATGATCTCCTGAGGTCCCTTCCAACCCTTACGATTCTGTGATTCTGTGAATAGAAACACAGTAAATGGATGAGATGGTAATTGCTGAGATAGTAGCCGTTAGGAGCTCAAGTATTCAAGGGGAAAATACTGACATGAAAAGTTATAAGTCCCTTAAAGAAAAAAAAAAAAGCAAACCCCAAACCAGAGATTCATAAGATGGTCAAATAGTCAGGATAAAGGATCACTGCATTCCAAGGGAGTGGAGACCTGACTGGTGCCTTCTGGGCCAGGATGGGCTCACTGGGTGTCTTGTTGGTGCCTAGTGTATTACTGCTTAGCCTAATAGCATTTATTTACTGTGTATGTTGGCCAATAAATAATTGGCAAGTACTTTCAAGTTTTGCAGAATTTCCTTGTGCGTGGGAAAAGTTGCTAATGCCAAAGTGGCCAGAAGAGGAAAGGCTACAGAAAGGATCTTTCACGGGCTGAAAAAGGCTTCAAGACAGAAAGCAAAGGGGGTCTTAGTGGTTACTTTTCAGCAGAGTTGCTAGTGGCATCTCCTATCATAGGGACAAGTTACAGTCGACATCTTCATCAATACCCTGCAGGAAATACTAAGCTCTTTTGTGTAGTCAGATGCCATAAACATGGTAATGAACTCTAGAAGGGCCTTGCAAAATTGAGTAAGCTCCTGAACAGAGAGTAGATGTAGATAAGTTCAGGGTAATGCTCCTAAGGATAGATATACAATGCCAAATTTGGATCACAACTGAGGAAAGAAGTTTTTGAGTCACCACTGAAAATCCTCAGCAATCTTTGCTCAATTTACAATGGCAATTAAAAAAAACAGGAAGGTGTTGAGTGATGAGATGAAGACTGAAGAAGTAATTTTGCCACTATATAAAATCATGTGCACCCTTGTCTTGATTATTATGTGCAGCTCTGGTCTTCAAGACACTGGGACAGTGAAGCCAAAGGTGCAGACTTCAACTAAAATGCTTTAGGGATAAAGCAGCTGCCTTCTGCAGAGGGACTAAGCCAGCTGGGATTCCAGCCTGCAGAGCAAAAGGCTGGAGTGGGATATGATCAAAGTTTACACAATTGTGAAGAGGGTAGATAAACAAAATGTGGAATTGTTCTTCACCAAATCTCACAGTAAAAGGACAAGACAGAACAGGAAACTAGTAAGGGGAAGTGGACGAAAAATAGGCAGAGATACACAGTATTGCAATAGTTCTGAATGCTGGAGGGGGGAATGGAGTATACCACAGAAAGTGTCTGCATTAAGGTGCCTGATTCTCCAGTCTTTATGATTTCTGAGCCCCAGATGGAGTGGCCATAACATTTTGCAGGAATCCAGTTTGGGGAATCCCATGATAATGTTATCAAGGGATTCGAACAGTGAAGCTGTGTAGATGGCTCATGAGATTTCCATATTGTAGCTCTATTACATTTTGGCTTTCCAGGAGAAAATAGAGATGTCTAGGACCACTGTCATCCCAAACATCTAACGCAGTTGTCTAGTACGTAACCCCTCCTACCTTTTCTGATAAATTCAGTACTACTGAGTGCTGGTATGGAGGCCTTCTACATTATTGACTACATTTTATCTTGTGCAATATTCTTCAGAAAATCTGTATAAAAATTTATAAGTTATTATCTAGCAGAACCACAATAAGTTCCTCACTGTGACTTTACCTTGATGCCCATATTCAAAAAGAGAACTCAAAAAAGAAAAGGAAGGAAAAAAATCCTATGCCTGAAAGTTATTTGGACAGATTTTTGAGAGATTTATTGCAACACTACATAAAAGCCTAAGAATCATGTCTGCAGGAAATTAGCTATGCATTCCAAGGGACATTTTAAGTGGAAATTCGGAACTAACTCTTTTCTAATCTACTCTATGAAAATACAAGACTAGAGAAACTTCCTGTCTTTCATCCAGTCCACTTAAATATAAAAAAAAACTTGACAAAGAACATCTTATTTAATCTTCATATGCAGTAAAAGATTTTTCAGTGTCTGTCAAAGGTCTAATTAGCAGTCTGACTGTATCTCTGAGTCTTTAGGGTAGATTTATAAAGGCACTTCTTAAAAAGGAGCATGGTGTCATCCATCAGAGGTCTTTTTCTGTTTCTGAGGACACTTGAGTAGACTCTAATGGCTCCTGTAATGCTCAGCTGGAGCTGCAGTTCTTTGCCATAAAATACAAAGGTACGTATCTTTTTCATATGCTTATAATTAATGGAATAGGGACTAAATGAAGTAAGAATATGTTATGTGTGATGGTATGTCATCATTGGGAGTACTGAAAAGGGAAAAATTTAAGATGCCAGTTCTACTATAATTGTTTCACTTGGGTACTCACTGATACCACCTCTCCATGTTACCCAGGTGCTTCAGAAGAACCCTGACCTGAGGCCCAACAGCCTGCAATGCCTCAGCCTCCACTGCCCCCGGTCCAGAGCAATGATGGGTGTCTCTACACATCACTCACTGCTGCGAGGCAGACCTCACAGCCCCATTGCCTCCCCTGAAGGAGGGCACTCCTTCCCCTGGCCAGAAAAGTGCTGGAGAGGACTAGCTCATCTCTATATCTGGGATCCCTGGTGTCTCTGGCTCAGGGAAGGGAAGTGTGTGAGGGGAGGGAATTGCCATAAGGGAGGCAATTTTGTATGCTGTCATGCAGCTTGCAAAAGAAGCATGCAGCAAGGTTGAAGAAATCTGCAAGTGTGATTAGCAGAATAGATCATCGTCTCCTTCTGCCATCTTCTGAAGCATCTCTCCTTCTTCTGAAACATCTCTCCTTCCACTCCCCAGACCATTTTCCAAAAGATTTAATGTTATCATAACAGATGATAGTGCTGAGATGCTTTTTATAGATCCCAGAACTGGAGAAGTCTCATACGGCACTGCACATTAATTTTGATTACAGACTTGGCTGCCTGACTATAAAATGAAGTGACATCTCCAAATCTTTATTATTGTAAGGATCAGTTGTGGCTCTTACCTTGGGGATACAGGGGCCCATTTCCCACCAGAAATTTATAACTTGTTAAAATCTTTCTGGATCTTATTTCCCTCTTCCCCTAAGTGCAGATGGCACGTATGCTTACATCAAGTCTGGCACCACAACCCAAGGAACTGGGAAGCATATTGCACTTGCATGTCAGCCCTACATGGGAAGTTCCCTGGCTCACCCAGAAATCAGAGATAGGCATGTGGCAACCCAGGTTGTGCGCAGAAAGGGGCATGTAGGAGACAGACTGCTTTTTTTTCTGTTTTCAGACATGTAAGATCTAAAAATGCTTGTTGTGTACTATCTTGCTAATGTTTTGCTAATTTTTAATTGTTTTGTGTGATGTTGTTCTCTTCAATTCTCATTAAATAATACACATTCATGCACAATTCTATTACAATTTTTTCTGAGATCCCTACCAGCTAAAAAGCATTTAGAGGTGCCACAAGTAAAGATTGTGTCCAGTGCAAGGTAAACAGTCTAACTAGCGAGTTACATGTTACATTGACTTCAGATGAGCTTTTCTCCAGTGTGTGATTGATTTAGTATTCTCCATGAGTTGTCAAAGCTGGTCTGGGGTGATTTCAAGCAACCTTTGTCTTCTTTTTTAGTTTAATATATATCTTGTCAAGACAGACTATTAATTTGTTGTAGTCATTGCCATGAGTCTTGAGAGGGCCACATAGGAACGTAGGCTCTAAAGCAACCTTGGCATGACTTATTTGCCAGGGCCCATATGTGGCAGGTTAAAATCAGGTTTATATTTGCTACTGAACAAACTTACAAGTTAGTGACCACTAATGAAGACCATTCCTGTTAACAGTAAGATTCCACAGATATGTCCTGAGGCAGTCTGGATGAGCTGGATGGATCCATGTAAGATGGTAGTCCGGGACTTCCTCTGCAGAGCTGACTGTTACACGCTCACACCACACGTGTGGTGGTGGTATGCTATAAAGCACTAGCAGGGATGGGAAAAGGCTGGATCAGAAGGTTTATGATATAATGCACGATTAAATAGAGCTGGCTGTCATCCAGCTTTGTGTGCAACAATCAGTAGCAGGCTAGCATGGCTGAGTAACAGATGGCTGGTACGGATGTTAGAAAGGTTTGTGTTTAGGCACCCCATGCTAAGCCAGCTAATCTACTTCACAGATGTCCTTGCTTTTGCAGCTGTTTTCTTTAGGTGTCCTTGAAAATTCACAGTCTGATCCAGGTGCACCTGATATGACTTGTATTTCATGTTGCCTGCACAGAGTGATAAATCCAGGGTTCAATATAAACACCGTGAAGAAGCAGTATGATGGTTGTACTTGGCTAAATCCTGTCACTGGTCCTAGCATAAGACCAGATTGTTTGTCTTAGCAATCAGAGTTATATCTAAGATGCTCTGACAAAGCACTTCTTATATCATGAAATGGATTTTTTTCTACATAACTTTAAAGAAAGGGATATATTTGATCAGTGTGAGACTAGCAGATTTGCTGTCTAAGGCAACTGCTATAAAATTCAGCATCCTGCCAGGATCTCGGGGTTTCTGGGGGAAATGAGAGTTAAAGTACGATTATAAGAAACGAGACAAAAGTAGCAAACAGAAAGACAGACTATCAGGTGGTTGAAAAGAGATGTTCTTCCTAGGATGGCTCTAAAACATTTGGATATTTCTAGGTAAAAGACCTTGTCCAAAGAAAGTAAAACCATCCATAGGGTATGAAGCCTACAGGTTCAGCTAGAGCAATTGGTGCAGGAAGGGCAGTGCTCGCATTGCCGAAGACAGTCTGTCTGAAGGGAGGAGGGCCCCATATGCACAGGTATTTTAAGATTTACTGCAACATGTAGCTGTCAAAGTGCTAAGGTATTTTTGAGAAAGGGCATGCTGGACTACTGGCACTAGTGAATGAAATGTGCAGAGATTCTCACATCAGTTAAATTTAAACACGGATCTGAAAAGTGTGAGGCTGTATGGATCCTGGATTTGCAAGGCTCTGCTTGGATATTGGAAACATTAACCAGAATCACAGGGTTCTAACTGACTGTTAAGCATCGTGCTCCTTTTTTCTAGGTAGTTTATAGAAAACAGGCCTGTGATATGTAAAATGTAGTCCACTACTTACATTTGGGCATATGTTAAAAATATCTGTCTTATTTTCCTTCTGGAAAACCTGCAAAGGAACAACCCCAAAATTTAAGAAGTTTGTAAGATAGGGCTTCTAGACATTTTCATTCTACCTTTTTCTCCACTGAAAATTGAAACTGTTGCTACAGGATTTTCCAGTTGAGAAAGTGTCATAAAATAGTGAATAATAAGGACAGAATACATTCCAGCCAGAAAATTTTACAGAAATTGTAGTTTCATCTCAGGGCTATGCTGAGCATGGGCCTTCCTTGAGAACTGAAAGAAAAAATACCATGGGGCTTGGAACACACTCAAAAACGTAATTTGGACAGGAATTGAATTATGGTAAGGTGAAGCACTTCCAGAAAAGACTGCATATATATCAGTGCTTTATTTTTCATCATTGATAATCTATTAAATTATTTCTCTTACTTTTTGTTTGAATAGATGATTTAGGTGTGTCACTTTTAGACCTACTGGAACAAAAAATGAAGCTAAGCTGGATTTATCTTTCACCAGAACTAATGTATTCAGCCTGCTTTTTAGGTAGCTGACAGAGCTAAGGCTACGCTTCCACAAATAAAAACCCAAGTATACTGCCAATTTAGATGATCTGTGTGGAAAGATGTTGCTTAATATTGTTTTACTCAACTGTATATGCAGAAAAGGAAAGAAGAGAGCTTCAGAAAAGCTTGCAAAAGCCTGTCTGGAGACAGTGGGCTTTGGGGTGGAGGTGTCGGCTGAAGGCTAAGAAAGTGTTTGTTTCATTGTATGTCCAAGAGGGAAGGATTTGGTACATTTTTGCCATATGTCTCAGCCTCAGAACTTGGTAGGAGGCAAGGACTTTTTCTGCTGTTCCAACCACATTAGAGGTGCGACATTTCTACTGCATTTGTGCTTTCCACTGCCAGAATTTAGTAGTATTGTTTCTGTTCTAACTAGTTCAAAGATGCCCAAGTCTGGCACCATCTTTCCCCCTAATTGAAATATCCCAGCAAAAATAACTGTTGGTTTGCCACTCTGGCTAGAAGGGCTACTGCTCTAGCTTTATAATAACATTTTTGTATAACATCTTTCACCATGTACCTAGCAAACCACACACATCCTTGAAACACTAAGAAAAGGGGCAGCTGCCCAAGTGTCTTTTGAATAACCCAATACAGCTGAAGAAAGTAAATCACACTAAGTTTTTATTATGAGAATTTTGAATGGACAAATAAATGAAAATCTAGTTTTCTAACTCCTGTCTAAAGTCTCCATCACCAAACCATTTATTCACTTTCATATTTTTCTTGAAGCTATGGCCCTGCCAGATGCTGCTTAATGTGTGAGAATCGCCTGCAGAGGTGGTATGGCTATTCTCAAGCAGCCTATGTAAGCAGCCTGCAGACCAAAGTGGTGTGGGCTTAGCTTAAAGTCTTTGGAATGTTAGGGATAGGCCAGAAAGAGCACAATTAGCTCAGCGTTACCGGGACTCGATAGTACACTGTGTTGTTAACCTGCCAGGCATAAAATCCACTTTATTGTTGGGAATTCATCATTCCACAAAATCCCCAACAATTTTTAGTTTTAACATCTGAAGGGACCTTGATGTTTACAGCACAGGTTTGCTCACGATCTACTGAGAAATTTGTTCCCCCAAGGTATGTTACTGGCAGGTATGACCTTTTGGGGAAGCTGGTAGTCTGGCTTAATGCTTTGTTTATTTCTTCTTCAAAGCTAAAAATTAAGTAACACAGAAAGCAGTCTGCCTTCTCTGGTATTAAAAAAGGTTATTTTGATTCTTTGGCATGGACAGTTGATTTATGGCAACTCTTGCAGCATTTGTCTTACAGGCACATGTTTTATGAAACTAAGACTGTTTTGCAGTACCTGAAATACAATGGAAAAAACAATGAGGGCGTTTACATGATAATTTTTGTTCAGATTAGGAGTGTTGAAATCAGTTTCCTGATTGTCCCCTCTTGCTGTACCTTGGCAAGCAATGTTTCTAGGGTTTCTGAAACTGGATTGCTTTTGGATGAAACTAAACAATTACGTACTCCAGGAGTGGAGCTGATGTAGTCCAGTATTCACTGGGCATTCAGTCCACTGAACCAGGCTACAGATAGCCTGAAATAAAAAGTCCCAAAAATGTAACATGGGCATGTAACATCCTTAGCACCAGATAAGGGGACCAATTCCACCACAGATCCACTTCTGTCAATCTCTAGTACTTCCTAGTGTTGGCATAGTCAATATGTCCCTTATGAGAGTCTAATGTTACCTGAACTGATACAGAAAAAATATAAATTCATAAATTCTACAGAAAGAGTGACTTCAATTTCAGTTGGCTAGTGGAGTACACTCAGGATGCAGAAGTCTGAATTTTTCTGAGTATTTCACATATTAGAAGCACAGATCTGGGTCAAAATAAACAATGACTACCAGTATGTGATAAAAACTGCACATTAGACAGCTAGGCTATAGCACAGTAGATGGGACTATGTCGGTAGCTAAGAATAAATAGTAGCTCTGATTCTTCCATTGTCACTTACTTACTTTAGGAAAGCCATTTCACCTTAAAGTAGTGCTGGAAACACAGAGTAGGCAAATCTGAATTAAAAATAAAGCCTTTCCCTTTCCCTTGACCATCATTACATTTCCGGATTAATTTGCCCTGGAATATGATAGATTAGCCACACTTTTCTTTCTTTACAACAAAACTGCATGCCTTTTTAGAGGATTTTACATACTTCAAATAATATACTTAATATTTTATTAGATCCAGTTTGATACAGAGAGTAGAGATACAGTGATACACTGTTGGGAACAAATACAGAATACAATCAATCATAGAATCACGGAATGGTTTGGGTTGGAAGAAACCTTAAAGCTTCTTGTAGGCCTCCTTCAGGTATTGTAAGGCTGCTATAAGGTCTTCCCAGAGCTGTCTCTTCTCCAGGATGAACAACCCCAACTCTCTCAGCTTGTCTTTGTAGGAGAGGTGCTCCATCCCTCTGAACACCTTCATGGCCCTCCTCTGGACTCAGTCCAACAGATCCATGTCCTTCTTTTGTTGGGGGTCCCAGAGCTGAACACAGTACTCCAGGTGGGGTCTCACGAGAGCAGAGTAGAGGGGGAGGATCACTTCCCTCGACCTGCTGGTCACACTTCTTTTTATGCAGCCCAGGATACAGTTGGCTTTCTGGGCTGAAGCTCACATTGTTGTGTCATGTTGAACTTCTCATCAGCCAACACCCCCAAGTCCTTCTCCACAGAGCTGCTCTCAATCCATTCTCCACCCTGTATTTGTGCTTAGGATTGCCCTGACCCATGTGCAGGACTTTGCACTTGGCCTTGTTGAACTTAATGACGTTCGCATGGGCCCACCTCTCAAGCCTGTTGAGGTCCCTCTGGATGACATCCCTTCCCTCCAGCATGTCAACTGCACATTATAGGTTGGTGTTGTTGCAAACTTGCTGAGGTTGCACTCAGTCCAACTGTCCATGTCACCGCAAAGATGTTAAACAGCTCCAGTCCCAATAGCGACCCCTGAGGAACGTCACTTGTCACTGGTCTCTACTTGGACATTGAGCCGTTGACCACAACTCTTTGCATATGACCATCCAGCCAATTCCTTATCCACCAAGTGGTCCATGTGTCAAATCTATGTCTCTCCAATTTAGAGACAAAGATGTTATGTGGGACAGTGTCAAATGCTTTGCACAAATCCAGGTAGATAATGTCAGTTGCTTTTCCCTTACTCACCAATGCTGTAACCCCATTGTAGAAGGCCACCAAATTTTTCAGGCATGATTTGTTCTTATTGAAGCCATGTTGGCTCCTTATTTTCCATGTACCTTAGAATAATTTCCAGGAGGATCTGCTCCATGACCTTGCTGGGCACAGAGGTAAGACTGACTAGCCTGTACTTCTCCAAGTTGAGGACCTGTATTATCAGACATTTTAGATGATCCAACTGGTCCCTTTGGATTTTAGTGCTTATGAAAATGTTTTCTAGTTTTCCAACCAGTGTGGAGGGCTCAAAACTTCATGCTGTCTCAGCACTTGTCTGAAATTACAAGTTTAAGAACTGTTAAAGAGAAAGTCATACTTACAAAACATACCAACCTCCTTATCTTGTTTTTAAAAAATGGTAGGGAGATAACTGATATAAGCACTACATGTTATGTATTTCTTCAAATATACATTATGAAAAATTAAATACATTAAAATCTAATTTGCTGTTCTTCCCAGTGGTCCTTTTTATGAGTTAAGTAAGTTGTGCTTTCTGCAGAGAGTTTTCTATAGGGTGGTAGTAATTCCTGGAGCTCCAGTAGCAATCAGGACCCCATGATTAAACAATTCCTGTATCAGTACCTTCAATCTAAATAGAATTGGTGAAAAAATCATATCAGAAGAAAGAAATCAATGGGGTGAAGTGAAATGCTGAGGATTACATAGAAGATCTATTGAAGAGCCAGCAAGACTCCTGACAGTATTCTGATAAATTGCAATCTTTGCTATGCATGACGTGCCTGTGGGACTATCAGGGACAACTCTTTTGACTGCAGTATGTTTTAAAGAAAGCAAGATGGTATAAAATAGCCTGTTATCTTAATTTCAACTCAAGGGTAGAGCTTCCACCATGCTCACCCCTGCCTCCTGAAAAAAAAAAAAATAAAAAAATTGAGTACTACTGCTCATTTAAGAAGTCCGTGATTGATGTTTGGACACTCTTTGAGAATTGTTGCTTTTTCCCAGATCACAAAGCTTTGCTTTGAACCATATGAAAGCTAACAGAATCCAAATGAAAGCATTAACGCCAATAAATTGGGGTTGACTTGGAAAGCTGTTTAATAAACTCTATGCAATTGTCCGCATAGTAGCAGCTGGAAGGAAGAGAGTAATGCCTCTGCAGATGCAATAACAGTAAGCAGCTGAGCACAGTTTCTGTTCAACACTTGTCTCTCAGACAGTTCAGTCCTATGCCCCATCAACATCTGCCTTAGTTCAATAGTCCTTAGATGTAAGAGCTGTATTAAATTCTCTTTAGATCTGCCTCTATACATGGCAGGATTGCACTATTTGTATGCAAAGGTGTGTTGTGCTTCTTACAACATGTGATTGTATTATTTGAGTTGTTATCAATTGTGTCTGACATTCCTTGAGGACAACCTATTAATATCTTCATTACATTTGACCTCCCAAACTCCCATTCCACCTGTCCCCCCTCCAGGTTATACATCCTGTTGTGTGCTACCTAAAATAAGATCACTGCCTCAGAGAACACATGATCAGATCTGTGTGGTATTTGTATACATAGGCAGTGGGTGTTGGTATGATTTTCTTCTGGGTGCTCAGATGTGGTAGTGATCAATCAGTCAAACCATCAATGATCTACCTACCTATATTTTTGTCAGTCATTCCCAATTCATTTGAAGGCTGATCCTTGATTAGAAACTCAGAGCACAAATATATCATCCCCTTTCTCCTGAGAGCTGATAATGTAACTGGATCGCATGGCAACAGGCTACAATCAGGTCCTTCCTCAGAGAAAAATGTCTACATGAATGCCCTGGCAGCCGCAGGATTTTGGGCCCAGGTAGTAACCAACCTTCCAAAACACCAAGAGGCAGGGTTTGGCTGATGCTACAGCCTCAGGGCCCCATTGTGCTCAGAGAGGATTTCACATCTTCACGTGTTTATCTATGGTGATTCTATTTTTGCTTCCCTGTATTTATGAAAATAGACCTTAAAGCTGCATTTCCAAGGATAGTATCTTCTCAGTTTCTTGACATGCACGGGTCATGACATGTGTTTATGTGTAACCCAAGCCTAACCAGCAATACGTGCAAAGCAAGGAATAAGCCACTAGAGCAGGGAGAACTATTATTAGCAAGCGATTGACTCAGCAAACGTAGCTCTATTTTCTCTTTGTGAGTTACCTATTGGTCCCCACTGGATGGTTCCCAAACCCACAGAAGTGTTTCTAATGACCACTGCATACCTCTGGCATGAGCACTTCTGTGATCACACAATCCTGACAGCTTCGCATCCCATAAGTAACTGCAGATAAAATGAACGTGGAGTTTCACAGGAAGTGAACGAAAAGCAATTTTCAGACCAAATGACTCAATTGCAGCCTGTATCCAAGCAAATTTCCACAACTATTTATTTATGATGTTTGCTACCTACAGAATACTAAAATAATTATACAAGGGTCATGTAGAACTTATTTACTTCCACAAGAGCTGGACTGTTATGAAGCTGCAAAAGTCCCTCTCTACCCACAGTACTGGGAAGTGCGTTGGCTAATGCCTTTTTGTACTGAAGTAATGCAGTTAAATGTTCTTCTTGTGGCTAAATCATACAAGACATGTTTTTAAAATGTATTTCAGGGTGGTTCTTTGACTTTTGAAACACAAAAGCTTGTGTCAATGACACTGCCTTTATCTTATGAAGTAGCATTGGACACAGTGGGCATACTTCAATGAAACATTAATGCTTGTCACAGTGGAAAGTTTTTATTTCTCAGTTGAACTAAATTCCTTACTCTACGCAGCTCATATAGTAAAAAATAGTAGGTCTGTTTTCAGGATATGGTACCAGTTTGGAGCTAAAACTGTGACATCAGGGAGACAGAATTTCTCCAATATGATATTGTCTACTTTTTGTCTGTCTGTCTCTCCCCCTTAACTCTCTCTCTCCCCCCGCCTTCCCCACCCTCCCCCTCTGAATATCTCTCTTATATGGTGGAGCAAGGATAATAAAAATAAATGGTAGCAAATGGAAACAGCTCAACTAACCACAAATGTGGCTGATTAGAAAATTAGAGAGAAGTGTCCTACTCTCAGGAGACTTCTGTTCTTGGAAAACAGTGGGGAAGCAGGAGACTGTAGTATGTTTGTTATTCATTGTCTCCATTTATTACATTAAAGTAACTATTCCATTTTTGTTTGTGCCTCAAGTCCAAATGGATAGCAGAGTACAGCGAATGAAACATCCTACATACAATTAAATATACAAGCCGAGTCGGCCATTAATAGTTCACTCTCAAGCATCTGGATCCTGAATATACAGTTATACAAGTTGAATTAATATGGTTGTTTACTCACATTCTTCCGGAGCATTTTCAGCCATCAGCCCTTTGCAATAGTATTACGCCCAGCCAGGCTGGAGTCTGGTGACTGGTTATTCCTATGCAGATCCTTAAGCAAACTTCTGAACAAAGAAATTAAAACACAGTATCTCTTTACTTATGTCTGAGATGTAAGTAATGTTATTTAAAGTCTATTTACCCTTGAATTATCTGTGTCCTTGCTAGATATACTGAATATAGTAGAAAGGTGGCTAGCACAGCAATGGTTTGAAGGTATTTTAATATTCCTTCAATTTTTTACCCCATGGATTTTTCTAAATACAGCCTGTGATCAAAATGTTAATTTTACTTGGAAGCAAAACTGAAGCTTATTCTCTACCTGTAGAACTTAAATTATTTTTCCCAGATCTTTCAAAAGTACCACCCTTATATGGGAAATTCAGACAAGGCAGCTTTGTCCAGCCTGGGGATTGTGGTTGCAAAGCATCTACATGAAAATTCACCCACTGATCCAGCTTCTTTTTATTTTACTGTCCATTTTTTCTCCACATTTGAGAACTTCCTGCAAGGCTACGTACAAGCTGTTATTTCACTGGGCTCTCCAACTACCAGTAAAATGTCAGTTCATGTGTTAGGAAGCCCTTACACTAAAATTCTTCACATTTCTCTGGAAGATCCTACCCTCTGAAAGGAGTATTACAATTATTCAAAAACCAGAAAAAGTCAGGATCATGTGATTTACTTCCCAGTGGAATTTAAATCTGAGATCCATAGCGATCATCTGAAGACCATCTATTTAGAATATCCAAATGCCATGCTATGTCAGTGTCACAGTATACACTTTGATCTATAAAAGGAGATAAGAAGTTTCAATCAGCACTGAATAGCAGCTGTCTTTAATGGCTTTAAAGATAGAATAGACTATTTCAACTATTATATAGTGTCATCTTTTAACATCTCAGTATTAGGTGTGGTAAGCAGTGACTGTAAGATATATAGTATGGTATGGGATGAAGTTAAAATATTTCTTTCAATACAGAAATAAAAATAGCATCTGACATGAAGTTTGGAGATCTTGAAAAGAATCTTCATTCTGAAACAACCCTCGTGGACACTTTTGGTATTCTTATTTCTCATGAAGCTTCAATTTTCAAACAAAAATTATGGAAACTTCAAAGATCCTTATGAGATAAAAATTCCAAATTTTGACCAGATGTGCTTGGGAATCATGACAGATGAACAGCTGGGGGACTGGCTTGGACTATAGTTAGTGACAACAGAAATATCATGTTCTTTTCCTGCTTTGCTCTTTAATTGTTGTCCCTAAAGGAGGAAAATAGAATTATTTTTTCTCATCAGGTTTGTTCACTGCCTTCCTATGTCAATTACAACGGGATTCAGATTTTAGTTTTTTTCTTGAGAGCTCCCCGTTTCCCCCTCCTTCTCTCACCCTTCACATTTTTTGACAGCCCAAGCAGTTCCTCTCACCATCTCTTTCCTTTTCTCCTGTTCCAGCTCTCTCCTTTTCTACATGTTTTCCTTTGTACTTGAAGAAAAAAGCCCCGCAAAGCACAAACCTTCTTCCTGTTTGCAGCCACCTTCTTCAAACTGAAGATTATGGCTATTTCTTTTTTCATGAATTATCGCAGCTCTGCACAGTGTAATGCGCTTGTTACCCATGCCAATTTCCTGAACAGAGCCACACAGCAAGATTGGTCTTTGACGATACAAAATAATCATCCTAATGACATTTCTTACCAGAGGGAGAGAGAGACAGAGGGAGCGAGGGAGAATTTGCTGTTTTCCTGCTTCCAGCTTTATCTACTTTAGGATCAACCATTCAATCCAAGCTTAATGAAGTAATGAGGTCAGTGTGAGGCAGTTTCCCAAGGGCAGAGACTTTGGGAATTTTTTGTTCTTTCTTAAATGCAGAGATGTTATCCAATATAGCACGGTTCATTGTATAATACACATTTAATCTGTATATATAACATAGCACCGCAGCAAGTCGTGATTATTCAAACTAAACCTGGCAACATTTCAATGTCTCTCCCATTTTCCGTTTTCCTCTTACTTTTCAGGAACCAAAGAGCTTCTTTTTCTTGTCAGTGGTGGGATGGCAGTGTTAGGTTAATGGTTGGACTTGATGATCTTAAAGGTCTTTTCCAACCTAACCGATTCTATGATTCTATGATTCTTGTTCTGTATTGCTACCAGCACCCTATGGAATTTTTCTCAGTGATGAGGAGATTGTGTATTGCAGCTCAGTTAAGTACTTTTTCACTGTCCAAATGAGTACATTTTGGCAGCAAGCCACAATACTATCTACAAAAGAATGTGCATAAAGTTGTAGCTGTACAGTATATGAAGAGGTCCATACATAACTCACAGTGCCATTAATATATTTTCCTATTTATAAATGATACAAATGTCCTATGACATTCTATACACTGCATTTCTGATACAACTGTATTATTGTTTTGCTGACATCAGTAACAGCCAACTACTGTTTCTGTACAAACCAGAAATGTTAGAGTGAAAAAGATATTCCTACATCAGTTTAGCAATGAAGATTAACTTCTGGAAAACCATAAAATACTGCTGTGCTAATCAGTTTAAGTAGCAGTAATCTCTTTCTGGAACTAGAAATTCATTAATTAATCATCCCAAATGTAAATGCAGCCTAGGCAGAAAAATCAATAAAACCCCTGACCACTCTGTTAAGGTCAGATGTTATCAACCAAAACTCTGCTGTTTTACTTATGCAAGGCTGCACATCCAGTTAGAGATAAGGCAACCACTGCTGAAAAAAACTTTGTATGTGTGATGATGAATTTTCATAAAGACTTGAAAAAAGCCTTTCCAGTTTTACCAGACTTGCTTTTGTCCTCATCCTTCTCACACTGTTACTGCCTCATTTTGCACTGCCCTCCCATAAGCAGAGAAGTAAGTAGGATTTTCATTTAGCATAAGGCAAAAGAGCAGTTTTGATCATTTTTGTATTTGTAGTCTTATCGGTCATTACCCTACAGAAAGACCTGGGAGATTTTCCTAAGCATGGGTGTAACTTCTAGATGATGAAAAGTTTTACATATGTTCTGGAAACTCATGAATGATTGAGCAATAAAGAATTAACAGTTTCTCATAAGAAAGGATGGGGAGTGGGCACTCAAAGAAAAGATAGTAGGTGTAAAAACAGCTAAAGACATTATTTTTCACACACGTGATTACAATGTGATACTCAGCAACACAAGATGCACTTGGTATTGAATCCTAAATTGCTAACAGATTTATCTAAATCAAAAAGACTTATCCTACAGAAGAATTTTGAAAGAAAAATTCATCAAGGACTATTAAGCACTATTAAGTGCCTCAAAGACAGACTGTTGCAGATACATAAGACATATATTTTTACAGTTTTCATGCATTCTTTCCCT
>NW_009259559.1:87240-116471 GCF_000687185.1 Egretta garzetta | reverse complement strand
TTCAGACCTTTGACAGGGGCAGGATCTTTGGCCTTTAGTCTGTCTTTAACATGAGTATTTATCTTCTGCCCTAGCTTTTGCATTGTATGACTCACTTGCCCATATTTCTGTCAGCAGATGGCATTACTCAATATAACCCATGAATGTAAACAGAACAAAAGGGAGTTGATTGTTTCAGAAAAGGAAGTCTTCATCAGAGTACAATAACAAAGTACAGAATAACAGAATGGCTTGCGTTGGAAGAAACCTTAAAGCTCATTTAGTTCCAACCCCCCCTGCCATGGGCAGGGACACCTTCCACTAGACCAGGTTGCTCAACCAGCCAACCTGGCCTTGAACACTTCCAGGGATGGGGCATCCACAACTTCTCTGGGCAGCTTGTTCCAGTGCCTCACCACCCTCATAGTGAAGAATTTCTTCCTTGGATCCAATCTAAATCTGCCCTCTTTCAGTTTGAAATCATTGTCCCTTGTCCTATCACTACACACCCTTGTAAAAAGTCCCTCAGCAGCTTTCTTGTAGGCCTCCTTCAGGTACTGTAAGGCTGCTATAAGGTCTCCCCAGAGCTGTCTCTTCTCCAGACTGATTTATTGGTATTTTGGAAATTCCACTCTGAAAGTTAGGCAGAGGAGAATAAAATGATTCTCAAATATAGCTCTTAAAGCATTACACAGTGTGAAGCAAGAAACTACTTTTCCAGAAAAAATACGAATTGCAAGTGCAGTATTTAACTCAGACCTTCCCTTGAAGTGTAAATGTAACAAAATCTCTCCAAATTCCATCTCTCAGGTTCTGCTGTTAAAATGAATATACATTACCAAATAAAAGAGTCTATTCCACTAAAAAGGTAATATTAAAGAATCCAGTTTACCAGACTAATGTCTTGTTTCACAATCCTCACTCATGTTACAAATGCCTCGTTATATGAATAAACCTGAAGAAATATATGTGACTACTTCTCCTGATAATTATGTGGGTAGAATTTTTTCCTTCTTCAAAAGTTCAAAAATAATTCTGATTATCAATGGGGAATGACCATGTGAAATAGGAGAGTTAATGTTTTGGGGACTTCTGTTCTTTTCAGCAATACAGGTAGAGGTTTTACGAATATGTGAATTCCCAAAAAGCAGACCAAAGCAAAGACTAGAAACAGAATGGCATCTGAACTGCACAAAAGATTGAATTTAAATCAGGATTGAAACAATGTGCCTCACCTCTGCCTAAACTGGATAAAACAACTTGTGGACTTGGAAAGAGAGACAAGGAAAACATGTAACCGACCAAATCCCTGGTTACGTAGGGTACTCAGCAAGTGAGGTCATTACTCTCTGAATCATTCCTCGACGTTCTGATCTCTTCTGGAAGGTCAGGAACCTTCTCAGCAAATGTGCAAGCCAGCTGCAAATTTACAGGCTTTCATAAATTGCTTTTTGTTGGTCACAATATTATAATAATAAACTTATATTGGCTTTCAATGTTTCACCTTATTTATGTTGCATGTTTGGGAATATTTACAAATACAGGGAATGTGGTTGACATGTTTCTGAACACTGACACTGGTTAAACCATTTCAGGTACCTAATTTAGGTACCACTTCTCTTCCTTCCCCTTTTCCTCTCCTCACCCTCTGAAGGCTTCCACCCTTCCCTCTTTGACTGTGAGGAAAAGATAAGCTTCTCAGTTTGCTGAAACACACCTAAAGCCCCACACCTAAAATGAGACAATGCAGATGGTGAAAACACCCATTCGTGTGTAACTACACCTAGAGTAGAAGAATCCCTTTGGAGAAATACACTACGAAGAATTTACACACATATTTCACGGCCCACTGAAAAAGAAATATTTTATTGGGGGAATGTTTCCAAGCAGCATTTTTTTTGTTGTAAAAAGACCTCACTGAAAATTTAACAGAAAACTTGTTAAAGAATTTACTTCATTTATGCTGTTTATCTTTCCAAATGTTTTCAGTGAATGAGGATGTTCAATAGCATAATGCCTACAAGTATAATTTAAAAAATTATGGGAAAAAACTCAATATGACAAATCATTGATGTACAGTCATGTTTAAAAGCAGAAAAACTCTGACAAGTTATCTTTGCTTTAAGCTGGAGTATGCTGGAGTATGCAGCTACTATGCTGCTACTCAGAATGTCATTTACATTGCTGTTAAAATTCTGCTTGCAGAACTGAATGCACTTAAGAATGCAGCTGGGCAGGATGATTTCAGAGTTCATTTATTAAACTCTGTAAAAATTTGTAAGTCATATCCTTACTTCAGGAATTTCTTTCTGAAAAGTCTTTTTTCATTGACTTTGTGTCTGCCAATAAGATACAACTTAGATTAGTATAATGAAAAGAATTGCTGCCGTATTTTTATTTTTGCTTGGAAAAAAAAAAGACAGCTTATTCAGACGACGATTTTATGTATGTTTTGCTAAAACTGGAAATGTATTTAAGACTTTTTTTTGCGCCTACTTCGCTACAGTTTTTGGGAAATAATTTTATAGAAATATTCCTCATCAAGAAAATTAATTCCATTCAAACATCTGCAGCATTTCTGTGTCTTCCTAATTTGGCAGATCTTGCAGGGCTGATTTTCATAACGTGCTTAGCACCACCCTCAGGAAACCTTTAAGATGTCTCCCATAAAACTGGAGAAATGTCATATTACTACTTTTTAAAATACTTGCTTATTTCTTTCTACCAGGGAAGGCTAATTATATGTGACATACGAAAAAGCATAAGAACTCATGCATATTCCAAGTTAAAAGAAACCTATAGCCTGTAAAAAAAAAAAAGTATTTCCAAAATGGGTAAGATGAGCAGCAGGTGAGAAAAAGATGTATGGGGGAGAATTGCAGATTATAGCTACCCATAGCTAATTGCTGTTTAGATGAAACATGTGCATCTGTTTTCAGCAATTAGTGTGGAGATCAATAGAAAACATATATATTTAATTAGACATATGGTTCATTTTACTGTAATTGGAACCCCATGTCACTTCTGGCTCTCCACATGCAGTATGCTCTAAATTGTTTTCTGGGGTGTATTTGCATCATATGGAAGGTGAAGCGCAGACACCAGCTGATACTCAGATCTCGTTGTCTCATGGTGCTGTTAAATGTAGGCATTTACGGAGATTTAACCAGACCAGAAACCAATAAAACTTTTATTTTCAATGCCATTTAACCCTTTCCCTGATGACTGACCACGCCACATGTCTTGTAACAACTACAACTGTTAACACCACATCTGGTCACTAGTATTCGAGCTTACCAGTACTTTGAAGAAAAATATTTCCCACACCTCTAAAAATTAATGAAATTTTCATTTAAACCCTTCTGAGAAACAGATACATTCACAATAAGGAAGAATGGTAGTGGAATTTTACTCACTGAAAGGCTCTTAATCAGTGATTTTGGTTTAAAAAATTAAAAAAAAAAAAAAGGGAATAGAAACAGAAAAATCTTCCAGCGAAGTCTGAATAGACAATTTCATGCCAGCTCCCCAAATTTGGCCGTTTATATAACACCTGGTTACCATAGGTCAATCTCATATATATTAAACTGTAAATGTGGGGAAGTTTCCTCTACAGGGTCCAAGAGCAGATAAAAAAAGCAACAGAATCTGGGAGGGAATTAGTAAAGCTTCTTATTCTCAGTGTCTGTTTGTATACATGTGTTATCATAAAATGTGTTCATAAACATTATAAGTGTTTAACTCCAGTGTCTAACTTAGGCTATTTTATATGCTAATTTAAATATTCCAATATTGCTTACCAGAATTTTTATATTAATTTAGAAGATATAAAATGAATGAAACAGCAACAATTGAATGAAAATTACAGCTTTCACATAGTTCTTGCTCAGAATACCCCACATTGTAAACATCTGTCTGGTTCAAGCTAGCGGATCTATTCTTAAGCAGAAGTCCTAATTGACAGACAGAGTAAGAAAGCGCTGTTAGTGTAAGGGAAATGGCAGAAGGAAAGTTGCATCAAGAGTAGTTGACTATTCCTTAGACCTTCATGATAAAAATTCTGCGCTCAGGCTAATAAAGGATGCAGACACCAAAAACCATGGCAGTGAAAATATTCTTTGAAAGGATGAATGGGTACCTTTGACCTGTTAAACAACCCTGTAGCTAAAGCTTACAAACAGGAGCTAAGACCTGAAGTAAATCAGATCTTCTGTCTGGATGAAAGATTTTGAAACCACGTACCAGGAGGGCAACTTTGCAACCAGATACGGGATATTCTGGGTGAGGGAAATTTCCAGTCCTCTTGTTTTATGCTCTGATAATGTCAGGAAAGGATTGATTTTTCATGGGGAGAGAAGAATAGCAAAAGCATTGAAGTGCTGAATCTTACCTTTGGATCCCTCCCATATGTTTACCTGCATATACATTTTCTAAGGTGAGAGATTCAATGTGCATAAGCAGTCTTTGTTTCCAGGATTGTGTTTCAGGATTGGGAATCTTTGACCCAAATATTCTAACCACTGGACTCAAAACTGAATATTTTCTCCCAATGCCCTTCACTAGAATATTTGATCATATGCACTAAGAATGTCACTTTTCAGTCTAGCAGGAGTGTAAACTAACCATGACTTCACTTTATCTTAATGAACTGGCTTAAAAACTTCTGAAGTTGCTGAGCAGCCTTTTTATAAGAGGTAGAACATACAGATTTGACATTCCTCAAGTTGAGGAAAAAATTTAGCCTTTCTTCCCACTTCTTAGGGAAACATTCTAAACTACCAGTAGGCATCATCACCACTATTTTTTGTGAATTCTGGTCCTGCCAGAGAAGGAGGTCTGAGAAATTATTCTTCTCAGGAGTCTTATATGAAAATATCTCTGTATATAATTAGTTTTGGGGAGAAATTAGGCAAAACATTCTTCAAAACAAAGCAAGGTTGGATTTTGAGTGCCTGGAGAATGTTAAAACTAAAGATTTCTAGATTCCCATCTTAGATACAGGTCCTGAAACTCTATCCATGCCTCCTTTAAAAACTTAAGTCCTTGTCCTCTTAGACACATCCCTCTGTAACTGTACAAGCTTCCAAAGATGGCTTGGGGCTCCCTCTTCCCTGTCTTTGTTCACTCCATATTGGTAGAGGAGTCCATTGACTCAAGAAACCTTTGGTACTAAGGGAACAGCTGTATAAAGACACACTTCCAGCAGACAAGTCAGCTGCATTAATTTGTTTTGTCAGAAAGTTGTTGTTTGTCTTAATTATATAAATGGGTTTAGAACAGAGCAGCCAGGGAGCAAGCATTAGAAATGCCACGGAATATCACATAGTTCCTTTCTCATGCACTGCTTCAAAGGTCCACTTTGTCCTGCCTGATATTTTTTTCCTTCCTGGCCCTTTAAAGCGAAACTGTCCAGATCGAAAGTATTATTCTTGGACTGATGCCTATGAATATTGTCGGTAATTGCCCAATTAATGGGAACTTTCTAAGTATTATTGCCATTGAATAAATTGCCATCACTATCTCTGCTTTACAAGGGGAAATTTCTTTCACTGGTGTCTGAATTTTTGCTCGCCTTATGCTGCAGCCTCAGATGTTGTTGCTGGACAGAGGCCTGGGCATGAAGTGCACTGAAGGCCAAAATAAAAAAAAAAAAAAATACCCCTCTAGAAATCTATTAAAAGTGAAATTGTGTGTGTGAAGTTTTGTTTTCGCAGAGCTGACAGAAGTGCAGCTGGTTTGGCCGGGGGACAGAGTGAGCTGTCCTGAACTCTATGTGAAGCCCTGTCTGCAACAGGGGGAAGGGGACAGCTCGTGTGACCGTACCAGTCAGCTTTGCAAGAGACAGTAACAGTTGATTTCCTCCTTCCCCCCTTTGTTCAAAATGGACGTATAACTCAGGATAGCATCAACCTTTTTGGCTGACAAGGCAGATTTATTGCAAGGGCCACCTGGGCTGCCTTTGCACCAAGATCATGTCCCCACTCAGGATCTGCTGGGCTCCCCAGCCACGTCTTGGCTGCACAGTGGGATGCGACCCACAACTGATGTGCATAAGAAAAAAACATATTCAGATCATGATACATAAGGGAGAGTGCTGCTCCTAGCTCTCACTCAGGCAGGGGCTATCTCAGCTGTGTTGATGAAGCACCACGTAGCACTGGAGGTGGTTTCACTAGCAGGCCCTGGGGGAAGGCAGCAGAGCAGCGTCTGTGAGAGCAGGGCTGCCCGTCTCTTGTCTCTGTACTCACCAGGAGCCCTCGCCCTCCGACCAGGAGTTCAGCACCAGACTGATCCAACCCCTTCTGCACAGTACCATCCACACAGAGACTTTGTCTCTGTTCAGGCTAAAAGGATTGCTGTTTACCTCAGCCTCTGCCATGCAGCAGATGTTGGCAAATACTGACTTCTTTTGTGTCTAGCACCATTCTTAAGAATCAAAGAGAAAGTAAGTCCAAATAAAAGGTTTTAGCTCCATCTTGGATTTTTTACATTTTATGCATGATTTTAATATTTTATGAGGAGTGATGAGTCTATCTTCTCTTTAAACTGATTTTGAAGTTCTTTTGGCATCAGGAAGATAGGTGCAGACCAGGTAAGTGTTTATGGACAGAACTGTGTTGCCTAGAGATCAGAGATCTGAGCTCAGAAACGTAAAACTACTGCTGCCACCTTGGTGAAAAGCCCAGTGCTTGTAGCCATCTCACTAGCAACTTCTCTAAAGACTTAGCCGCTCTGGGAAAATGGGAAAATATCATCTGCTCCCAGCCCACAGTTATTTAAATGCTCCAGTGTCAACCAATATTATTCAGCTTTTATGTTTTTCTCCATTAGACAGCTGCTGGCTCTGCCTTTATGGGAAAACCACCCTTGAAGTCACTTGACCTCTTGGTGCCTTAGTCAACACAAATGGAACATTGAATAAAACCAGGATGTTGCTAGAAATCATATGACTCATTTGAACTGGGGAGGGAGGGCATTTTGGGGAGTTGTTTTTCTTTCTCCTTGGGTAAACAAGAGTTTGGCTTATCTAATTATATGCAAAGGTGTACAGATTCTGTTTTGCAAGAATATATTTTCACAGTCCAGCAGTCAACTTTAAAAGGTCAAAAGCTGTATAAGAAGAAGTAGCTTACATTTTGATCTGAAGCCACATACCCTGTACTTCTCGTATTCAGATACCAGGATCTGAATGGGAAGCACTGTGATACAGATGATATCTGCTTTATATATCAAGACTTTAATTTGTTTTAAAATTCTATTTAGAAGTGTAACAGCATTCTTGTTATAAGTAAAACAATCTAATAAATTGAAAATACAATTTTTTCTCAGAGACAAAAATACCACAACCTATAGTGATGACTTTTTCACTATCATGACCCAGCAGCCTCCCCAAAGAGCTGCCGGCAATTGCTTGGAGGTCATGAGCTTGTTTCCTTCCCTTTTTTCTGGCCTTCTGCCAAAGCAGATTTGTGCAAACATTAAAACTAGCTCTACTTGGTGCTTCAATACATGAACAATACCTAATCATCCTACTCTGACAAACCATGGAGTGGATTTACTGAAGTACCATGGGAAGTAGGACTAAAGATACTGTGTTGTTTTAGAAGTGGGCTGAATATAAAAAAAATATGGAGCCACAAAATCAAGAATCATGTGGGAACACAGGTGGAACAGGAACGCCTGAAACCTCAAACTGGAAAAATGCACACGTTATCTATTAATCTATCAGAAGGTGTCATGGTTTAACCCCAGCCAGCAACTGAACCCCACACAGCTGCTCTCTCACTCAGCCCCGGTGGGATGGGGGAGAGAATCACATGAGTAGAAGTGAGAAAACTCCTGGATTGAGATAAAGACAGTTTAATATGGTAAAGCAAAACCCGCGCATGCATACAAAACAAAACAAGGAATTCATTCACCGCTTCCCATGGGCAGGCAGGTGTTCAACCATCCGCAGGAAAGCAGGGCTCCATCACACATAATGGTTATTTGGGAACACAAACGCCATCACTCTGAACGTCCCCCTCCTCTTTCTTGTCTCCTCAGCTTTATATGCTGAGCATGACGTCATATGGTCTGGGATCTCCCTTTGGTCAGTTGGGGTCAGTTGTCCCAGCTGTGTCAATTCTCAGCTTCTTGTGCCCCCCCCCAGACTCCTCACTGGTGGGGTGGGGTGAGAAGCAGAAAAGGCCTTGAATCCATGTAAGCACTGTTCAGCAACAACAAACACTTCTCTATATTATCACCACTGGTTTCATCACAAATCCAAAACATAGCCCATGCTAGCTACTAAGAAAAAAATTAACATTCCCAGCCAAAACAGCACAGAAGAACAGTGTCTATTTTTCTCACCTCTATTTGACTGATGTCAGTTAGGTTCTCCATTGTAACATATTACACCTTCCTGAAAAGAAGAGGCATTTAAATATTGAATTGATGCAAAGCTGTCAAATGGTGAGCAATTCCAGAAGGCTGACCCTTTCATTTAAATGTTTGTAAGGCAGACTGAAAAGTTCTGGAGGAACATAGTAGGAATTCTACTACAACCTCATTGTTATGTATCTGGACACAGAATATCTCTGCTTGTCAGCAAAGATCAAAGTGGTTTTTATTGGAATCCAAGGTTTTACCATTGTTCGTTATTGCAGTGCACCGCTAAAGAGTGCACAGCCAGAAGTTTTCCTTTCATGATCCCACACAAGCACTTTCTTTAGCTTTGGTAAAGGGAACCTTCACCTCATCACTCCTGATATTTTCATTTAGTTTTCACATTGGATCTCAAGATCAGAAAAGGTTACATTGGAACCATGCAATATTTACAGCTTCACATGACTTTTGGGACCACCAATACATAATGAAAAGTTTGTGAGCTTTAGTGGGTCAGTTGACAGCCCTGGTCTGCACTATCTTCTGAACAGGAAAAGATTGAATCAGGATGATCTCAGAATCTTAAAATGCTTCTGAAGCTGTGGCCCTTTTAAAATTCTGACACCCATTTATTGCAAGAAATAAACTCTGTAATAATGGCAGTAAAATCAATGGCTGCACACACAGTATGAGAAAAGTTGAAAGTCCCTAAAAGCAGCACAGAAGAAACAGATGTGCCAGTGAATCAGAAAACAAAGGGCAACGGTTAATTCTAGAGGAAAGGATACATAAGCAGTTTAAAGATGTGGCTGGAAGCCCAAATTTTAAGAGAAAGCCTTTGTAGAAAGCGTGACATTAGTTAGCACGGCTATAAAGTAGGGGCTGCCTTCAGTCTTGGGGTCTACTGGTTTCTGCTCACAGAAGGTGTTGATGGTCCCCCTGGGAAGGGACCAGCCCACCAAGAGGAACAAAGCACAGGCTTGTGGCTAGTACACACACCAAATCCACACTGCATGCTCAGGAGTCCTGGTAAGTATTTTCATCTCTCCAACTCCTTCAGTGAAGGCGTGACTCCCGATGGAGCTGTGCCTAAACACCACAATTAATCTCTGTGTTAACATCACAGAAGCTCTTCAAGTTAAACGTACTCGCAACAAAAATTGTAGGGATAAGGTTGCTTGTTATTTACAGTGTACTCTGCTGAATCACAGCTTGTCTCAGTTAGTGGTGTGGCCTGTTAAGTACCCCAGTTGTAAGGCAAATAAAGTTATATTGACCATGATCACATGTTTATTTCGTAACCCCTCGCCTATTGTGAAGCGCTGGTAGATCTGTCTAATCCAGAGACCTCCCTCTTGACCTGCTTCAGTGATAACTGGTTTTTGTTCTATCCTTTGCTAAACATTATTTCACATCTGGAAGACAGTCCCACATAGCTGAATATCTGTAGCAGATGTTTTGTATATAATTTAAAAATAGTTTTAAAGTGAAAGTTTAAAGAGTTGCTGCATATTACTTTTATTGTCGTTCTTATTGAAAACAAATAATTTGTAAGTTTGCTTCCTCCACCATTACAGCAGTAGAAATGCACAGTGAATTCCAGTTAAGAGAGGTTTCTGATCAGCAGAAGTCACTTTAGTGAAGCTTTATTGAATAGCATTGTTATTAATCATCAATGCAAAATCCTGATGCAGAACTGCCCCCCACCACGATATTAGAAACAATTATATCATACTGAATCTCCTCATAGGTTATGAAAAGGTTATGTATTCCTCACAAGCTGTAGGTTGCCAAAAGTTATTGTTTATCAATAAATTTTGTAAGAGGCTTAAACTCCAATAGTAATGCTGTTACAGCAAGGATTATTTTGTATGCAGATATGCACTTTCTAGGCATTAAAACTTCCAGTAGACTTCACCCTCCATTCTCTTTCATTGATATTGTCTTTTGCTAATTTTATAATCTCTGTTTTTGTGATTTCTCTTCAATTCCTAGTGAGGCATAACAGAAATCAATGCAGCAGATGATGTCAGTAGGCCTTTATAGTTGAAAACTCAAGGATAGGATAAATATGGGACCAGCGGTACTATCACAGACCTATTTGGCTCTCCACAAGCCACAGCTGAATCACGCTAGTCAGTGGCTCTGTTGCATCTGTTCTGTGCATTTAAAAAGAGTTTCAGTCCTCAGTGTGCTCTAGATGGTACACGGTTTAAGTGCATGTGAATTCTTGAGGAAATCCATTCTCACCCAATAGTGTCAAAGTAAAGAAAAAAGCCTCGCTGCTCAGTAAGTGTTAAAAGTGGTTAAATTCGGTTTCCCAAACATAAAATAGGTTTGCTCTCTTTACCTGCATCCCTGTTGCCACCCACAAGTATGTCTGCAGAAATTACTGGTTTGTAAAGTTGCTGAATTGTTCATTTGAAGTAGTCAAAGGGATTCTGAACTTTATCGTTAATGGGACTGAAATAGTTATTCACAATCCAAATATTCACTTCCTCAAAAACAGTAAGGAAAAAAAAATCTTAATTTTGCAACAATAATAACATGAAAATATACTGGAAAGTTTATTACCTTATAATTCATTGTTATGAAAGAGTTTTCTTTGGAAGACTTATAAAATAAACTGATGAAAGAAGGTAAAGAGAGTGATTCATATGTTCATGTGAACTCTGCTAAGCTACTTATGAAGTGAATGAGAATTAGTGGTTTGTAAGAAGTCTCTGCTTTTTTAGCTATGAAGTTTTGGTGTTTGATGGAAGAGTCTGAAAATAATGACCTCACCTACTGATTTACAATTGACCATTCTGTTATTATGGATATAACAAGGGTTTCTGCTAATTAGAGCTTATTGGGGCTCATTATCTAGAGACTGACATTTCCCATAAAATAAGAGGGTATGCTGGAGACATGTATGTCTCAGCTATGGTCTGGCATTCTGGTATCATTTGAGGACTGTAATTTTGAAAAATAACTGAAGACCTTGTGGGCTGTGAAGAGGAGGAAGCAGACAATATAAAGGCTGGGCACTGTGCCACTACAAATACAGAAGTGTTTGCCATCCATCACACCACTGGTCTGGGCAATACCCAGAGTTATGCCTCCAGGCCAAACTCAAAATCAGGTTTTGTGGCTCTCAAAAACAATTAACTGAATCTGGTATTTGTTTAACCCTTTATTGCTTATGGAACTTACTTGAAATGTATCCATGGATCAACCACATATGCTGGCCGGCGTTCATGTAAACCTAAAGAAAGTAGGGTATAGAAAGTGTTCAGTTTAAAGAGCAGTAATGCTGAAAAATATTTCTTCCTAAATGTGGGATTGTAGAGAGTTAAGAAAGCAGTATTTGATCCTCAAACATTGAAAAGAACCTTATAGGATAATTACATTTTTTTTTTTTCCTATTTTCTGCTTTCGTAGGCTTTTGACATTCCAAATGTTCTGCAAAACCAGTGAAGTCAGTGAAGCCTCTTAGGCATAACTGAGATCAAAAATATATGTTTCTGAGCTTTGTCTTGCTTCCTAGGTAAACCTAGATAGCTGTAATTACGTAAAATTCCTGCCAAGCCATTTGTATTTTCAAAAGTTTTTCTAATATTTGCAAACAACTCTGTGCTATTTGGGGCCTTGGTCTCTTCTGATACTTGAAGAGTGGTGCAGATAAGGTACAAATGTATCTCTCATGGCTTCCTTCTGAGCAAAACAATGATTAACCATACATTCCTTTTCCTAAGTGTGTAGAATATCTTGGCAGATTTCCCACCTTCAAGTGCTTGTGTGTCTCAGTGGAGGCATGCGGTCTGACACCACCTTTTAATATTAATACAAACCTTGCCATAGCAACATGAGTGTTGCCATGAAAAGGTCACTCGAGTCACTTAGAGAAATGATTTGAATTATTATGGGGAAAATTTCAGATTAAGCCCAGCTTCCCAAAATTCTTGTAAGACACACAATTGTTTCAGTCCCAAACTGCAGCTTGGTTTTACATTCCCTGTACATTTGCAAGGAAACATGGCTTCATTCTTCATTAGATCTTCATAGCAAGAAGTAAGGAAACACAGGACTCCAGCTTTAATTGCCAGTAATTTGCAGCACTTAGGAGTGATTTATGGTGAACGCAGAGAATCGCCCCCCTTAACCAATAAAGTCTGTAAGCCCAGACCCTCAAGTAGATGTTTTTTCACTTCACAGAAGCCCTCAGGAAAGAGTCTCTGTAAGGGGGCAAATCTCCCCCAAGTGCTCAGGGTTTCGGCGATGGGATGGAGGAAGGGACTCAGCCCACAGAGTTGCTTCAGGCAGATGCAGGAACCAACTGGCTGCATTTGCCAATACTATAGGCTGATCTGTCTGATACATCATAGGACACAGAAGAAAGAATTAATAAGAACTGGAAACCAAAACGTGCACCAACAATTCTACCAGCACAGACCTGAGAATTGTCAGGCAACAGGCACGTTCTTACACCCTCTAAGTGTACCTGAATTTCTCCTAGCATAAAAGCAGGGGTCTGATGTTCTCCCATGTGAGTTTGACCATCGTTTTCATTACACGGGAATTAATTATAGTGGCAGAGGAGAGCCCAGGTACATAACAAACAGTTCACCTGATATGTCTTTTAGTCTATCCCTTCACTTTCTGTTCTGTGAATCACCGGCACAAGATTTTCCACAGGAAAAGTTGAAGTTAATAGGTGAAACTCTTGACCTGAAGAAAATAATGGTGAAACCCTCCAACCCCATGCTAACAACTCCTACATGACTCTGGTTCCCGAGTTCAGGCCAGAAGACAGCCAGAAAAACCAAGAGAAACCATTTCTGGTTAGGCCACACTGCCATCCCTTCTTCAAACCACACCGTGATTCCACAGGCTGAGGTTAATTGCAAGGCAATATTTACCATGCCCTTGTCTTAAGTTTGCCCATGTATTAAAAACAGGAACAGAGGAGATATCAAAAACCACAGGCAGAGGAGGGAACTCCAGCTGTACTCTGAGCTCAGCTGCCCAGAGGAAACAACTCTTTTCATGCCTTTTTGAGAGAACACTGAAGAAGAAGCAACAGGTTTCTGTTTTTAAATGAGATGTACCATACAATTTAACTACTCTTTTTTTTAAGCTTGGTAAACACAAATGCCTTCAGAAATATTTTTCAGAACAAAATTGTGGGGTCTTCAGAGCATCTCTGCTTTGGATTGGTGCTTAAAGATGTAAAATCTCTTTGCCTTTTGAAGTCCACTCATCATTTGTCAAGGAAAGTACTGAGCAAAATTTATAGGATGTATCTGGTACTTCAAGCACGCATGAAAAGATTTATCAGAAACAAAAGAAACCATAGAGTTTATTTTTATCATGTGCTCAAGGTTCACAAAAAATATTTCACAAGAATCAAATAGCTGGAATGGGTGTGGCTGATCTGAAGCAACAGGAGAAGACAAGAAATTCATCTGTGCTGGGATCTTGAACCTGATGCTTGATGAGTATTTTGTATTATGATGAAAATTTCTTTGCTGAAGTTGAGGGAAGGTGCTATGAGTGGCAGCTATGAAGCTATCATGTACTGAGAGTCTGCCCCATTGCTGTTGGCAGCTCCGCAGAAGAGTCACCTGTGAAAGCGTTATTATCTATGTGAAGATGTGGAGACCACTTCCTTTGAGGCACCTTAGGGTTGAAAATTGTCCCAAGGGGATCCTCAAATAGCTAAAAGAAGCTGGACCAGCTATGTCTCAAAGTTTTGTCCCAAAAACCAAACAAGCTGGAAAATTATTGAGCTGTGATGAAATTATTAAGGCTGCCAACCAAACCATATGAAAGAGTAATCTTAGCAACCTCCACCCTGTATATATGACAATAGGGATATTTACTAACTAATTTAATTGCTTCCAAGACCTGATAACTTCTTAAGTGCACAGGATGATGATGAAACAGCCCTGCTGAAGAAGGCCAGGTCCTCCAATACCCTGTCAATTGAGACTCAGAGACGCAAGGCCAGAGCCTGCTGTGTGCTCCCAGCTTCCACTGAGCTGGGAAATACACAGACACTATCCCACATAGATGCTATGGTCCTGAGGATCACAGGGAAAGGCAAGGAAAAAACCTAATTCTGTCTTGACTAGTTTAAACAGTTTTCAGTAAATATATCTGTGGACCACACACTAAACACAGAGAGAAAACAAATTCTTTAATACCTGCTTATTAGGGACACACCAACCATGCTGAGCATTGGACAAGGCAAGGATGATCTGGGATCCTGCCTTAATGCATATGCACAAAACAGTTGCGTTATGGTCACAAAGACAGCCCTTAAGTCTACCATTTCCTAGCTTCTGAATTATGTGGCTTTCAATATTGTGGTTTTTTCAAGAGAGGCTGTGTGTGTATAGTTTTAACATATGGTAGCCAAAGAATTCAAATGAGGAGATCCAGCCTTTCCGTAAACCTGCTGAGAATTTTTCTCTTCCTTGAAAACCACAAGAGTTCTTGCCAGAGGTTAAATGGATTTTTGTGCAGTGTAGTTTTCTCACTAGAGCAAGTGGCTGCAAATCAAGACATCTTTCTTCTTGTTACAAATTCAAGCTAGCAAAGTTCAGAGAGATTGATTAAACTTACCCGTGTGTCCATTCAGCTCATACTCCTTCTTGACTTACCTTTGATGCTTAAAATCTTCAGGGCCTAAGTTCTTGCATGTTTCTGGCTAAACCCTGACATCATAAAACCTGTAAGTGTGTAACATGTGACTAAGCTCTAGCATGTTGCAGAAATATGTTAGCATGTCTTCCCTCTTAACTCCTTTATGGAGCCTATGGGGTGCTTTTCAAGCAAAACACACTGAAATAAAGCCTGACTCTTCCTCTGTCCTTCATCACTGAGAAGTCGGTATTGAGAGGGCTTAGGTAGGATGAGGACATCCAGATCCAGATCTTTCCTCTGCCTGATCTCTGTGTGGGATTTAAACCCAGATTCTCTAACCACTGCAAAGGCAGACAATTTCAGTTCTGATACCCTCTCAGTCTCTCTTGTCCCACTGTGTAAAAAAATACTTAAATATGCATTGAGCTTGGACAGAGTGTCAAAATGACTTAAATGTATTTAGATCCCAGCCTCTGCTCATACAACTACTAATGGCGCAAAGTGGATCACCTTCAACAAGCAGCCTAAGACTTTGCTCAGCTTATTCTACAATCTAAGTGTAAGGGAGCACTTTTGGGAGGAATGCAGTTTTATTTCAAAGCCTTGCTCTAAATCAGGTGTAAGGAGGACTTGGACATAAGGAATAGATGGGTTTATTTCAGCCACAATGACAGCCTTCCTCTCTTGGCTTTTTTAAACAAAACTTTTGCATCTATCCTACTGCTGAAAAGGATTCGTGGCTGTGTATTGTATGTTAAAGGAATCCTCTGTCCCTCAACTCAAAAATTTGGGGATGAGCCACCTTTTAGAAAAGATCTAAACCCTGCCCTTGCCTGGTTATTCACTGTGGGCCATCTTAAGTTGCCTCACATGCATCTATCTGTCTTTTCTGAGCCTCCCTGCCTTCAGATATTTAAGTGCACTCTCAGTTTCCTGGCACTAATTTGGCTGTTGAGGATTGCCCATTTGTGAAACTGCAACTCCGTTCTCCCATATGTGCTCAGGCCAGACAGGAGGCAGGGTGATGGCTCTAGTGGCTCTTTGGAGGTTGCAGGGACAGCAAGGGTGATACTGCCTTCTCAGCGGAGTAGAGCGCCCAGAGGAGGAAAGTTCTGGGAGCCCCCAAGGCTGGGGGGGGCACCAGGTGGGACACAGACCACCCCTCTCTCTGACAGCACCCGGAGCAGAACCCAGCCCCACAACATCAGGTGGTTGTGCAAAAGCCAAGTAGAAAACATATGGAAAGAATAAAATAAGTGAACCTTATAAAAAGACTGCATTTAGAAAGATGAAAGACATGGAAAACAACCTGAGAGGCTTAGCCTGAAGCAAAAGCTGTGGGTACTGCCAGCCTTTTTCTGTGCAAATAGAAACCCTTGGCCAAGGTTTGAGGTATGAGGTGATTGTTAGCAATACTATGGCTAACCAATATCAGATTGGTACGCTTGCAATATTTTAATTTTAGAAGGCCTGATTTTAAAAAATGGAGTGATGTTAGGCTTCCAGAACCTCTTGTACTCGACAAATACTAATGAAAATAGTTTGGGTTCCTCAACATTGTTATCCACATTTCTCTCTCCTGTTCCCATCCCTTCACATTCTCGTAAGAAAATGCGGTCTCCTAGACTGTGTACCAAGCAGAAGCTTCAGCTGACCTCAGGTAAACTCTGTCAGGACATTAGCTCCCTGATCCATTTGCTATTGCTCATTCCCTTTATCCAAAGAGAGAGAGGACTGTGCCTTGCCCCAGTGAACCTGCTAGCCATAGTACAGCAGAAAGGCAGCAGTACACTTGAACCAGTGCAGCTAAGCTATTCTCAAAATACTTTGCTGACCCACCAGTCATGGCAGTGTGCCTTGCATCTTTTATGGTGATCACAAGCAAAACAAGAGCTGGCAAAGGTAGCATGCTGTTCGTGGCACAGCTGCAAGCACGCCACTGCAAGTGTCCATCAATGTTTTGTTTTGCGTGCATGCCGCAAATATGAGTGAAGAAGTTTGTTTCTTTGAATACAATTGTCAGTCCTCCTTCAAAGCGTAAAAATATTTTGGGATGGAGTAAATTGTAAGCATGCAATTAATTGAATTATTTTTTGCAGCTGAGCTGCTTATTGGATTTCATCTGCGCTCCTATTGCACAGGTTTTTTTATTTTGCTTCCTGTTCTATGTTTATTTTATGATGTATAAATATATCACAGGAAGTCTATTGTCAAGGGATACATGAAACTAGCATTTTCTAATTAATAAATTAAGAATCAATAGTAGGTTACACCTAATCTTTCTGAGATCCAGCCTGGAACTTTTGAAGTTGATAACGGTACCTCATCAGTGAATAAAGTTAACAATGATTCATTCTCCTTAAATAAATTGTGTTTCCCTTCCATAGGCAAATTTAAGAATTTTGGTTATATAACCAGAAAAACTAAGAGAATTTATTTATGAAAAAATGATTGGTGTTTGATAAAGTACCACACACAAATTAAAGAAATAAACTGATAAAAGAACAGGTGTTAAATACCACAGATAAACCTCCCCAAAAATATTAAAATTTAAATACCTTGGGCAGGCCAAAATATATTTCACCCTATTCTGGAATAGCCTTAAAAAGGGCTGGGTAGTGTCAACATTAAGCTTTCAGCTAGTACACCTGAAAGGCAGTAAATATGTTTTGCTACTATCTGTACCTGTCTGAACTTGCCGTGCTACTCCAGGGCTGCTCTCCACGCAAGTACGTCTGATGTCTTTGCTTTGAAACAACCACCCTGTAATATGTGGGAAATAAACTTACTCACTTAATTTTTTTGTTATGCCTGTGTTATCAGAGAAGGAATGTACACATTGCAACCTCTCCTGTTTTCTGTTAATGCAGTGACTATAGAATTCTTTCTGGATTACTCTGCAATCTGCAAGAACAAGCAATTACAGTGGGTACAAGGTATTACCTACCAAACCCAGTGTACTTATCGTGTAAGCAGTGAGTGCTTACATGATAGCCATGCTCTGTAACTTAGTTATCTAAAACCCTGCTAAATGTTTTAAAGACCCTTTCACAGGGTTCCCCACCAGTATTTAAAAAAAAAAAAAAAAAAAAAAAAAATCAGCAGATGATACATAGCAGCTGTGTTTTTAGCAGGTCTGAGCACCGAAAAACACCAAAGATAATGGTTTACGAGACTCAGACTAATTCTTCTCACTTAAAAGCACAGTAGGCATTCTATTACTCAATAAAACTAAAATGAAAACTTTTGCTTCAATAACATAATTGAAAACATCAGAAAAAACAAACAAGCTAGTCATCTAAAATGAATGCAAGCCGTCTTTGATCCTCAGTTTGACAGTTCCAGGAGTACGTGTCATTCTGATCTAAATTACACCAGGACATCTCATTTTTTACACTGTAGGGTTTTTTTCAGATCATTAAAAATAGACGTTAATAATCACTTCCTATGCTGAAAGCTGACTATTTAGTCTTGCTTTAGGGCCAGATCCTTATTCATGATAGAACTTTACCATTAATGCTGTTGCCCCTTTTCTGAATTACTATTGCATCATTACCTTAATAATAAGTATATTTCTCAAAGGGCATTTAATTCTTTAGACGCTATTCCAGAATTCTATTGGCCACTTATTCAGCAATCATATTTTTGTACTTACACTGAGATAATTCTGATAAATTGAGCTTAATTTTCCATGTGTGGAAGATACAGAAGAGTAGTTTAACCACAGTGGACAACCAGGTGTGCATGAGGGTTTGGGATCTTGTAAAATTACTTTCAGCTCTCCTAGGAGTTGTCAGAGCCTCTTCCACTCATGTTTGTAACCCTTTAGAGCTGGGACTGAATTCCCTCAGAGGTACTGAATTTCTCCACATAGGTGAGCTTGTGATTCCCCTGGCAGTGGTGTGCAACGAGTTCCCCCCCCGGTCACCATTTACCCACAGAGCACCCTGAGACCTCATTTCTTCCCCGTGTCAACGGGGCAAGAAGATTTGCTCTCGCCTCTCCTAGCTCCTACAAACGTGCTCTGCGACTGGCAGAGGATTTGGTACAGGGAGCTGAAAAATGTTCGGACAGATGAAAGAGAGTGGGTACAGTTTATCACATTGTCAGCAGCTGATGGAAAGCTCATTCTTGCCCAAGAAGCTCTGTATTCCCTGTAAAGTACAGGTATATGACTGAATATAATGAAAATATATACATATATATGTACCTTTGCAATGGCATATGATGCATAAACCACCTATTCTTAAACATCCAACACAAAAAAATCTTAAGCTCAGCATCTTCCCTGAGATAGCATCTGTCCTTCATTATCTTCACATTCAAGCTTCTCTCTGATGTGTGGTGAATAGCTTTTTTTTTTTTTTTTTTTATGATAACCCTGACATTACAGGACTCTCACTTACATTAGAAAACAAGGGTTCTTTTTGTTGAATTACTAGTACTGAGTCTTTCAGAGTTATGTTTTTAATGAAAGTTTCCATAAATGGTGGATTTTATTTGGATGGCATTATACTTCCATAAAAAACAGTAGGTCTTTATTGTTTCCATATATACCTCTTAGGGTTGTTTTTTGAGCTGGTCACAGGAAAAGCTGATGTCATGTAAAACTTCTATGAAGGGACCCTTCCAAAAATTTTTGGATCATTATCACAGAAATAGAATAGAGAAGAAAAGTGTCTGAAAGACCAGAGAAATTTTTACTAACCCACCATTTTCATATTGAGGTACAAGGCTCAGCTTAGCTGTTCCTGGCCATGCTTACACTCACATGAGCCACAGAAAAATCATGAGTGTGATGCTCTCTCTAGCCATGGTTAATTTTAGTGATAGGTTTTAATTTCACCTATAGTGTCTGCAGATCTCTACACATAAAACTTCCAGACACCCACATACAGTGAGTTCCAGGACAGTGTATAGCACGAGGATAGTAGATACCAGTCCTATGAACTTCCTATTCCCTTGATTATATCAAGGATGAATTGTATCTGTAGTTTCAGTTTAGCAGTGTCGGGTATGTATGATCTCAGACTCCATCTATATGGAGAAGATATGAAGGTGTTACTCTTTTCCAAACTTTCTGAAGACACTCAAATAGCTACATGAAATAACTGTGATGTTATTAGGCAAGGGTAAGAATTTTCCATAGTAACTTAGGGAGAGGGCCTGGATTCATCTCATATGATTTTAGGCACATAAGTAATAGTCACTGTGTATGAGCTGGTTGCCTAGGCTTCTTCTGCAGGCACCAGAAAGCGATAAGACCATCTATGGGGCAATTTATCTCACTTGACTTAACAGCCCTCAGCAGCCTTTGGATCTGCGTAGCTGCCACACTTTTGGGAATAAAATTGTGGTAGGCACCCTTACAAATGTACCCATACCAACTATGTTGCCACGAAGCAAGGGAGTCTGTGCTTAGATATACTTGAAAATCCATCCTTCTTATTGGCATCAGTGGATGGATAGCATGATTCATAATATCATGGAATAAGTGACACAAATGAGGCAAGAACTGAAAGAAATTTTAAGCATATCTTCTTCCTAGCCTTGCAATTATGTTATACATGCTTCAGCAGGAGTGTGCATGGTACTTTGCAGGCATAAGAGAGCTCCCAGGGAATTTACCATCTAAGGTTATTTGTCAGTGCTTTACATGAAACTACTAAACTTGGCAGGATCTATATTCTTTTCTAATATTACGAGGGATAAAATAAGGAGCCAGAGATCCCACAGACTGAGTAATGCTAAAAGAAGGTGTTTTATACTGTAAATCTGGCACCCTCCACTTCTGTATCTTGAAAGTTAAGATGCATCTGGTCTCAAGATGGCCTGGAGTGGAAGTGGACATCGTGGTCATGTATAAAATTCCTCTATCTCAGCTTGAGAACTTGGCCGCTCCCGAGCCGCAGGTGGTCCTCTGCTGGGGACACCGCCTCTTGCCAGGAGCCCTTAGCAGAGATGGGAGAAAGGAAAGCTCCAGAGTTTCCTGTTTTTTTGAACTGAAGTGTCAATGGCCATTATTTATTAACTGACAGAGGGGCCTTTTTTTCCTCTCTTTTAATTAGAAACTACAACAACTTGCTTTTCAAAGCTGAAAATACTTGAAATGGTCCCAAGTAATATTCCAAAACCACTAGCCTAAAGCTGGCAGTTAGAAACCTAATGAAATCTGATCAACTGGCTGAGCCCTCCTTTTCCTACACATATACTCACATGCACACACACAGTCCCCTTGCTCCGGCACCACAAAAAAAGACCCCAGACAAGGCGACCACATTCCTTTTGAACAGCCATCTCCATTTGTTACGCAGCGGACAACTTGGGATCTATCCATCAGAGATTACACGTACTGCTTTGAGAAGCAAAACTTCCTTCACGAAACCTCCCCAAGCAGACTAAGAAAAGCACATTCGTTTCACAGGCTATTTTTAATTTCATTCCAGGCTCGTCACAGGGCTTTATAATCCTCTTCTGTGGGCAATATCTTCATGGTTTGAACTCCTCTTTAGCAGGGTAGATTTAGCATTTGCTGTGGGAGGAGGAGAAGCTAAATGAAGCTGTGCTGAGTTGCAGCAGCTGCTCCATCACAGGCTCTCGCCTTCCCCGTTTAGCATGATTGCTATTCCAGCGCAAGCCTCTGCAGCGAACACGCACACACAGACACACACAGACACACACCGGGCCACAAGATGTGAGGGTTGGGGTTTTTTTAATGGCAGAGTCTGACAGACAGCTTGCTGCTGAGGCTCAGCCAGATACAGCTGGTCAAAGCAATGCTGCTCATTTACATCTGTCTCCCATGCACTGAACTCTGTCAGGTTTTATTTGTCATGGACGGAGTTGCGAAATGCTTGATACTGGGAGAATATGGAAGATACAACATAAAACAAGCATCTGTTCTATGAGAAAAATGAAATGCTGACACAAAGCTGGCCTAAAGCTCAACCAGTTTAAATGGCTGCTTAGGCCCCATGTGTTTGAGTGCTACAGGATTTAGTCTTGTCCCATCCAGTCCTCCTCTTAGCAAGTTCCTCTGCCATACCCTGCCCACAGAAACAACTTCTGAGACTGTTCTGACACTCTGGCATCACAAGAGGTGCTTGAAGATTGTGGTAAGACACAGGTAAGTAAGACTATGCCACAGGGATATAAACAGTGATAAGGGTAGAGCTGGTGTATGGCTAAAAGGGTTTGGGGAAGAGGGACTTGTGGGGATGGGGGGCAGGCAGAAGTTGGGGTGGTTGGAGATCCATCAGCCATGAGACAACATAGAATAATACTTTCTGAAAGTGAAGTAGGGACTTACTTCTTGAATTTTGCTTAAGGCGTGCCCCCATCACCTCAAGCCTATCTGGTATGGGTGGCCTGGGCTCCTGTTGCAGAGGAATGCCTGTCTGCAACGTGCTTCCTTAACCTGGGGTCAGGTCATCTGTGTGCCATCCGGTTGTTCCTCTTCAGTAATAGTAGGATCATTGTTAGCTGGTCGCAGAGCCTTCATGATATATTTGTCACCAAGTGGAAAATAATTTTTAAGAGACCTTTTTTAACACATCATGGTACCCAGAAGTTTCTGCAAGGAAAATACTTCATCTCTCTGAAAGCACGGAAAAAAGTCCTCTCTGTAGACCTTCAGTCAATGACTACCTCTAGAAAATTATGGTTTGTAGGAATATACAAAATTGGCACATGGCATTTATCACGCAGTGTAAGGACATTTTCCAAAAGCACACTGTTTATTAGAAATCATGTTTCATCTCCGTTTGCACAGGGTTTTATCATATGTTGTTTCATCTATGGTTGATTATATTATGTTTGATGTTTCCATCCGTGAAAGCAAATCTCAAATGAGAAACTTTCAAGGATACCCATACTCTGTATAGGTGGAGGATACTTTTTGCTCTGCTAGCCTTTCTATGGGCACAGAACCATCAACATTTGCAAAATATTCACATCACACCACACAATGCATATGCCAAGACATACACTTAAATCTGATTCAAGTGAGACTTCAGCGTTGCAAGCTAAACACACACTTAAACCTTTTGCAAAATGCTGCCTTAAATACTTGGTCTCCCTTTCATACCAAAGGGCTGTAATAATTATGAGTTAGTGATGCCGCTTCTGAGTACTTTGATCTGTGTAGCAAACTCCTCCTTGTTGTCTGCTGCACATCTGTTTATCTCCTCACCCCAGTTGCACTCCAGGAGAGCCCATGGGCTCTCTGAAGTCCTACTCATTTAGGTGGGATGCAGCAGGTTTTCTCCTGACACAGCAGAAAGGCTAAAAACATTGACACTTTTGAGTCCTGAATGAGAATCTGTATCAGATGTGAAGAGGAACAAATCGCAGCTAACGGCAGAAAACTGACTGCCAGCAACCCAGGGGAAGATGCAGAGCTCAAACAGGAAATCCCACAAACTTCGAGAACAGAAAAAATTCCTCTAGCCCATGGTGTCTTTACAGTCTTTCTCTAAACCCAGCCTGTATTCCTTTTAATGTCAAGTTAGCTACCCCTTTGCTCCTTTTGTGTGTGTCATTCTTTGCTACTTTTTTCCACAATCCCTTTCCCATCCTCCTCCTTACCTCCAAAAATATACAAGTAAATAAATAAGCAGTGACTGTGACCTCTCTCTGACTTTGTTCTGCTTTCAGTAGAAACATGGTGCAGGTTGATGCTTGAGCAGAATTCATGATTTTAATCCTCTTGAAACAAATGTTTCCCTAGTTTTGTCACCTGGACCCTTAGGATAAACTTAGGAACAAGAATATGCTGTCTATACTTGTTTGCACTGGTTTCAAGATCTTTATGTCTATTTGGTTTTATTTTTATATAGTGTATTGTCCACTATCAAAAAGAAAAGGTGGAGTCTCTGTGGAGTCATAGCTATCTGTGGTAAACCATTAATTTTTCTGTGCTTCCAAAATTTGGAATTCTCTTCAGTGTTCAGGGAGTCAAAACCCCTCAGCAGATCAGCTTCATCATCTTTTTGATGGTAATATTGTAGGCAATATTACACCAGTTTTTCCTTTGTCTTTGAAATGTCATCATATGAAGCCTGTAGAAACAATTTATATTTTTCTTAATTTCCCCATCTTTTTATGTCCGTAATTCTCCATCCTTTCTGTTTATATAATTTCTCTTACATCAGCAGTTCCAGAATAAGAAAACCTGCCTGGTCTGCCAAAGATATGTGAAACTCTGCCACACCCATAGAAAGGCAGCTTTTTTACATCAGTAAAGCACTTGACACGCAGTAGGCAGACCGCGTGAAAGGAGGTTGTCATTTATATCTGCAGCACACCAAAACTGTGTGACCAAGCACAGGGCTATGAATATTGCTATTCCACAGCATTCAGAATTCCATTCTAAATGCAATAGGTAACTAGTTTGGGACATTTTGCCAGGTGTTTTCCCAAGGAACTTGTGGAGTTGCCTGGAAGAAGTGACCTGGATTGCCAGACTATGTCAATTAATGCTTTCTGAAATCCTATGTTGGGCTCCACATTGTGAGCGTGTGCTTGCGGGTTCTGCTGTGAGATAATGGAAGGCCAGGTCTCAGCTCGTCCGGCTGGCAAATGTCAATATTTACACTTCCTTGCCTACACTAGAAATTAATAACATATTAATTTAGAGCATGTTCATGTATGTGCCCATTGCCTACTGATTTATTTGGGTCCATAAATACAATTTCTTGTTTTTAAGAAATCAGAAGAAGGATTAAGTAAGTAAAAATGAGTAAGTGTACTTTAACTATTCCCATGCTTTAACGGTCGAAGAAAGAGCTTTAAATGCGTAGTTATTTCTAGGACTTGCAATACTAAGTCTGACATCAAGCAGTTTAAAAGAACATAAAATTTATTGGAACCACGTTTAACTTGTTCTTAAAAAACAACACTTTGGCCTATAAATTCAGATTATTTTTCGTGGGAAATTAATGCCTATTCCTAATAGCTGGATTCAATTTCTAAGAATTACACAAGCAGCAATCTTCTGATAAACAGTTGTGAATTTATCACATGGCCCAGATTAAAATTTGGTCAGGTTTCCTAGTGTCTTCGTTTGCATTAGTGAGAGCTAATTCCAAATTAAGGGGCTTAGTTAGTTGCAAATTTTTGAAGGACAGAGATGATGTTGATTAATGCATGAACAAGGCCAAGGATTTTTGAAGAATTTAGGGGAATTAAAGACCCAGCTTGCAGTGGAATGTAGACATCTAAAGCTCCTAAAGCTTATTTATATTATGACTAAAAGATGTTTTGTTACAGAGTTACCTACTTCCAGAAATGTCATACTATTAATTAAGTTTTGACCATAGACCTCCATTGTAGAGAAGTGTGTGACCCGTATGTAGCACTGTCTTTCTGGGATCTCCAGCCACAACCCATTAACAAAAATGCCAGGCATGGCAGTATGAAGCATTAACCTGCACCAAGGAAAAGCTCCTTGCTTCACATCATGCTGTCTTAATAGATCATGGATATGAGCAGAACAGGAACAGCTGAGGAGATGCAAACTCAAGGTAATGGTTTGTGGGTATGTGTGTCAGCTTCTGCCACCCCAGTAATGGTGTAATGGTCTCGGCTGTTAGAAAATGTTATTGATGTTTTTCCCACCCACCAAGAACTGCCTCAGCAAAACCACAGGAAGAGATGGGAGTAAGAAAAATAGTAGTTTAAACATGAGGGAGAATATCATAGAAAGACCTTCAATTTTCCTTTTTCATTTGACCTGCCCTTGCTGAATCCTCAAGCTTCCCCTTGAAGTGTTGCTTTCAGTTGAAAACATGGCACTGTACAATGCTATGTTTTGGGTATAGAAAAAAAAAAAGGTGTTTCTTAATGGTAATTTTAACCAGTTTTTGAAAAACAAACTGGGGTGTTTCTACCTTGCATGTTACCATCTGCAACAGAGTTCGTCACTCCAGTTTGTGATACCATTCACAGCTCTAAAACACCACTCTCCTCAGCTGTGCTGGCTGGGGCACTGGGAGCTGTAAGGTCAATTAGGCATCAGTATTTGAACTTCGTGATTCCTAGCAGTGCTTATGGATGAACAAGACTAAAAGTACTAAGTAGCTCTTTCAGTTGCTCCCCCAAATCCTGGCTAGCCAAGGAGAGCAAGTGCTTGGTGGAGCTCAAGGTCAGGCAACATTTCAATCAAACATGGTGATCTAAAGTAAAGGGGAATTGGTGGGAGTATAAGTTTGGTGATGAAAGACAGAAGTGTGAGCTAAGTCTTTCCACTGGCGTATAGTACAATAATTTTTGAGGTGGACAAGCTGTGCAGTGCATCACCTTTTGCATTAATTTTATTGGTGAGGTTTAACAGGACTTTATATATAAACTTATGGGATTATTCGGCTCACAATCTCCCATAAAAAGAGAACTTTTTTAGCTGTAATTAATAATTACAGAGCATTAACTTGGAGTTCTGGTCCAAATCACAAAGAAATTATTAATATAACATTCACCAGATGAGGGCAAGCTGAGCACCCATCTCCACTCAGTCACAGGTGATAGCCAGAAATCCTCAGGCACATCAGTGTCCTTATGTCCAAGGTGCAAACGTAGAATTGGGAATAAAAGCCACAGTCAAGTTGACTCTGGTTACTTTATATGTGTCAGCTCAGGCCAGATTGTTGTGCCAACCATCACAGTGTATTTTCCCTCGACACGGATTGCTAGCAGTAGCATCTTATGAACTGGTCTGGTCTGTGTTAGTGATTGAAAGAATGAATAGGCACCACCAATGTTTTAGACACATTTTTAGAACACACTTGGCAAAACCAAAATGGTTAACATACACACTCTCACTTCAGATTATGTTTCAAATTGAACTGACACCTCTCTTTTTCCATTTACTTTAAAAACAAGTAATACATCATTGACATGCCTCAAATGAGCAGCTGGCTAGCACTGTTATTTTTCTTGAGATGAAAAAAACCCACAAAACAAAACCTAATAGCCAAACCAGAACTAGTTTAGCTGCAATACAATAGACTAAGTTTTTGGCTGTAAACCCTACTTGTGGTGTACTACAGTGTTAGTAATTCTTCTACCCTGTGGATAAGACAAAAAAGAACATGGTTGGTCTAAAGCATATACAAACACCCCCCCCCCCCCACTTTATTAATTTTGGATGTGTTTGTGCTTATCTAACCATAATTGTTAAAACCCTTTTGGCAGTGTAACAGTGTATTATATAGTTTATTGCTTTTTGTTTTGGAAAATGAAAGCTGCTAAGATATTGTGGTTTGGAAGCTGTCTGCAGAGCGTGTACAGTGTTTCTTACAGGCATGCACTTTCACTGTATTTTTGTTTTGTCAATGGATTACAGACATCTCGTATGGTTAGACTTTTATGTACCTTTTTAAAGCCCCTTAAAAAGTATAGGTAGACCCTCAGCTGGTTTAATTTAAGTCACTCCTATGATATCAGAAGGGTTATGGAATATACCATAATAAAACCAATAGTGTGTTATACCACCCAGGAGCTGTTGCTTTTTATGCATTATTATTGCAACTTTTGATTCCTTAATAAGTAAATCTGTATTCCTCTTACCTTTCCTTAAGGAAGCTTTCCTATCTATAAAGAAACCCCTTTCTGAGATTTATTGAATAAATAAAAGAGAATGAAATTCCACAGTCTTTTTTTATTGTGTGTAGTGTCCGATGCCAAGACACATACAGAAGCAGTAAACAGAGACAGAGGTGAATAGAGCAAAGGAATTCAAGGGGAAATGATGTGAGGGGTGTGTGGTGGGGGCAGATTCTGCTGGGATTGCAATAGCAACAATAAAACCAGGTTTTACACTGAGGAAGGATCACAATGTCTGTGGCACATGGCTTAGGTTATTTCTTCAGGTCACTGAATATACAGAGAGATATGATGAGGGATAATGTCAGGATGGAGCTGGAGCTTAACACTTATTTGGGGTTCGGAAGGCTGTTGAGTAGCTTTACACATATGGACACTGGGGCCCTCAGAGTTGTACCAGAGTCCTGCTTTGCCTGGAGACCTGGAAGGTGGCCTGGGGTTACCACTGAGTTGTTGATGGATCATGTATGTTCTTCTCACCAGTACTTTTATCTCTTACAGTTGTGTTCTAATTCTCTCTCATGTCTTTAAATCAGGATTTATCTTGCACTCAGTGCACTGCGTGGTGATGGGGAGACTCCTTGTCTATTTTGCTCAAAATGAATCCAAGTGTGGTAAGATTCCAAGGATTACTGGGGGAAAAATAAGATGTTTCAATCCAAAGGTTATAGCAGAGGTGTGAACTCTGTCTGAACTCCATGGGCCAGACCTCTTCATTTCCCAGCATGGCCCTAGTGGTAATTCTTAAATCGAGATACATAAATTTAGTCAGAGGAATGTTTCACAGGTTTCTGTGTTTCCTCCCCTTTACAGACAAAATGGCGAGCTGCCATTTAAGCCCATCTTAGTGCCTTTTTCATCCTCTTTTCCTCCCACTTTTTATCACTATCAGTGGAACAGTAGCTTGAGCAAGAAATAACTGACAGCTTTTAAAAGGGATAAAAAAGTTCTTTGTTCACTTTTATCTCAGGACAGAAAGACTGGTGAAAGTACAAGGAAATAAATGACTAACTTATTAAAGTGCTTGTGAAAGAGAATGGGCTCCCATTCTGCATAGTCTAACGTGTGAGTCGAGAGGAAGTGGGGAAATATTTTTCTAGTGGAAAAATACTATCTCCAGGATAGTTGTGAGAGCGAGCAGAGGCTGAGCGGTGCCCAGGTGCCAGGCTCCTCCTGCCGCAGCCGTGTCTCACAGGCAGCTTTGCCTGGCTGTGCCTGGCAGCACTCTCACCCCCAAGCCAGTCTGGTCAGGGACGCTGGCTTATGGGCTCCAGGTATGACTGGGGTCATGTCTGCAGGCACACCGTGCTTGGAGAGGAGTCTGGCCCCAAAAGAAGCCTGGTCCAAGTGCAGTGGAGACACGGCCAGAAATTCAGAGCTTGAGGTATCAGCATTTTGAGTGAGGATAGAATCATAGAATCGCTTTGGTTGGAAAACACCTTTAAGATCATTGAGTCCAACCTTTAACCTAACCCTGCCATCCCACCACTAAACCATGTCCCTAAGCACCTCATCTATCCTTCTTTTAAATACCTCCAGGGATGGGGACTCGACCACCTCCCTGGGTAGTTCATTCCAGAGCCTGACAACCCTTTTGGTGAAAAAAATTTTTTTGGGACCAGGACTCCAAGTTAATGCTCTGCAATTATTAGTTA
>NW_009259559.1:64959-87199 GCF_000687185.1 Egretta garzetta | reverse complement strand
ATAAATATAAATATAAATATATATATACCTCCGAGCTTGAGGTGTCAGCGTTTTGAGTGAGGATACAGGTTTTAAAGACTAGGACACATGGGGAATACAGACTGAATTTTACATGTGGTTAAGTAAAGTAAAGCATGTACTTAATCAAGCAGCTATCGCAGTGACTGTACACACACTGGTTGTTATAACACTATTCCTTTGTTATTGCCTTCTGTTACTGTAGCCATGCACTGACGTGTGATAAAGATATGTGGGTGTAATAAATATTAGGGTGTTCTCATCTATGGTATGCCACTGAGGGGAGTAAAATCAATAAAGAGGAGATAAAAAAGGAAATGAGTCTTAGAGGGTGAAGCTATAAATCAACATCATGTAAAATGCTAGTCGGGTTTATTTGGTGCTTATGCTGCAAAAATAAATAGCAATAGGAATTGGCTTGCGTGGGACATAATAGCAGGTAGGGCTCATAACCGCACCTTTGCCTTCACTGCCAAGGTCTGCAGCTGCCAACACAACTGCGCTCTGACGCTTACTAAGGGTCTCCTTTTTTGTGTTAATTTAGCTACCAGCACCCTGGCCTCTGCACCGGGGCTCCCTGGCAATGCTTGGGGGCCAGCAGAGGTCTGCCCCTGCCAACACAACTGCGCTCTGACGCTTACTAAGGGTCTCCTTTTTTGTGTTAATTTAGCTACCAGCACCCTGGCCTCTGCACCGGGGCTCCCTGGCAATGCTTGGGGGCCAGCAGACACCTGGCAATGGGATTGCCAAGAACCCCCCCCCCCCCTTCCCCACCGTGGACCAGCCATGCGATTCCCCCAGATCTGTACCAGATACTGGTCCAGGTGGGGCCCACATACTCCTACGGGCTGGATGCAGACTTATTTCCAACACCTCTTCCAGGAACCACAGCCAGCCTGCTGGCCCAACTAGGAAAGATAAGTGTAGGTCTAGGCTGGGTTCCCAGATCCCGGAGATAGCCACTGGGGAAACAAAAGGTGCTTTTCTGCAGCCCGGGCATGCGTTTTGACCCCGTGGGTGTCGCAAAGGGGCCCCTCCACTCATGGCAGTGTTTGAAGGAAAGTGGCAGTCACGAGTGTGCTTGGCATGCTTTGCAAATGCCTCTCCGATTGTGCCCCGCTGGGGATTTAGGGCAGAGGAATGCCTGGTTCCCCAGCTCCCAGCTGCTCGGCCCTGTCAGGAATGGGCTCATTCTGGGAATGTGCTGAGATGTGAACCCTGCCACTGGGGAACGGCAGTGAAAGGGGAAAGCCTCTCTGGTGCTTAGGTGCCTGCAGGCTTATGTGGCAGCTGTGGAGTGGTATTCGGCATCTTAATTCTGCATTCACCATACAAATTCTGCTCGAGACCCCTAGCTTGAATCCAGGGTCTGGTTGCATCTGACCCACTTAGAGTGCATTAACTGGTGCACAGAATCATCCCTTCCCTTTCTAAAATGGGTCTTCGCCTCTCTGTCTGTTTATGTGCCTTTATTTCACCTCTTGTTGACTCCATCCTTTCACCTGGCCCCTAAACTCAAACTCTTCTGACTCACAAGCCTGGTCCCACCCTGGCAGGTCCCAGTCCTCCCTGCAAGGACTTTGTCCAAACCTGGCCTTTCCTCCCAGTCTTCCTCCACCTTTCCTGGTTCCAGCCATGCACCACACCTGCAGCCTCAGATATAACAATAATACAAGAATGATCTGCCTCAGGTTATTCCCCAAATGTCTCCCCATTTTCTCTATGGCTGCAGTCAGGATCCCTCCGTGATCTCCCAGTTCCAACGACAACTGCTTCTCTTCCCCAGAGCTGTGGAATAAATGCTTGTTTCCAGAAGAAAGGGCTGATTTCATGTGGGAACTGCAGCTTTTTTTAATTTTTTTTTTTTTTTTTTTTTTTTAAATTTGTTAAGTGTTTCCTTCCTGAAAGTCTTTTCTGTGAAGGGACCTCAGGTAACGCGCAGCAGTGTATTGCGTAACCCGGTGCAATTATGTGTTTGCTCTGGTAAACAAACAGGGCCAGAACCCAGCCAGTTCCCAGATTTCATACTTTCCCCAAATGTTTTCACAGGAAAGAATTCACATTTCACTTCCTCTGTTGTTGCAAAGGTTCAAAGCATTCATACTTGGCATATGGTTTTATTTTATTTTGAGTTTTATTTATCCTAGTTTTCGCTGAATATAGAAGCCACCATAACTAAGCTGTACTGTAATTCAAATACATGTTTAACTACATAGTGAAGCAACAAAAAGCAAATTTAAACAAAAAGTAAATGAACTCGGCACTAAACCACAGCATATTTCCAAATGGAACCATTACTGCCCCACAGAATCACTACATTGCCTGCGTGGTGGGATAAAATGAAAATTGCCTCCATGAACATTTTTCAGCAAAACGACAATGGCAACTGTACAAATATATTTACATATGTATAACATAACACTGGCTAATATTACTTGAACTCTCTATAATATCCTTGATTACACAGCTATTACCTTTGATTTATGTCAGTATAAGTGAGAGAAGGACCATGCCCTACCACTTACAGGCAATCATACCATCATGTTCTCAGATGTAACCTCTGTAGCAAGCATGTTTTCCATGCTGTACGTCGTATTTATCTCTGCTGTGATTTTTTTTCTTCTTAAAAAATTAAGATTCCTTTGTGGTAAGGAGAATTGAACTGATTTAAATGGCTGTTGACATTTTCAAAAGTAGAAAAAAACATTTATTTTCTATAGTTTTCTAGTATAGGTTTATACTAAATGGATAATTTTGTCCAAAAATCATATTTCTGAATTTTTTGGAAACAAACTGTACATGGCAGAAAAAAAACCAAACAGGAACAGATACATAATCCTACATTTTGTTCCATCTAAGATTCTAAAAAAAAAGAATAAAGGCAACCTTTCTGTGAAGGAGTGAATTCCATACATTAGGAAGATAATACTTTTTTAGCTAAAATAGCATTAGACATGAGATTTATTAGTGCAGGCAGATGTCAGTCATTCATCCTATTTGTTGGTACTCCTTTGAAGCCAAATGCTCAATGTAAGTTAATAGAATTCCTACCAGTCACAAAAATACACTGTTCCAACTGGAGAAGAAAATGTTGGCAAAAATATGGGAGAGTCATAATTAATCTCATGGAGAACAATGAGTTCTTCAATAAAAGAAATGGGAGTTTCTGCACTGCAGTAATTTTATATCCCCCATTTAAAATGAAATAATGATCAAACAATTCATTGTGCAGATGCATTCTCGTTGCATTAATTGTGGCAGGGTGAACAAGTTCTAACAATATGGTGATTAAAAACGATCATATTTCAATCCAGAGCTAAAGAAGACTGGAAGGTTTCAGTAGATAAGTACTGCGAGACAGCGTCTTTCATCTTTCTATAGCTGGCTTGAAGCAGCTCAGGTCAGTAGTAACCAAAAGGTTTTATTGCCCTTGATAAAGATCTTCTGAAGTCTGCTTTCTATGTGAAATGAAGCAGCAGTTTCAGTTCCACGGACCAGTAAATCTCTCACTGTCATCAGGGGCTTTGCGGGCTGTCCCAGCACACCCGGCAGGAGTTTAGCATTCAGGACTGTGCACTTACTGCTCACCCCTAGAAATATTCCCCTGGAGGACAGGTTTGGGAAAGCTTGCTGTGGGAACATCTGAGGGACAGACAGCATTAAAGCCACCCATGCTAAATTAACGTGTAAAATATACAAATTGTTTCAAATGATTATTCTTTTTTTATTTGACCTGTTGAGACCTGCTACAGAGCTGCTACAGACCTGCTGAGCATCTTTAGAGGCTGCAGGAAATGGACTGCAAGTCACATGCTGAAAGATCTTAACATGAAACCAGAGAGCGTAGGAAGATTCTGTTTTATCTTCACCTTCTGCTCTATTTCTGTTGGTTGTTCTTTTATAAGTGATTTATATTAACACTCAGTGAGAACCTTATACTGCTTGTTTCTGAATTTGAACCAGTCAGGAAAAAGTCTGCATTAAATTTAGAGAGAAAGCTTTGCCGCCTTTCTTTGTTAGCGTAAGTGATTTTGCTCTGAGTCAATACAAACCTCAGAGCTGCAAGACTTACGGGAAATGATAAGTAGGCCTCTGCTTTGCATGTAGGAGAAAAAGGTGGGAGGGAAATCCCCTCTCGTATATTTGGATGAATGATAGTATTTCTCTTTTACCATGTTGCATGGTGCTTGAGGTAGTCTTGTTGGGGAGCTGATGTTCTAGTTGTGGAAATGACACCCTGGAGTGAATCTAAGTAGATTTACAAAACTGGTGGCAGAGAGGAACGGCTGGTGAGAGGGCAGGAGCAGGGCACATCGCTGTGCAAATAGGCTCAGGATTCTTGCCTGAGTAAAATGTTGCCTTCGACATGGTAGACTGGCCGAAACTGTTTTTTCACCTCATCTTGAATCGCTCAGCCCTATCTGCATGTTAATCCTCCAACTGAGAGCTTCTCTGTGGGACTGCTCAGGCAATAGCTGAATTAATGAGCTAAATTTGTGAAACTAAAGCATATAGTTAATGCCACTGAGATATCTCAGGTCAGAGTTCTCCTGCCTCTTTTGAGTAGTCTAATAGATATGTAAAAGCAATTTGGGGTGAGAGGGAATTATTTTCCAATTGTCCTGTCTAATAGTATAATCAGTTAAATTTTTGGACAGCAGATTGGACTTGCATGCCTGACACTCATTTATTCTCTTCTAGCTTCAGATTCTCTAAGTATCTTCCCAATCAAAACCAGCCCATATTCCCAGAGATCTCAGGATGCTTTCAGTGAATCACTGAAAACATCACTGGTGACAAGGATTGCTTATTACTCCCCATCCTCCAATTACAGCCTGAATATAACCCTGCAGGAATTTCCCACGCACTGTGAAAACCAAAATATTCTAGAGCAGACTGGCAACACGCCCCCTTGCTTTTATGTCCCTGTCACACCACGTGCACTGAGGACCAACAAGAGTGGAGTGTATGAAGTTAACTCTGTAACTGATATGTCTCTTGCAAGTATCACAGGCAGGAGCCTTAGAGACAGATTTTTGCTTTTGGACTTGAACAGTGGTAAAAGAATATGTTGGACAAGAGGATCTGCTTGACTATTTTCAAAGTACAAAATGTATTTTTGGAGAGTTGGGAGAAGAATAATAATCATTCCAGATTCAGGAAATTTGAACTTTTAGAGTATGAGCAAAGCCCTGAAAGTCTTGAAAAACAAAGGGGTTTCGGAAAATCAGCCAAATAGATACATGAACATTTTTCAAAAATTGCTGCTCATGCTACCAAGGAAGATGAGAAATTCAGAGAGCCACTTTGCACACATGACAATGTCACTTTCTAGTCAGAAATTGCAACTCTATGAAGACTTTTCACTCTGAAGGCAGGAGGCTGAAGATGCTTTTCTATGGTGCCCACAAATAAGCTTAAGCTTGGGCAAGAACTAATGTGATTATAAGCAAGCTGACTAGAAGGCAATCAGCAAAATTAAAAGGACACGCATTAGAAGCGTTCATTCTTCAGATGAACCCCATTTTGAACTCTAATGGATTCTGGTTTGGCTGTAGTGTTGTGTGCAAACTTGATTTGTAATGTTTTATGTACATGTAATGGTAGGTTAAAGTTACATGTTTATTAAAAGAAAAGCTACAGGGCTTAGCCAATATATGATCATCCTAGATAAAAGCTGATTCATTTTGGCCCAAGGACAGAATCACTGGAATAAATCCTACTAAGCGCTAAAATCAGAGAGAATCAAAGCTACAAATCTGGCATGCAAGAGCTTTAATCTAGAAGCACTATATACATTGTATTATAGTTTGGATTTTAATGTACTCATTGCTTGAGGAAAAACCATCTGCTTTATATTATGCCTGTGGTGCAGAGTACATTGATTTCATCACATCTCTGTACAGAATAACAATAAATGGACTGTGAACCATTCTTCAAATATCTTCTTTAAAAATATAACAACTGGTATAATATTTCAAGGTATGAAAACATAAAGAGAATGAAACAGAATAGCTGTAAAAATGCACTTTGAGAGCATGTTTCAGGACTGTCTCAGTCATCTTCCATTTATTTTATTCTCCATTTTGACAGTTGGCTATCTTCAGCTGTCACTGAAGAAATTGATTCAAAACTTTCACTTTGTTCTATTTTAGCGATACTGTATTATGTTGGGAAGAGATATGGATCTTCTGCAACATGAAAGCTGCAGGACATGTCCAGTGCCTTTTTTTTTTTTTTTACAAGAAAATTATTACTTACAACATTAAGGAAAAATTTAGCAGAACTTCAGATTTTCAAGAATAGATTAAGGCCAAAAACATTTACTAGGCTTTACAAGTAGCTGGGTTTAGAAAAAGTGGATGTCGTGTTGCTTTCTGGAACAGGACCTCCAAAGCAAAATAAGAAAACCCAAAAGCACAGTGCTTGCAAGTGTTTTGCAAAAGAAGTCGGTAAGATGTTTTTGACACAGAAGCAAATCTAACTCTCTGGAACTTTCAGAAAAGGCAGAACAGATGTGATGCTGGGCATAATGTTACACAAGCTATACCATTGTGCAAACATCTACAGCATAGAGTGGCATACATGATTATTATGGTCACTGGCCAGCACAAAGAAAGTTCAAAGGATGAGGTAAAAAGTGGTGAAAGTAAATACAGTCAACAGCACAGTTTTTCACTGCTTTGATGAAGACTGTGTGGTTGCTCCATGCAGTGCAAGGCAATAGTATTACAGGAGGAACTCATCCAGAAAAAACTGTCAGATCAGAGCCTGAAACTTCTGTAGCAGTCAAAACAGTACAGAGCCAGACCTAAATGACTGCATGATGTGAAGGGCGAGCCCTTGAGCCCTGTTGTTCTATCGCTGTATGATCTGGTTGCCCTGCTTTGGAGGATGAATAGTCACTGACCAATCATGGTTAGGCCAGTAATTAGAAAATTTGTCCTAGCCATCAGAAAAATTCAATGGTGCTTGATAGTTTTGTGGGGGAGGTTGATAAGACCAGATTCCTTTAACACTGAAGGGCTAGCTCTGGTGACCCAGAAGTCCTCCTCAACTGGTACTGGAGAGCTGTTCTGTTCACACTAGACCAGATTCCAATACCTGAATCACTTTCCAGGCTTCACTGACTGTAGGTGGAGATCTTTGCTGACAAGAGTAATTGAAGTACGGACACCAAGCTCACATGTAGATTCTAAAATTAGGCGTCTTCACTTGGTGCTGGCTCCCCACCCTTTCGCTCTGCTGTTATTTCTGTTGCACTTTTTCAGTTGTATGAGTCAAGACAGCACTAAGTTATGACCATGCAGACTAGCTGGCACGGATCATTCTGATTCATCCATGAATCTGTAAATCAAAAGAAGTTTCAAACACTCAGTAAAATGGTCTCAGATGCTGAGGTCTGCATATATGGAATATGAAAACATTTTTTTTTTACTCAAACTTAATTAAAATAAAGGGTCTCATATTTAAGTGGGGAACCAGAGAGTAGTTACATTTTATCACTGGGGTAATCTCCAGTGCTTTGGGTCAGACCCATTATATGACTCAGTGCTTCGCAAGAGAGCAACCAGGACTGCAGGTTCCTCATTTCCATCAAGATTTAGTCATAATTATGGGGGGAGGTGAACTGCTCACTTTGGAATGAAATTGGCTCCTGCAAAGGCAGTAAAAGAAAAACAAGCAACCTTTTCCATGGGAGCCCACTCATTCTCCCTGCTTGGACCACAAAGGTCCATCTCTAGCAGTTGTGTGGGGTTGCTCAGTGCCTGCACCATTTCAGGTCAGTAATACCTGTCCCTTCTCCAGCCTGATTTCATGAAGTGCCATTGACAACCTCTGCCTATGCAGTCTTGAAAACCAGAAGGTTTAGAAATAAACTTAAGAAGTTCTGACTTCAGCAATAATATGCCAGAGACAGTCTGTGCTGTCTTCTTTGCAAGAGAAAAAACGGGGTGGGGATAGATAGCAACAAGGGGGTGACACCAGCACACCTGAACACAGATATGGATTTTTTTTCCCCATTTTTCCAGTCCTCTCTTGCCACTCACCTCTGCTCAAAATCTCCTCTTCCTCAAGCACCACAGCACCCCTGCCCCAGTCCTGCTGTGTGTGTCTTCATAACCACTGTCTCAGGTGCTTGGCAACTCAATTTCCAGGTGTTTTTGGAAGTCCCGCTGCTGCTGCTCTCTGTGCCCTGACATTACATGTTAAGCCACAACACATGTGCTGGCCCATGACTGTCTGTTGCTGCTGCCCAGCAGCTTCTCTGGCTGAGCCTGCATCTCTCGGGAAAGAAAGAACCAGAATACATCTGTGGAGCTACATTTCTTTGAGCCTATTTTGACATATTTGTGAAGACAGAAAAAGCAGGAAATGTCTAGTAAAACATGAAATATAGGTAATAGGGCCCCAAATTAGCCCACTTTTACATTTACTACTTTACATTTTATTTTTAGCCTGAGACTGACAATGAGGTTGATGCAGAAGATCATAGAATCAGAGAATATCTCAAGTTGTAAGGGACCCATAAGGATCATGTTATATCCTAGACCTTCCATTTTTCCTTTTTGTGGACAATGTGCACTTCTTCCACTGCAGTAAGCAGAGGAAGTAACCATACAGTTCTAGTTCCCTTTTGGGTACCTAAAAGAAGACTATGAAACTAAATTAAATTATGCTAGCACTTTGCCTGATGTGACATTGTATATATTCTTTTCTTCCTCTGCATAAGTCAGTGGCTCTCAGCAGATAGCAGAACACAAATAAATGGAATAAATAATGATAAACATAGATTCCAGTAGAAGAGGGGGCTTTCAGAAAACTAATCAAAGGTACGGGGAAAGACTGCTAAGTGAGTCAGGGGGATGAAACTAAAATATTATGCTATCATTACACTAAACACAAGAAGGAGCCTGCAGGCCTGACCCTACCTAGCATCTGTTGGGACCCCAGATGCCAGCATATATCTGTGATGTTGAGAGTCTGGCACACATGGTCAGTGGCTTGCATGACTTCAAAGGACAGTCATCCTCTGTGTAGGACCCCAAGGAAAATGTGTCATACAAAAAAAAAAAACAAACCCAAACCTGAAGTAAATGATCTTTCTGGCAAACATCATGTTGGTATTTCAGGTAAATCAGACTGCGTTTAAAAAAAATGCAGTAAAACCTTAATGAATGCCTCTGCAGTTGGCATAAAGCCAAACAAAAATGCTGTACCATTGCTTTTCAGAGAAAGTGAAGTTATTATTGATGGGTGTGGGATAATTATTATGCACTTCTTTGAAGCAAAAGTTTCTCAAAGGCAATTTAAGGCATCAGGTAAATTGCACGTGTTTTAAAAATAAAATACCTCTTTTATTGACAATACACACATTTGGCCAGGAGGAAATTTATGAAAGGAGCAGGTTTATTGGAAGAAGTGACAGGAAGGTTTTCTAAAGATCAGGACTCTATAATATGCAATACTTTTTTTGTGAGTCTTACTGCATCTATTCCAGCAAGCTGATTTCAGTGGGAATTTGGTTCCTGTGTATCCATGTGTGTGTTTTTATATACATAGATAAAAGTGCCTGATTCCCCTATATGCCTCAACCTTGGCGAGCGATAGGAGTTCTCAGCCTCATTCACTTCATGGGGTAGATGTAGATTTTCAGCACACTACCTGTGCTCTGCTCATATTTTAATTTTATTTAGAGTAAAACATTCTCTTGGATAGTCTGAAGGATTTAATCACTTACAAGAGCTAGTATGAGGGCTTATTTTGTTCATACATCCCAGGCAAGCCTTTACACACACTTCTCTGAGTTTCTGAGTCACAGATCATCCAGTTCGTAAAACTGTGCAGAATGGTCCACAGAATTTTTGGCCTGGTCAGCAAGCTTGTCTTTGGCCCATTACCTCATCTGCAAACAGAAAGACTCCTCAGAATGAGAAATAGGAGATAAGAGGGGAGCAGTTATGGCAGAGCTTTTATAGAAGAAGTGGATGCATCATCTATGAAAAATATCCAGCGCTGTTCCAGCTAGCTGATGCTACCCAGATCCATGCAAAGCATATGCTTGAGGGATCACAATCAGCTTTAAAAGTCTTTGCTTCAAAAATATCTCTTCAGAAATGTTCCTTCTCCCTCCCCAGGCCAGAGACTTGGAGGAAGAAGAATTAGCATGGAAAATTGAGCTGAGTGCCAGCAGTTCCAGCAGAGCTGAAGTGCTGTGCTCACTGTGTCTGGCTTTGGTGTCTGCCTAAGGCAGCCCAGACCGATCGCTGTAACACCCAGTGGTACCAGCAAACAGCCTGCACCATGTCACTGTAAAAGCTTTCTGGTTAACTTTCTTATCACAAAGAGGGGAACAGGCAAGATGCCACCGGCAGCAGCAAGTGGGTGATTCCCAAGGTCTTTTGCTCACAGAACACTTTGAAGCAGGATGTAACCTAGTGGCAGAATGGTATTACATTGAAGGCTGAGCACCAGAGGCCAGAACTGATGTGCTATCATGCGGTCACAGTTGGACAAAAGCACTGCATTTTCTTTAGTGAGATGAGATTGGCAGTTTTTTGCACATAAAAATGCAAGTTGCTTCTGTATTACAGATGCTTTAGTGTTATAATTAACTTTTTTTTAAATTTTAAAAGGTTTTATCAGTACAACATTAACCAGTTATGCGCACAAAAGGACTATGACAGGGTGATGGATTAGAAAGACAAGATGTTACTAAATTCACTTTTGCCCTCCTAATTTCCAGGTCTGTGAGATGGTAGGTAATTTAACCTGTTTGCCTATTAATGTGCTAAACAAATCCATTTGTTGGTCATGTCAGAATGTAAAAGGGATGTAATTCTTTATTAATTTTTTCCTCCTAGGTGTTCCTCAACAATGTGAGGATGCCACAATGTGGCAGTGATTCATATGCGTGGCGTAGGCATCAATCTGTTCTGGCCTACCAGCTGCTGCTCTAAAAGGCTTTGAGATTGCTTAGGTAGGTAATTCAGATAGCCTGTAGCTAAAATGGCACTAGACGCCTGTGTTTAGGTCCCTGAATATCTTCTAATGTGTCATTCATTGATGTGGGTAGGAGATTGAATTTATAAGTTCAGAATTTCAAGATTTATTTGTGTAACCAGGAGCTATGTATACCCTGAGTAATTAAATGGCTGATCTTGATCTTATACCTTAGTCATGCACTTGATATTCTGTAAAATGCAGCAGAAAGTTACATCTAGCATTACATCTGGTAACAGATCCTTTCCCTTTGCAACAGTGAAGTATTTCAAATAGTCACTCTTCATTCCTCAGAGTTAAGAGTAAAATGGATGATGACATTATCGCTGAGCGAGAAGGAAAAGATGCATACCAGTGAGACTGTGTCAGTAGATTGCTAATACAGCAGAGGTTTCAATTTCTCAGTGAAGGGCAGGGATTATGTTCTTTACAGCTACACAGATGTTGAGGAGAGGCTGAGTGGCCAAGGAATAAAATAGAAAGAAGGAAAAATGCAAAAGCTGATTTCTCCACCTGTAGAAAAGATAATCTCCTGAAAGGTGTTTAGAAAATAAAGTACAAAATTCCTTCTATTGCCTCAACTATTTCAAACAGTATATCATCATTTAGGAAAAATATCTGTCTAATGGACCAGTAAGTAGTGGCAGGATTGAAATGTGGAAAGAGCCCTGGTTTTGTTCTAACATGATATTTTCTATGTTCTCTGCTTTGGTGCCAAAAAAGTTGTAGTGTAGATCAGAAAGCTAAGGTTAAAAAAACCCCACAACAACCAGTGTTTTCCAGGCTTGATCCATATTCATTTTTAAAATGGGCATAAGAGCTTTTCTGTGTTTTATGTGACTGACAATAGTCTCCAGCTTCAGAGGCAGTAACCATTACTGCTGGAATGGGAGCAAAATTAGGAGACCCAGAGGTGAAATTCAGAGCCAGAGACTGCCAGAACAGTTTTAGCTGCATGCAGAGAGTACGGTTATTTTCACAAATATGGTCTATTTTTCTACATGGCTGGGCAGAAGTGATCTCTTTCCTGAGGCATATAGTTTCTGAGTATGGTAGGCCACTTCTAAACTCACCTGTCAGCTTTAAACAGGCTAATTTTCTTACTTTGCAGACCGAACTAAATCGACTGTGACTGGGCCTCCAGGTGAGGAAGAACAGTCAAGGTACGGACACAGGCAGGAATGGAGGGGAAGACAAAGTCAGTGGGTAAATCTGTCTTTCTTCCTTTGTTGCCAAAAGGCTTCCACAAAACACCGCAGAAATATTTAGAAGCAGCACAGACAGCATGTAGATGCAATTTTTGTAAAGGATCTCAGATAACTTATGCTGCTGTTAGTCAAATTCCATGAGATAAAACAGTATCATGAGCAAAGGAAGATGTATGCTCAGCTGCTATGAGAGCATCTTGATAGCTGAGAACACCCACTGCAGGTTGAGCTATGACAGACAAAGGCTGTCAGCTAGGGAGTAAATACCTTCCCTTTCCAATTCTTCTGGATGGATTTTGAAATGTTTGGGTGAGTGACTTCCAAAGGTTTTGTATGATTTTCAAAAATACATGAAACCAAAGAGAAAAAACAATTTGGCAGGCAACGAGGAGCCCTTTAAAAACACACAGGCAAGCATCCACTCTTGGGCTGTGCACACGTGTTTTTCCCACAGAATGAAAGGCCTCAGTCATGGACTGAGCAGAGTCATGAATAAAAGATGGGAGAAATCCATTAAGTCATATAGATTGTACCCAGACTACAAGCCAGCTCAGTTTAGGTCTGAGTGCCCTACACAAAGGCACCTCTAACTAACCCCCATGGGACCATCACTGGATCTCCTGTTACTCCCCCAACCTTCGTTAACATTTTGGTCTATCTTTCTTTCACGATTTTATCTAACAGCTCCCTGCTGCATCCTCTTCTGTCAGAACAGTTCTCCCTTCCTTTTTATTTTTATTGTTTGGGAAGTGGAGACTGCCACCTCTTTCAAAGTATGAAGAAAACAAGTAATTCTTAGTGATGGAGAAAGAGACACTGGATATGGCATTTTACATGAGTTTGCAACATAATGTTCAGCAAAACCAAACCAATACAAATCTGGCATGCATAAGGAATTTCTTCATATGAGGAAGGTGGCAAGAGATTCTCCCGTGTATGTATGTCTCTAATATGATGAACAAATGATTCAGCTGACGTCTCTTTGCCCAGCATTGCCATAATGGACTGTATTCAGTTTCAGAAAAAACAAAAACCAAAAATCCCCCCAAAACCCCAGCTTGCTAAAATAGAAAGATTTGGGAAACACAATAACAAAAATGGGCTTCTGTTACAAGGGAAAGGATTGAGGATTTTTCTTGAAGAATTTATTTTCTTTTCAAGAAAAAAATAGTAGCTGGTCACCTGCCACTTCTGCTGGATTGTTCTATTTCTTTTAACTGGTCTCTTCATACCAAGTATTTTATTGCGTATTGTATGGCAATAACAGTCCCTGAATACATACCGTTCAACTACAAAATGACTAAGGGTAATAGTCAAGAAATATTTTGTTGTGTGGCTGTCTGGGAGGCAGTATCTTGAGAAACCTACAGAAAGAGACTAGTAGGAAGAAATGAAGAGCAGGAAAAGATAGGATGAATGACAGGAAAAGGATGAATGAAGGGAAATCCTTTGCCCAGGGAGAGTTGCACAGGGTGACCATGCTCTTGAGCGAATAGGATTTACCACAGTTGCCCTAGTCAGACAGATGAAGGTTTTATACAACAGTGAGGAATCCTGTCCTGTTGGTGAGAGGAGGGAGATGATGTAAGAGGTCTTTGCATCATTCTGTGATTCACTAGTAATATTTCTGTTTACCGATGCAGCTGATGAAAGTTAATCAGGTGATGCACTTCTACTAAAGGCTTTGCTGTGAAATGGCAGCTTTGAAGGTTCCCGACTGATAAGCAGAGATCACAAGCTATAGAAAGCCATAGGTCATAGCTCCCCAGGAAACACTCCAGCAGAATGGTGACAAGACTTTACATGAGCAGGGTAATGAGCACCATACAGCTGCAATTCACAGACTTGACTATTTTTAGTTTCTACTGTGCCTAAAAAGCAGGCTTTGAGATGTTAGGAATCAGAAAAATCAGAACAGGATGCAATTTATCCTGCAAGACCAAAAATGTTAGCCTAAAAATCTCTTTAATGGGATCTTAATGGCACTGTACTGACATTCATCTGATACAAATGATTTTATTTAGGCAGACTAACAAAAAAAAAATCTTAAAAGCCACAGAGCCTGCAGTGTGGTTACAAATGAGCATGATCCCAGAAGCAGATAAATAGCTGATTTGCTCCCAAATGTGCAGGATCTCAAAATACATTCATGGTGGGTGAGACTTTTTTAATCTCCAGCCAAGAGTTACTATTTTTCGTCCTTCTGCTACTAGGCAAAATGTGCCTGGACATTTTACAGCATGTCATAAATTAAAGAACACCAAAGGGACCTTTCCTCTTTATTATAGCAATCTACACCAAAACCACAGTCTGATTTTATATTGTAAATAAAACAACATATCTGGTTTCTAATTCCAGCAAGCCGAGCTGCTAGTTGTTAATGTGGTTCTGAAAAAACATTTCATGCACGATTTAAGAAGCTGAGTGTAGGTAATTGTATCTGAAATTATACTACTAAAAATATAGTATGGTAAAGGAAAGGTCAAATACTCACTCTTGAGGGATGGAAGGAGGTCCTCCATCATTTGTTGCATGTTATTTTTAAAGTAGTGTTTCTCAAATTTGGGGTTAGAACTAGGAAGTTATAAAAGGCATCAAAGAGGTGATGGGTGGAAGAAGTATGTAGAAGTTCTATTCCTCTAACGTGGGGAGTAATGAGGGAACGTGAGTGGGCTGTAATACCTGGCTGGGTATGTTTATCTTAGCCAGGGAATTGCTACCTACCTCTCACTGCTGGCAGCCGCTTGGTTCCTCCCGGGCAGAAGAATTGACTCAGGGCTGCGTGAAGACTGACAGGCTAAAAAGTTGAGAAAGACTGCTTTGAGGGAAGACATGACTCAGATGCAACTGGCAATGAGAGCGCTGAACTATCGCCTTGAGTCTGGCACCGGGGCGAGGTCCCTGTTCCCAGCACGCAGGTGGCAGAGGAGGAACGGTGATGACAAGGGACAGACCCAAGACAGGTATCCTACCTGCCAACTCTGCTGTAAGACTGATGGCCAAGGCCTAAAAAATCCCCACATCAATCTCCACTAGAGGCAAATAAAGGACTATTATGCAGAAATTCCCTGTATGCTGCAAAGTAGGAAAAGCTGTTTAAGCTAACATACATAACCATGTATATTAGATGTCTGTATTATTTTCACAGTTATATTCACACTTAATAACCTGCTCTGAGTTGCTGTAGCAGGAACCACACACCAATGTGCCACGGTAAAGAGAGTGGCTGGCAGAGCGAGGCATGGAGAGCAGCTAGAAGCTGCAAAGAACAGTAGCAAAGAAGTGTGGCAAAGTTACAAAAAAGCAGGTAACACTTAGCAGCTGTTCAAATTGGGTCACCTTACCCAACAGTTTTTATCAATTCAGGGCTGCTACTTAAGTGATACTGCAAAGTGGACAAGAGTCAACCCAACAGTTGCCACATCAGAAGAAAATCTAAAATAGTTTGGTATTTGCTTTAGGCATTAGGTGTTATAAATCATCCTGTTTACCGGACTTGTTGGAATTTTCTTCCCCCCCCTTAAATAACAACTGTTAAGTGATCTGTGTTTGCAAGCACAGAAGTCAGCTCATTTTGAGCATCAAGTAACTCACATTAGTTATGCCAAGTTCCTGGGTGGGAGCTCAACTGGTGCATTTGTTGCGATGCTCTGCATTTGAATGCAGTCCTTCCTGCTGCCAGTCAAGCCCTGGCAGAAGGGTTGTAATGGAAGCATGAGGCTATTGCATAAAAGGGAGTCACCAGTTTCCCCACAATTGTCTCAGACAAGTCTGGTCTAGGAGCTTACAGTCAGCTCTGGGCTCTGTGGTGTGAGCGGCGCTCAGCAATACAGCTCTCCCCGCAGTACCTATAAAGCGTTTAAGAGCCTTGGCAGCAGTTCTGAGCCGTATCTCCCTTTGCATGTTCTGTTAGCAACTTCAGCTGCTATGCAGCATCGCAGCAGGAGTTTGGCTACCTTGTTCCCCGAGGAAACCAGCAACTTCTCCAGCCAGGAAGCAACCGTTCTTGCTACACAGACTCCCATAGGCTATCTAAACTCCTTGTTCCCCTTTGCCATGTGGGAGCAACCTACCAAAGTGATTTGAACAGACTTTCCTGTCCTATCCTTTGGCCCTTTCTGCAAAAGCTGCTCGCTGTCTTCATTAGGAAGCAGCAGAGGCCACAAACGACACTTATAGTATCTAAATGATAAGCTTAAATTGGTCTTACTCTGTTAGCATCTGTTGGAGCAGATTCTATATAAGGTTTATGAGACTCCTGAGAGTAGGTAGGCAAGTGTGTCCATTAAAACACAAACGCCCTACTTTAAAAAGAAGTAAAAGCCCTAAAAAATGTTCCAGTGGTGCATCCACTCAGATCTGGATCTTTTGCCACATGTTTCACTTTTGTCCAAATTTTACCATTAGAGAGCAACTGGCACACTGACTTCAAAGCACTTTGAACTTCCACAAGTACTGAAGTCGCAGCTGAATCAGAAAAATCTGTCTCGTTCTCATCTTTAGCAAGAAACGTTTTAAATGTTGGGTTTAGATGTTTGCAAAACAAGGAGGGAATGGAACCAACTTGATGAATGTGACTTCACACAGTCATATTTGAGGGGAAAAGGCTGACCTTAGAAGCACATTAATGAGGTTTATCTACATTCTTTTAACTGATTATTTCCATATTTCTGCTGCTTAACAATAATATTCTTGGTCTGAGGTTCCTGCCATTGTTGTTTTACCTAGCAATATTAAAATTGAAGCATTAAGTTAGCAGAACTTTTCTTTGCCTGAGAATTTCCTTTTATTTTTTTTATTAAAATCTATTGGAGGACTGAAAAGTAGACTCGAGCTATAAAGCTAAGTACATAAAAGTTTATGTCCTGATTGTAAGTCTAGGTCTGAAGTTTAATGGAGATCCTTCTTTATATTGAATGAGGTGTCACAGGCACTTATTAGCTTTTCAAGGTTTGATTAGATGCCAGTGTAATTAAAACATTCTTTGGCACATGAGCATATGCCTTCACGATCACAGGCTGCTCTGTGTGCGTGCATGTGCACGTTACGCAGCAATGCTACCACCGCCCACCATGGACTCACAAATGCTACACTATTTTGTCTGGTAATTGTAGTATGAGAAGAATGTTGATAACTCACTGATGGTTTTAGTTGTTGCTCAGCAGTGCTTACACTCATCAAGGACTTTTTCAGCTTCCCCTGCTCTGCCAGGTACACAAGAAGCTGGGAGGGGGCACAGCCAGGACAGCTGACCCAAACTGGCCAAAGGGCTATTCCAGACCATAGGACATCATGCTCAGTATATGAACTGGGGGGGAGTTGGCTGGGCATTGACCACTGGGGGTCGGAGAGTGAGCAAGCAGCTGCGTGGTGCTTAGTTGCCGGCTGAGGTTAAATCATGACAATCTCTTACTCTCTCACCCTCTCAGTTATTCGTGAACTATTTGTACCAAGCGGAACAATTGAAGAGAAGAGTTTGTTTCATTTCAGGATATCCTATTAACCACTTTAGAGACCTAGATTTCATTTACATCCTAACTCCAAACAAGGTAGAGGAAGGAGCTAACTTGTGTGTTTTGCTTGCCCATTAGTTCATTTTGACAGCAGACTTTCTGGCTGCTTTCTGTTGGACAAATTTGTTCAGCATGTTCTGAAACCACTTGCTGGGTTAGGCCCCGCAGAGATGCAGGAAACACCTGGTATGCAACTTCTCGAGGGCTTGGTAGCCAAGTAGCTCAACATTGCCAGGATCCGAGTGGTTATGGAAGAATCAAGGTAGTTGGCAGCTGAGTAGAGAGTTTGAAGATTTAAATTTTGCTCTTTAAGAAAGTACAGATGATGATTCAGAAACTAGAAAAGAATACAAATACCCTCAGACATCTTTCAAGTACTTTAAGGGTGAAACCATCCTTTCTGTTCCTGTACTTCCCTCTCAAAATTTCACTCCCTAGCGTAGCAAAGTAAATTCGATAGTTTCTCCTAATTTAGCTCTTACTTTCATTAGCAAGGAGCCAAGTTCCTCTGGCTCATACCACCTACCAACAGATGCCCACTATTCCACGTTAAGAGGGAAGCCTTCATGTCCATAGTCAGTGAAAAGGGGAAAACTTAATCTAAAATTTTTCTATTTTCTCTTGTCATTCTGTAAATACAGGAGGAACTTTCATATTAAATATTATGATTATGCAGTATGAAGGATTCCAATTAGTCCCAACATCCCTCAGGCTTCTTCATCTGTTTTTATAATTATTTTTTGTTTACAATTAAACTTCTCAAAGTTATTTGTACGGGTCTTAGACATCCAGACAGTTATGATCACAAAACAACCTTCAGAATGGTGTAAAAGATCTGTTGAAGTTATCAATGTCTGAATATTGCTTATACTTTTATTTGTAGCCAGGCTGGATTCAAGACAAGACAGGAGCCTGTTGGCTTCAGCATAAACTATAAAAACCACGGTAAATTTAATGTTGATGAACTTCTCCCTTTCTCAAAATCTGGCTACTTGGGAAACTAAATTGTATATAGCTTTGTTTAATGCTCATAACATTGCCTGCTGGACCTTGAGGAGGCAGGTTAGGTTATACAGAAACCTCATTATCCCCTAGACTGGTCTCATCTTTGATTTCGCATCTTTGGTTGAATCTGAAAATTTTGCGCTTACCTGCTGATGCCTTAATATTGTGGTCCTTCTCTACAGGAAGATCAACTTCAGGAGATAAGAGGATCTATAAAACAGAGGTTTGCCACAAAAATCAATGCACCACAGCTTGCTTGAGAGGACAAATGGATGTTTTTCTGGAGAGCTGGCTCGGATTGCCTGGTAAAGAATCAAAGTGAGTATCACTCACTGGAGGTAACAGAAATGAAAGGGGAAAAAGTGGATAGTGACCCACTCTGGAAATCATTAAACATTCAGATTATGATCAGTATATGATAATTTTATTATTAGTTTTAGGTGTCAACTTGCATTCTGGATGTCTAAAGCTGTTTTGGTCTAGCATTACTTATTTAGCACTAGAAGTGCCAGCTTGCAGGGAAGGATGCCTAGGCAGAGAGGGAAGAAGGCAGGAAGATAATCTGTCAACTTAATCAATGGAAGGAATAAAAACATTAAAAGTGAAACCAGACTCTTATTCTAGATAGTAGCTTTAACCTAACTTAATAAGTCAGTTCTCAGTGAACAAAATCACCTGAGAATAAAACAGTTCTCAGTTTAAGCGTGCGAGTGGGAAACGTGGTTCCTCACTAGGAAAACGCATTTTCAAAACAGCTATTTGGGAAAGTCTCCCTCTGACAGAGCCTCACGTAAGATGATGACTTCCCAAATTGCCTAAGCTTATGATGCAGTGGACTACTGCAGGTTAGGTACCACCATGGCTGTTAACTTCCATGTTGAATTAGAAAGAGAAGTGGAATTCCGTAAATCCTAAAGAAAATGGCTTAGTCCAGAAGAAAGCATCTCCCTCCTTCAAACAAAACCGGCCAGTGAGGTCTTGTAGTTCTGGGAACAAGTTGATATGTGGCTTGAAGGTATCTTTTTAACAAATGCAACAGACTACAAAAAAGGATGGCCTGTGTTGCTTATGTTATTGCCTGATTATTTCCAGATGTTACTTCATAGATCTGCAGCCGTGTTGAATTACTCGTGTATCTTAGCTCGCCTTTTTGTGCTATGCAAGAAGAATAAACAAGAGGACCCACACACACAGAGTTCATAGCTTAGTACTGATCCTGGATAAGACGTGTCTTCAGACATTACAAGATAATAGCATAGTTGAAACCAATTAAATTCTTGTCTATCATGTCACTAAACCAAAGAACTATTGTAAATTTGGTAAACTGCATAGGGGATTACAGCGGAACATTTGATTCAGCATTACAACTGATTTTAAAAGATTATCATGCAAAGCCAATATAGCACACAGGAAACAGTAATATCAGCAATTAGAAATAAACTAAAATAATTATTTTCTTAACTTCAAATCACTACTTATTAAATAGCAATAAACAATAAACAGGTTACCAATGGCCAGCTACAAACCTCAAACCAGAAAATGCTTCTTATTTTTAGCAGCATCTCTGCAGAAATCTATTCCTGCCTCAGTACTGTTCAACTGTGGATTTACTGTCACTAAGCAATGAATATAGAAGCCTTCCAACTGCTAATTGTGGCTTACTATTTACAAAGTTTATTTATAAACTCATTTTCATGCAGGTATAAAATACTAATTCCATGGACAAATACACATTTGTTCACCACTCTATATACATTGTATTTGCATCTAATACTTAGAGAAGTGCGAAGTCCACAGTGACGTAAATAACAATAGTTTTGTAAACTGTTAGATGATGAGCTCTCAAAAGATATTAGTAACTGCATGGTAACGTATCTTTTTGTATACTGCTGAAATCAAACATTTTTGCAGTAAAAGAACATACATTTCAGCTACATTCAAGTGATTATTTTATTACCATATATTATGTCTTACAAACTTTACTGGAGATGAGCAAGAGCACTACAAAACCATACCTTAACGTAAGAGGTGTACTGCATGGTATGTGCAGGCATAGCAAGGGAGAGAGCAGAACTGGAAATAAAAACAAGCTAAGAAAACTTGTACAAAAATGGATAGTAATACTGACTAACACTGGGTTATAATCTTAATTATAACAGACCTGGAGGGCTAGTAGAGATCCAATTTAGAAATATCTGTGCACTGTAGGTACGGTTTTGTGCAGATCAAGAGTGCACTAATACAGTCAATGTTGTACACATAACATAATGCACAAAATACGCTGATATGCATATAAACAACTAATTTGTTTACAGTAAGTAGGGCAGCACAGTTGTAGTACTGCAACCTTGGCACTTAGTGATAGGACAACATGTATTTGGTTTAACTAAATTCATAAACAAGATATATACTGGTTTGTAAGAAGTAAAACACGTATTATCCCTTTGAACCTTCCAGTTTTACAGCATTTTTCTAATTTTCAGGTTCAAATGCAAACTTGATACACTAGCTAGATATGGAAGACGTTTCAGATATTGGCTTAAAACAAGACCTTCAATAAAAAAAAAACCAAAATCACAAATTAATTCAAATGATATTAATTAAATCTGTTATTGATGACTTGTGCTGAAAACAAAATCTGAAACGTTAAAAAAAAAAAAAAGCAACCTTGTTATACAACCCACAATGTCTTTATGGGCTTTTCCTGAATAGTAATTGCTTCGTTAATGTCCCTTTCATATATGGTAATTTCACTTAAAAGAACTGCTCAAGTTATTAATCTGAAAAGTTGTAACTGAACTCAAAGTTTGGCCTAGCATATCATATCACACAGAATAGAAGAAAATATGCTGCTCTTCAAAGAAAGCATCTTTCAGCTACAAAAGGATTCCAATTTCAAGTGATTGTCCTTGTATTAAACAATATTAACAACCGTCTGGAGGGAGCCAATTTACTTTTATCCGTTTTAAACAAACTGGCTAAATTGCCATTTTATATTATATATAACAAATGTAATAAAATTGTTCTTAACATATAATGATGTAACACTTTAAAATTAACTGGTTTAAAATATTTTACATAGACATTTTATTATATATGAACTATACAACACACAAGAGTATGAAATATTTTGAACATATACACATTTCTGTATTTTTCACGTAGATTATTATTTTGCACCAAACATTGGTGTCTGCAACTCTAACAATCCTCTCAGATAAAAAAAAAAAAAACAAAAAAAACAAAAAACCCACAAAAACCCAGAATGTTTTTGTGGATGTGGTTGGTTTTTTTTTTCCTGAAAATAAAACCTACTACAAGGAGAATTTCTGTAATGACTTTTTTCTTTTCCCAATTTCATATTTTGCACAAAGCTTTTCAAATGGATCAACATACGTAGAAAGAATAACCTCTCTGTACTTTGCAGTGCAATTTGCTAGAGATAAAGTTTAAACCAAAACTGACCCTTTCCCCACTACTAACATTGAAAAC
>NW_009259559.1:33851-64911 GCF_000687185.1 Egretta garzetta | reverse complement strand
CCTTATTTAAAATGCAATCCTTTTCGATATCCATTTCAATGAAAGTATTTGCATAGAGCAGCCTTGTATTATTTCTAAAGAACATTATGAGCATTTTAACACAAGATAAGGCACATGTTTTTCAGCATTAATAATCTAAAACTAATCCTGAGGATCTGCTCCTCCCCCTCAGCAAAATCTTCTTTTTTAATATACCCTGTATTACCTGAAGAAAGCAGAAAAGCAGTACAGAATAAACCAAAACTCTTTAGCTGAACTAAATTCAGAATGTTAATAACTCCTGATAATAGTGTAACAAATGCACAGATAAAGAATTAAGTCATTCTCTAAACAAATTATCTTCAGGGGGAAAAAAAAAAAAAAAAAGATACAGCCAGTAGCACTGTAGATGTTAGGTAAAAGTTCACATAATATGGATGACATTTATAGTGAGTTTTGCTAAAATAAGCTCCCACCAGAAACAAGGTAGCTAAATTGTGAGGCACTTAAGGTTGACAAGAAAAGGAGGAATGCAAGGGGTCCGTTTCATAGAAAACCTGAAGTTGCATATCATATCCTTGTATTAAGCCTTCTATTAAAGTGCTAGAAATGGAGACTTAAAACAAAAGGATTTAAATATAAAATAAGTGATTAAAGAGCTTAGTATGCATTAAAATTAAGTGCTTTTGATTCTCATTAATTCAGAGCTTTTTAATAGTTTTTAAAAAATAAAGTCTGGAAATAATCCACATGTGAAATCATCTTCCTTGTGCCATTGCCGCTATTTGTAAAGTGCCCAATTATTTTCTAAACAACAAAACCATTTGCCTTATCTTATGTTGTATAGCATGACATAGTCTGTAGTACACATGTAATCCATACTGCAATGACACAGTCAATCTGACGGAAAACAGCACACGCATACTTTTAGTCAGAAGTTTTAATTCCACCTGCCACTCTAAAAAGTCAGGTCTTGGATTACACATCCACCAGTATATAGTGCAACCAATCTCATATTCTCAAAATGTAATTTAGCTGTTAAAGTCCGATGCTCAAAGACAGACTTATCAAGCTTTTCCTCAGAGCAGCCGGACGCCCAGACAAAATCACAGATGGACCTCCAGATCTGAATCACATAAATCCACTGGATGCCAAATCTGAGAAGGATCTGGGTTCTGTCGGATGATGAAGAGGCTGAAGATGTGTGGCAGTCTGTGCATTACTGATCACATCTAACTGAGAGGGATATGCTTCATTTACACCTCCTCCATTGAAACCGTTTTGGAACTGGCAGGAATAAAGACAACATAAATGGTTAGTATGGGCAACTGATTTATTTCTAAGTTTTAAAAAATCCTCCTAAAGACACAGATTGGGTGAAATCATATTAAAATATAATGAATAGCTTTAAAACTTTTTTCTTCTTTTTTGATGACGAATGATGAAAAGTTAATTTGCATTAAAGCAGGGTCTGAATCATCAGTGAAACTTACCCATGTTGAAGTCAGTGGGAGTCCTACTTCTGGCTAAGTAAAGAAACATCACTATTATCTAAAGCGTAATACAGTTTCCATTTGTAGAAATTACAATCTGACTGCGTAGTCCTAATTTCCACATCCAGCTGTTACATTTTAAAAGCAACCTATTTACATATTTTCATGTCTGCAATGGGATCCAGACTTTCCATCTCTTCCAGGAATGCACATGCAGTCCCATTCATAAGCTGAAGCACACGGCATGCAATCCACAGGCTGAGCCGTTGTAGGGTGGGCTTTTTTGACAAATGGTCTTCATAGTGACAATGCCAAGTTAGCACAATGAATGGCTTTTGTCAGTCTTGACATTAATTGTTCATAGGATTATTTTAATCATCTGATGTAACACTTCCTGTTATGCTATGGAAAAGTCACTTTATCTACAAAATATTCCATTCAGTCATGCAAAGAAAATACAAAATATTTTAAACATTTCCACCATCTCTTTGGGAGTAGCTTATATCACAAATACTCATTCATTCAAGGTTTGTCCTTAAAACATATATTATACATTCACTCATCTAGCAAAATATGCTGGGTTTTGGACATTTTTTTCCTTCTGTGCAAACACTGAAATTTGACTAATTGTGCACAGTTCTTCTTAAAAACTTAGAAGAACTGTGCACAGTTAGTCAAATTTCATTTGCCATGTGAATTATGTTTTTAATCAAAGTTGCCATACTTTTAAAGACAGCTACAATAACATAAGCTAGGATTACTTCTGACAGAAGCAGATCATTTCAATATTCTTCATTAACAAGATGAGCACACTCATTAAAATTTCTAAGAAAGTTCTCAATACAGAATCTATTAATTAGCAAGGGTTTCTACTCTTTAATAAAGTAATACCAACCTTAATCAAGCAATCAAATTATCTAAGGCCTTTCTGCCCTTCTCCATCACTGAAAGTGGTTTTAGACTACTTTGGCTATGGTCCTACTGCAATTACAAGTTAGGCAGAAGGTCAAGGCAGATGACCACAACAGACCCTTCTGGCTTTCTATTCCCCTAGTCTTCTCACGCAGAAATCGGTGGGAGTTAGAAGGCTGAGGAAAGGATAGCAATCGTGGTTTGCACAGCAGCGTCTGTCCTCTCTCCAGACTCCAACCGCTGATAGGGATGTCAGTCTGCTAAATCCAGCCACAAAGACTGCCCTACTTTGGTTTGGCTTTGTGAACGTAGGCTCAGACAGTAGTATCCTATCTGCTTAGTCGCATCCTTCCTAAAGTTACCAATTAGCAATAAAATCAAACCTTAAGTTTATTATCATAAGCAGTGACATATTCTCCCTATTTACAATAAAGAAACGTATATTATTGGCCATCATGGCTTTGGAACAGGTGATATTTGACAAGATTACTTCAAATGCAGCAGCTATGCTTCTGATTTACTAGTTTCAATGGGTTCACATATTTTAAAGCTCTTAACACCTCTGACACAAGACTAAATACAATCTCTGTAATATAAGCATATATAAATACAGGGTTATCTTTCCCTGGATCAATGACATTTCTAGGTAAAATAAAAATGTTTCTACACTAGAACATTTCTCAACATAACAACTTTGGTTTACATAGAACCTTACTTTGTCTTCAATCTATACAAATGTTAATTGGCAGATGTGAGTAGAGGTCAAAACTGTACAGTCTGATACAAGAGATGGTTTTTTTTTTTTCATGTGAACAGTATATAGCAGCACGAGCTGCAAAAGTCAATGCAATTTAGTTTAGGAACAAGCAGTCTTTTCCTACCCCCACTGTACTCAGCTGGCATACATAAAATTTTGGACCGGCAAGGATTTGGAGATAGCTATCAGCTACCTACAATCACTCTTTTACAAAAGGGGTTGGGGGAATAATCCTTCTTTTATCTCATCAAGAAGCGTGCTCCTCTTTTAAGCTCATTTGACAAACGTTCAGCATTTCTCTTAGAGGTAAACAGGAGCTAAGGTGAACATGGGTAACATCAGTTCTGCACCAGGTTGCTGCTTATGCAGTGCTATCAAGATCCACACAGCATGGGTATACCATAGCAAGGGGGGCTGAATTGGCCTCTGAACAACTTTAGTAGAATAACTTTATGAAAAGTGGCCTTTGTTCATTTTTTACAACAAACAAGCTAAATGCAATATTATTATTGCAGCACAGCATTCTAGTAACTATGGTAATAGGTGTGTTCATTTATTGCATTCAGAGATGCTGTCTCAGTCATTAAACTTTTTACAGATAGATGAGAAGAAAAAGCAAGCAAGAAAATAATAAACAGGGGGCACAACAAAAACGATTAAGGCAGTATAACAACAAAACAATCTACAAAATAAGTGAGTTTGAAACCAACCATTAAAAAGAAAGTAACGGAATTGCTTACATACAGGCTGTTCAAAACTGATGCACCACACTGGTATAGTTTTTGTGAAATGAACAATTCTATGCTGTAAGGATGAACTTGCATGACCCTGGAACTGCTTTGCAACCCTGTTATCAAGGACTATGAAGGACTAATAGCCTGACCACTGACCACAGCCAGGCAACATACAGCCAAGCACCGTGCAAGCTTGCACACTGCAGTTTGCCAAAGTCACTTCATGCTATTACAGCCCTTGAGCACTCGGGCAGAAGCTACTAATCTTGCCAAACTGTCCTATATTTTACCTAAATTTCTGTAATTATATTTTTTCCACTAGTGAAACAGTTTTAAAAAGGATATGTTTTGTACTTGTATTAAGCATACTGAAAACCCAGGTATGTTCTACTTGCATTCCTCACCTCTGCCTTGTGTAGGTTAAATGCCAGTTAATACTTTAATTCTGTAGATGCTTATGCATGTGCATAAGCATTTATAGGATCAGTACTTTGGAACATTAACTCATTGAGGTAAAAAAAAAAAAAGAATCGTGGCTCTGTACTTGAGCAGCATTAAGAGAAATAAATGGTACAATTTAAAGTACTTAAATAAAGGTTATTCAGAACTAGGAATTGCCTTAGTAATTGATTTTTTTTATTTGTAAGTTAATTTTACCTGTGAAGAACTATGCTTAAAACTGTAGTCTGTGCTACAGCCAGGCTCCTCTCTTCTATAGCTTATATTGTGCATTCTCCTTAGCACAATGTGAAAAAGGTCTAACTTATCTACTGTGAATATGATTTTTTCCTGCTCTTTTGTCTTCAGCAGACAAATTAGCAGCTTGAAGAACAAGCTGACTTTCAGTTATGGAAAAATATTAAAATATTTTTGCAGTATCATTGTGTGTAGAAATAATATTTCATGATATTTATGCAATATTATAATCTGATACTTTAAGCAACCCTAAAACCATCGAAGAATCGGAGTAGCTACAGAACACTAACATTTTTTTTAAAAAGATGTTTTTCTGGATCCTTACACCATATTTCATGAAAATGAATGTGCCAGACAATATTATTGACTTAATTTCACTCCTCTAAAAAGATAAATAAGGAAATTCCAAGCTTTTGACCAGTCTGCTTGTCCTTCTTGCCTACTGGTACGTATAACAGACTAGTTCACTCACTCTTGCTTTAATACTGCCAGAGAGCTACCAGGATGTGGATAACTGTACAGAGAAACTTAACCAAATGCAACACTCTTCAGTCTAATGAAGAAATAATGCAAGGACATTCAGGCACTGCTAAGCCATCAGTTTCAAACTCAGAGATTCAATTATGACAGGCTCTGCATCCCAGTAACCACCCTCAACAATGAAAACATGACTCAAAATGCAAGCAATGTAGCAATGCTGTTTACCTTACCTTGTTCAACAAGGTTTGTTGACTTGCTATCATAGGATCATACTGCATTTGATCCACGCAGCTGGGCTGTGCTTCTTGGCTGCACTGGTACATAGAAACAGCGCCAGCATAGCACGTTTGAGGAGTTAGCATAACTGAGTCAGAGTTTATCCCACACTCATGATTTTCAGGGACTTGCTGCAAACAACTGAGAAAATCCTCCAGGTTGGAAGAAGCAGAATAGGTCGACCTGTCAAAACCTGCTACAGGGAAATCCATTTGAGCAAAATTAGAAAGCTGTGGCATCATCGCTGCGGGTTGCTTGTAAGGAATAAACTCTTGTCTACATGCATAAGGGGAAGTGTTTACTTCTGATTTGTAAGAGAACTCAGATGTAGTGGCATGCATGCCAGGGAATACATATTGCTGGGGCTGCTGCTGCGAGCAGCTAAGAGGCATGCTGGTGCCAGAGCTCCAATTTGTGAACATCCCATTGACTTGCATATGTTTCATCTTTTGACAGAGCTGCTGCTGCTGCTGCTGTTGCTGCTCCACGAGCTGTTTCTGGTGCTGATGAAGTTGGTGTGGATCTAACTCTTGCTGTACCAAGCAACCTTCATTCTGGACCAGGGGCTGCTGCTGGTTACAGCCTGAATATAAGAAGTCAGACTTATTTAAGGAATCCTGAACATAAGTCAGGATTTCATCAGTTATGTCGATGTCCCCAATATCATCCACACCAGATAATTCAGTTTTAAAAAACTCCTCATCTTGCTGAATACACTTGAGATCGTCAAAGTCAATACCCAGATTTTTCATGATGCTGTACAAATCACTGGTTTTGTTATCTTGAAAGAGTGCTGCGCTGTCTTCAGGAAGTGGAATAGTACTGTCCTGGGAACACTCCATTAGCTCCCGTTTGAGAATGTTGTGATTTCCAGCAGGTAGGATATTATCCGTCCAGCTGCTGCCAACACCACTGCCCAGTTCATCCCTGCTGTCTGCAAAGAAGTTCCGCTCAAAGGAAAGTTTATGTGATGCTGGAGGGCAGAGATACACAGACTCATCTTGCCTTAACATGGCACCCAGTAGGGAGTTTGGATCCACGGAATCATTCTGTGGCATTGCTTTCGCTCCTTTTCCCGTCGTGCTTTTATTCTTCGGTTGAGAGGGATCCATAAGGCTCGACACAGGGAAAGACACCTCATATAACACAGCCTCACCAGTGGCAAACATGAAGGGCAACTTCATGTTACGCTTACGTAGATGTTCTGCCCCTTCTTCATCTCTGAAAAGAAATCAGATATATATAGCGTAATACTGCAGTACCAAACAGTTACTGTAATCTTTTTGTCCCTGGAATTAATATTAAAAAAATGAACTATTCTATTTGTAGGCATTTTTCAAATTCCCAGCTATTCCAGCTCAACTTGGCTGAGTTAAACCAAGAGGCAGGATTATGAAATAAGGAGCTTATGACTGTAATACCACCTTTACATATTATGTTTGTAATTAAATCTAGATAGCACACAACATTTTCTGTGCATTATGAGTGGAAATGAAAATAAGTGGGCTTTGTTCAATGCACTATGTTTTTCCTGGCATAGCAAATAAATTAATACTTCAATACTGAAGTATCTTTTTCTCCATTTTATAGACTCCTTAGCAAAAATTATTTAACCTGTATAATAATGCTGAATTCCACATTATGTAGAATTTAGTTCAGCGTCATAAAGGACTTATTTTCTTTATGCTTTCTGTTGTTCTACACAACTGCAGTTGGATTTCTTAATTTTTGCTAACAGGAATACTGAATTAAAAACAAGTTGGATGGAATAACTTGGTGCTTTTACCGCTGCTCTTATTCTTTATATGAAATCAAAATGTCTAAAGTTTTACACATAAAGGACTATGCCGCATAAGTACTGAAATATCAAAATTCTTTTTAATGTTTGTCAGCAAATTGAAAGAGGTTTTCTTCTTGGAGTTCAGGATTTAAAGGGAGTTTATTTAAAAATAAAGAATTCCTTTCCAAATATAAACAAGCTCAAAAGTTTTCAATTTTTGAAGTACGCTGCTTCACGCGATGATGACTTACGTAAGAGGTCTTTGCGTGGCAATGATGTAATCCGGTCTTCCATTTTTGTAGACAAGACGTGCATTTGCCTGTACCCAGGCCCATCGATTTTCTTTGGTTAGAAGCCTAAATACAGTCATTCCACTCTCACCCGTCTTCATCACTACAGTTAAAGAGTAAACATACTGTTTACTGTCCAGTGAACAAAAATAGGAAAATCTGGCATGTCCTGAAAGTAATCCCATTTGTAGAGCAGTTTTACAAATCTCAAGTCCTCAGTCACCCATTTCTGTGTGGCACTAATGTATTGCTAGTGAAACAAGATGATCGATCACTTTAAGTTGTCTACTTTAGTTTACTGGTAAAGTAAGAGCCAAAACTGCAAGCAGTTGTAAGGTATCTACTACAGATTGGCAACATCCTATATGGAGCTTCATCTATTATTTCTGCAATGACAGAAATGAATAGATACTAGAACATGTAAATGACAAAAGCCTAAGACTCTTTGACATCAGAACAGTGACTATTACTTATGAAATTAAAAATCACATTAGTTCTGAATCCAATTCTTTCCCACTTGGCCTGTTTAATGCAGAGGTACTTCAAAATCCATTATTTTTCACTCCCACTGTCACTTCACTAGCAATGCTTGATAAACATACTACATTATCGTTGTACCTTGCTGAAAACACTGCATTTCTAGACAGAAAAAATAATTTTTAAAATTATTAGGAACTTTTAAGAATCCTAATCCAAAATAATCTTTGCTGTGAGACTTCTTTTTTTATCTTAGTGTCAGAAAGGAAGCAAAACCAGTTTTAAGACAAAGTTTCAAACCAGAATTTCAAACCAAATTTTCATCCCGTTCTATTCTGGAAATATTGTCTTATTCCTTATCAAACAAAACCACTGATAGGAAACAGTGACTGAGCTATACCTGCTTAATATTGGTTGAGAACTAACTTACTGAGGGGGGTTATTTAACTGTATATAAGGGGACAAAAGAAAAAACAGGTTTTCATGTGAAGTCTGTAGAAAAGTAGCAGCACCAAAATACCCTGAAGATGTTTCTGTAACTTCCAAAGACAAATAAGCTAACAAAAAAGTGAAGAAAGAAGTCCACTGGTTACATATCAGAGAGCTGACACTTATTTCCTTAGCTTAAAACATTCTGCTTCTCTCCTTATATTGTTACTTAAACCAAATCAAGCTGCCAAGAAGCAAAACCAGAAACATGTAGGACACTAGCATGCTAAATCAGAGATTAATTTCTGTTAAAAATCTTACACTGATATCAAAAGAAAACGCTTTATTTAACCTTCTAACAGGAAAGCTATCTTTGAAATACTCCCTTTGCCTGAAGGAAGTTGTTGAAATAGCAGAAGTTGGGTTGAGCAGAGAAGGAAGTGAGAAGAGTAAGATGTGACTAACTGGAATATATAACCTAAAAGGGTCTAGATAGGAATATTAAATATTTCTTCATCCATTCTAAGTTTTATAGGGAGAGAAAGATCACATTAAATGTCTAGTGTTCCTTTTGTTAATGACCACTTTTTTTTCTTCTTTTTTCTTTTTTTTAAAGAATACTTCATAGTATTTTTTCAGTATGAATATAATCCATGCTTTGATTTTTCAGCCTTTCTTAGGGAATGAAGCTTACTTCGGACATGATTTTCAGCACAGTAAAGCATATCAGCCGCATGAACAAACTGGTATCCTGTTCCTCTCATACACAGCTCTGCTTCAGTGTATCCCAGGACGATCTTTCCTCTGGAAGGTAAAAACAAAAACACTGCTGATGAACAAACTCACAGAACGAATGCAAAGGAAGTTAATTAAAGCTAGAACATTTCAGATGTAAATGCTAACTACACTTCATTGCAATATCAACTGTACGAGGAAGCATGACAGCTCTAATAAAAAAAATACAGTTAGCAAATCATAAAATTTTTACTAGTCCCCCAAGTTACTTTCAGTGACCAGGAACAGGTTTCACAGAATTATTAGATCATTAAAAAAAAAAAAAAAAAAAAGTACATCTACAGTTCAGCTGGACTCTTCATTCCATACTTCTGAACATATTCACTTATAGTTGGCAGCTCCCATTTGTTGAAATAAAAGAGACTGTTTGCCTCACTCTGTTTCATGGCATTTCCCTATAGGTGCTCACCTGTAGGATTAAGTAGGGCCTTAACTTGAGTTATCTAAAACTTCTCACCTAAATTACTATTTTTAGTAGCTTAAAATTCAAAAGAAGGCATGTCTCAGAACAACATCCCTTTTGCTGTTGAGTGGTTTGGGATCCCTGTGTCTGCATTTAAGCTTTCTAAGATATGCTTCCGAGGAGCACTGGCAATAGAGTAATTTTTCACCCTGGCAACTAAAATTAAGAGTGCTTTACTAGAGGTCAGGGAGATGAAGAACTTAACAGCATTTGTGTGAGTGCTATGAGATACATGATAGAATGAAATAGTCATGGGGAAAAATATCTGTAAAACATGACAAAAATTTAAGGTTTCAAGTGAAGCATAATGAAATAAATCAAACAGAAGAAAGAAAAGCCTGTGTTAACAGTCTGTTAACTTTTACTCATATCAGTTTACAGAACCCAAGAAAAAACATTTTGGTTTATTGGTAGACAGAAGACTGAGTACTTTCACTCTACATTATTCTATAAGTAGGCATGGAAATCCGTATGAGAAATTCCACTGAAAATGAGTATGAAAGCTGAAAGCATTACCAGTCAAAAACAGGAGGGAGGAGAGAAGGAAGGAAGGAGGCCAGAGGCTTTTCTTTTGATAAATAAGCATCTTAATGGGCTTCTTGCCATGTTGATGCATAGTTACGTTATATGTACAGTCACAGTATAAAAAAAAGGAATTTATTTGTTTATTTTGAAGTAAATAACATTTCCATTGTGTTTTACTTCTACTTGAACTGAAGAAGAAAATATGTATGTAGAATAAAATGAAACACTTGTTCTATCAGTTCAAAAAACAAATTTCAACCAGGTTTAACATTAAATTTTTGTTCTTCCCTAATTCATTAGTATTCTGTCTTTTCGGGATTTTGTTCTGTTTTTTGGGGGCGTGAGGGTCGGGTTTTTTAGTGATGGAGAGTCAGAAAGCAATATGCCCTTTCAAAGAAGCACACTACAACAATCTTGTTTTTCTTTACTTACTGGCAGGGCTGAAGAGAAAAATCCTTACAGTTCCTAAACAATCATCAGTATTGAATTGAAACAGTAGCCAGCTTTCTATTTCCAATACACCCTTGAGACCGATCTCATCAGCAAATTATTAAGAGTATCATGCAGAATAATTTACACCTACTTTGCATCACAGCCAGTAGGTGTGAAATCCAGTTTGTGTTTAGTTCTGAAGATGAAGTTTTTGGTTCGTATCTCAAGGATAGATGGTGGCTGCAGGGGAGTAGCTACTGCAAACAGAGCGAGCTGAGGAGACAAAGCAGCACCATCCTTCCCTTTCTTGTTTTGTCCATGGAGAAACTTTAATCGTCCTTGAAAATTCATAGCCTTAGGATGAGGAAAAAGGTAATGGTTATATGTTGGAGATATTTAAGTGTAAGATATTTCTGTTATGATGTAAAACATAAAAATATATATATACACACACATATAAGACCCATCAGATTCAAACTTTGTAGCACGGCATACACAAAAGTCAGTGAACAAGTACAGAATATTGTTATATCCCTGAGCGTGTCACTTCGAGATCTACTAATAAACTCACTGCACTGGAAGAACAACTACTAGGAAGGTTGTTTTGTAAAAAAACTCTAAACATGTAATAGCAAATGCCAAATGGATCTTCTAATATTCTGATGAAGATGGCATTATATATACATACAATTAACATAACATTATTTCTCTTGCATTTCTGTCAGTCATTAGTATAACGTATGCAAATGTGTATAACTGCAAAATCCTACATAAACAATTCTACTTGTAAAAAGTCACCTGGAGGGTGATTCACCCATATTTCTTTTAAAATCTACCGCATTGACAAACAAACAAAAAAATATTACAAAGAGTAAGCACAGACTTTCCCAAGTAAGGGAAAAACTATGGTTCTGTTCATTATTATGACTTACTGCATCTCAAGATACCCAACAGAAAATAATCTCCGTGACGTTTTTTCATCTGCAAATCGCACCATACGTTACAAAAGCAGATGCTTATTCATATTTCACTGAGGAAACAGCCATGAGAAATGAGAGAACTTGCAGCTGGCTGTAACAACATGTTGAAGGGGACACATTTACTATCAACTAACTGAAACATCCTGGTTCAAGCAGCTCAGATATGTATGGACACTTAACAAATAAAGTAAGTTGCTGTACATATTGTAAGGATAATGAAGATTTCCAACTTGCAAGCATGTGTGGAAGGTTTTACATAACTCCATACTCACCAGGAACCCAGATGAATTATCCAGGAGGCATCGTAACCTGCAGATGAAATTCCTTTCCATAAAGGAAGAATTCTCTGGAGGAAGTTGGTCCGGGTTATAATAGGTTGCTGGCTGTGAAAAGCCATTATCTCCTACAGGAAAGGATTATTTATAAGAATTATTTTTAGAAGAACACCTAGTGAAGGCTATCTATAACAAATCATCTTCCGTCTCATAAACAAAGCATTAGGTCATGACCTGAGCAAGAACAACGTAAACTGGAAACAACCTCAGAACCTATACTGATTATAACACTAGGTTAAGTATCAGTTCTTCTGATGGGATTATGGTTTACAGGCTATGGTATTTGAAAACTGCATGCAATTTATTTATTTTTTAAGTGTTGTTTTGTTTGGGGTTATTGTTTGTTTGTTTAATTTATTCCTTATGTTTGTCAACAATCTAGACTCTGAATCAGTTGCAGAGAGCAGCATTCTCAGCAGCAAGCACACCCATGTTTCTGCAGCAGCAGGATCTGCAAAAGGCATAGTAACTATAGGAAATGAGTATTCAAAAGCTCAAACTATTCAAAAGTATCAAACTGTGAAACTGTTACTTTCCAGACAGCCAAGTGAAAGCTGTAGCAATAAATAAAAAGAAGCATCTTTAGGGAACCACGACAATAAATCAATACGAGTACTTTCTCTAATGGATGCAAAAAAACCCCTACTAAATAGCGGTGAAAATATTTCTGGGCTGTGCTGATCAAGAAAACACCAGTTACCTCTCCAGAGGAACCTGGAGCACTTGTGTTTTGTGGGGTTTGTTTGGAAGAAAAAAAACCAAACAAACAAAACCAACCAAACTCAAAAACATGATTGACAAATAGGATAGCAATCTGATATTCTTCTGCCACTTCAGGACAATCATTTGCTGCTAAGTGGCATTTAGAAAACAGACTTAAACATTTGGAATATAATTAAAAACAGAAGGTAAATCAATAAACTTCTGATAGAATACATATGTTCTGCATGAGACTATATATGCAGAGATACCAGAGCACGTCTACTCACAGCAAATTTAGCAAAGCAATCTTATTTGTAATACATATAAAAAACCCACAAACTGGTCGTTCCCTAGGAATTCATACACACAGAAAATTAAGAAAAAACTGTAAAATGCAATTTTAGAGTGCTAAATACTCTATAATTTAAAAAATAGTCCATATACTTTGAGAGAACTGATTGCCATGTACAGACAAAAGGAGGACACAGATTTTAAGAACCAACCCATATTGACCTTCCAGACTTGGAGATGAAGTCAGGGAGAGCATGTCACTTAATCACACACCACGTTATGTTCTCTGGAACATAATTCTGTCTCTTGGACAGCTGGAAAAACTTACAGATAGCCTAGGTGGTTTGTACAATGGCGAATCCAACCCAAAGGAAAACAAATCATGACCAAAAGCCAGTGCAATTTTACCTCCTATTAATTCAAGGGACGGGAGTCAAATGAGATTGCTGATGGCTCACCAAGAGGCCTTGCAATCTAAGGCCATTTAAATCCTTAAATCCATTTAAAGAATGCTGAGTCACCCAGCTTTTCAGATAAAATCAGGAGGTACCTTTTTTTTCTTAAGAGAACTGCTATGCAAGGTCAATTTTTTTCTGAACAAACTTCAAGGCATGAAGAAAAAGAAAAAGGGCCCTAGCTGATCATGTGTATGAAAAGGGATAATCTGAAATTACAGCCCTCTGCAGAACTGTGTATTGGCCAAAGCCACCATAATGAACTGATTCCACATGTACAGAAATTCAGGTACTTGTAGTCCAAGATAGTTACCTCCTAACTTTGATATCAGAAAATATGAAATTCCCACACTTGACAGATGGATGGTTCTCAACAGACAAAAGCAAACTTACTTCCTTACTTCCTACTGCTGCAGATTTTTTTTTGTTTCAATTGCCTAATGCTGGTGAGAATTTTCAACACTTTTGAGGCAGTGCTTCTCCAACAGGTGCTGAAATGGGTTAAATGCTTCTCTGAAGAAGCAATGGTAATGAAGAAAGGGCAAAGAAACAGCTTGCAAATCCCAACTTATCTTTCAAAAACGCCAACTCTGACATCCTTGAGAATCCCTGCATATACATTACTCGAGGTCTCCTCAAAACGGTTAACGCACTGCATATAACATCATTTGCGTTTCACAAGTATCAGCACCAAGGAAGCCACTAAAATACTTTTTTTTCCCCCCAAGCAATCACAATATTTGTGTTCCTTTTCTATTGCCGCAGTCAGTTCGTTTATGGAGATTAATGAGACTATGGGCACACCTTCTTGGAGGGAATGTAGAGAAAGACTTTAATCATTAGTAGGAGGCTCCTAGAAGTGCTCTGATTAAGTCCTCCAACTCAGATACATCTTGTGGCTGAGGAGTGCCTACTGAGCACTCTACTACCCAATAAGCAGTGCAAGGCTTTCTGCTGGCAGCCTTGGCACTGGCAGGCATGCCCTTCAGCACGTCTGCCACTGGAGCAACTCAATGTTATTATTCTGGTAAATACAGAGCTGGAATTTGAATGTAGGTATCTTATCTGGGTTCTCTCAAGTGTCCATCCACTTCCATAGTAAAACAAGGCAGCTCCCAAGAGTGAACAAGGCTTGGCGGAAGGAGCAACACAGCTGTATGTAGCTCATGAGAGGAGGGGAACAGAACTCAAAACAGGAGGGAATGGACTTCAAGCCCAAGCCTCCTACATTTGTGAAAGGAATAATGCTGCACTTTCCCAGGCAGGCAGGAGGCAGAGAGGTTTTAGTGCCAGGATCTTGGAGAAGTGACTCACTGTAAGAAGGCAAAGAGTCTTGTAGAGCGCCTGCATTCCCTGGAGCAAAATTAGCAGTTAACACTACAGGAGGTAGAACCCATATCCCTCATGAAGTTCACAATGGAGTTCATCAACACCATGGAGCGATGTGCAGAACATGCTGTGCATTAAGTCCTTTTCTTTCTCTTTAAGCTCAAGACCATACATGCTTGCATAGCAAGTGAACTTTAAAAGATAACCCAGACTTGAGGCTGCAAACCAGATATTCAGGACTGAAAAAACAGAATTTTGCAAACTTCTCTGGGAATATGACAGGGCTGGGAAGACTATCTGGGAAGCACAGAAAACAGCTGAGGACACCAGTGGTCTAGTGACATACCAGAGTACTGAGAAGCAACCAGTCCAGGCTAACTGAAGCAGAATTAGTTCCCAGACTCAGGCTGGAATCTGTGCTTAAGCCTGAGCACAATTATAATATGTCTATACATAATCGGAGCTGAATGTATTAAAAAGGAAATGGACTAAATTAGCAAAAACGAGGAGGATCCTTATCATCATAGCATTATCCTGTTATAAATGCAAATTCAGTTTAAAAAGCCTCAACGTCCAAACATTTTACACTACTTGAGGCCCCAAGATAGTCAACAGCTTCTAGTAAGCTAGGAACACAAGCTACAAAACAAACAATTGCTTGTAACCCTGCTCAGCGCTTCCGTCACTCAGTCAAACCCGATGTCAAGTCAACCTGGCGTCACACTTTTCAAACACAACCTTTTGTAAACTCATACACGCTCGCTTAAGCACTACAGAACACCATTTCACCCTGAAGCAAACAGTAAGCCACCAGATATAAACCTGGTTTCTGAGTGCCAGCAGCTCTTGGCTATACCAAACTGTAACATCAACTAGTTCTGTAGCATGTTTTCAACTGGGTTGTGTAGACTGATCCATAGATGATACAACAATGTTGATTGCTGAACGAAAAATTGAAATATACTGAGCTGTGAGCCAAACAAGTAAATAACATTTGCTGGTTTGTATTTCTCTATCTAATCATGGCATTTCCATACTATAAAATAATAAATGGGAAACTGTGAAGAGTTTTAAATGAAGTTGCTAAATGAATGATAGATTTATTAAAAATACAGACTTTTTCTGGATTAAAAAAAATTGTCTCTAACCAAGTAACTTAGAGTAGCATAGAGCTTTACCTACATATTTAAACACCTGTTGTGCAAAATGGAGCATGACAGTTGTCTCAACAGCTTTGTCATTACTATCAGGCAGGCATACGCTTCCCGTATTACACGTAACTGTACCAACACATCTCTGTTACAACGTGTAAGCAACATGTTTCTCAATACAGGTCACTTAAGCATCAGTCAATAACACGTGACAATCTGATGCTCTAACAAACATACTATTTGGTCTTAAAGGCTCATCCATTTAATCTTTTATTCCTCTTCCCCTTTTACTCCCAAGAGAAGTACTGGTCTATGCGGCAGCCTGCATAAACAGTGACAGATGTGGAAGAGTTTTACCAGGAATGCACTATTTCATATATTAACACTGTAACTAACACATTCTTAGTCATGGAATAGATCTACCAGCCTGAAGAGCTTGAAGCTGCTGTACCCAATTGTCTGCCAGCCTTCCTAAGCTAATAAATTTGGTGTCGTGATCTGTAAGCAGGAGTAGCAGATGTAAAAGAGAGACCATTACTTCAGGGAAATAATTTTCTCATTCAAACAGTGATTAAAGATGAGCCATATAATTGAGGGCAAACATGGACAAATCCAACTTCCTTGTTTCTTGCTACCAAAAGAAACTGTCCGCCTCCGACTGTCCTGCTTGCAACACAAACATGCGGGATTACCTGCTTTGCTATTTACCACAGGACTACCGATCAGACATGGGAGACATTCAGTCAAATTAAAGTCTTCCAAAAAATTAAAATCAGTATTGTAATGGTGCTGTGCTAAGAATAGAAGTGCTTATTTAAAGTGCAAAAAAAATAGTAATTCCCAACATTGGCTAAACATATCTATAAAATTCAAATAGATTTAAAAGATGTTATTCCTTCTCTTGTTCAAGTAAAAGAATCTAAACTTTTTTTACATACACAAATTAAAAAAACTGCAACTAATAGGACAGGCAAACACATAAGTTGGCTGCATTCTCACCTTGTACGCTTGGTCCAGCATCTGCAGACTGCGCAGGATTCAATGCCCAATGTAGCTGTCGTTGAAACTCAGGTCTGTCTTCTGTGTGAATCAATTCAAATACACTCTGGTGTATAATATCAGACTATGTACAAAAAGGAAAAAGGCAGGAAAGAAAGAGAATAAGAAACTTATATGATAATATGAAACAAGTTGTCTGGTTGATGACACTGCTACGGATATAGCAAAATCCATTTTGCTTGGGGATAAAAACATACATTTGTATGCACGTGGCAAAGCTTTGTGAAACAATTTTTAGCAGCACAGAGAATTCAGTCACACCCATGACTGCAAACATGAAAAATAATAATAGAAAAATATTACCTTAGAAAAAAATAACATTATGTCAAGTATTTCTTTACCTGCTTTTATGTAAGTAAGTCTGGAACTGTTATGCTTATGGTTTTGTTTAAATCATTTAATTTTACATACTGGTAAATAAAGTACTTGCCAGCTGTTACTTGGACCTGACCCATTCCAGGTGCTACAGGAAGACAAAAGAAGCCAAAGTCCCTGAAACAAACAACTTCCAAAACTAGGCCAAGTAGATTATGGTTTTGTTTGCCTCAAAGGTTTGTCACTCCTTAAAGACGCTTTAAAATCTGTAATTATTAAGCTCTCATATCTCCACCAATTGCGTGGTTAGGAATGTTACCTAGACAGCACAGCTACAGCCAGGATCAGTGGCTGAAAGAAATTAAAGGGAAAGAAACCACCCAAAATATTCAAGAAAAGCTTCAGTCAGCTAAGAGGAGTTAAATTGTCTGGATGGATTCTGCATGGATTAAAACCCCAACCATTATATGAACAGAAAATATAAAACATAGATCTAAAGAAATTAAGATGAGCTCGCAAAAGCTCAAATTCTGCTTTGATGAATTTCATAAAAGAATCAGTGTTTTCCAGAATAAATTGCCAGAAATGCTAATTTTTCTAACTTTAAGACTTCATTTCATGCACTTGATTTATCAGCATTACTTTACAAATTTTATCTCCAATTTGTTTCCAAGCTTTTTTCTTCATTCCCTAACACCAAAAGAATCTGTAACCCCAGGAATGTTTTGTTTGGAATATTTTCTCTTACACAAACATTCCCCAATCTCTTATCAGTTAGCTAAAATTGCAAACCAAGCAGAGTTTCTCCCTATTTTTAGACAGCAACTGAATCTCTCATCATCCAGTACCAAAAGATAAAAATTGATAATTATAAGCTTCTATCATCTTAACATAAACTAATCCCAGGAGTTCTCTAAGGAAGGCAACATGTGCCTGCTGGGTCTTGGTCTTTACTACTTTGGTACCTGGCTTGCAAGCCCAAGGAAGTTAGACATACATGATCTGCACCATAAATTGTAAATAACAAATGCTTGCTTTGAAATAAATAATTAAATAAAGTAAATATGAGCGAGAGAACACTAAAATTCTAAAAATGCTAAAATCACTCAGTTGATACTTAAAACCTCAAGGCATATGGAGTTAATTTCATACAAAAGGTTTCTATTAAAATAATTACCTTCCCATTGAATTACATCTCACTCAGCATCATAAACTGGGTAACACCACAGTATAAATTTCAAGTAAAGACTAATTAAGTGTGAAAGTTTCCTATCTTGCCTAACTCAGCCTTGGAAATTATATTCCTGTTGTGCTTGGCCTGAGGTCCCACTTCAGCTATGTAAACTGATAGAAAAGTAGTATGGTTTCAAAGTAATCCAACCCAAAGTACCTAACTGAGATTTTTATTACACAAACTATCAGACCCTAAATATGAACACTGATGCCCTCTGAAATTAAGCAAAACCTCTGCAAAAAACATAGAAGAAAAAAATAAACTTACTTGTTGGAACCCCAAGTAGTCTTGGATAGTAGAAGAGACGTAAAAAACCAGAGCATCAGCTGTAACAACTAATACAAAACCATTTAATGCCTGGGGACGAAACACACCAAACTGTCAGCTTCAAAGACAAAATTCCAGATAATTATTGTGGCTGTAAGTCTACCTATACCCGTCTCCCAATAAAACGTGTAGCATGCAAAAACATATCATTATCTAACAGCATAAACAGAAGGATTCTTCATTGCATCTCTCTACAGTATACAGGGCACGATTAAGAAAATCATGTTTAATAATAATAATAATAAAAAAAATGTTCTTTTGGAAAATTCAGGGGAGAAGCCAAAGCCTGTTGATAAATTTTATTTACTCCTGATTATAGGAGATGAGGGACAGCAGTATGAACTACAGGTTTATCCAGTATCACAATAGTTCACAATGTCCGTGCGGCTCAAGCCTTCGGTGCACCCAGCTGCCCGCGGTATGAATGGGAGCCATGTCACCAACCCATTCCCAAAACCTGTTCTATTCATAGTGCAGACAGGCCTAAGTGGACAGGAAATCAAGCAATCAAGATCCCCTATATAGCCTAAAAAAACATTTTATAGCTTACTTAAAATAGAAAGCCTCTGCACAAGCGGAGTGTTGCAAGTCAACAATGTTTTTGAAGAGATTTCCCCCTTCGTGAAGCAGCAGACTAAGTGGCTCCTTGCTCAAAGTCACGCAAAGGGCATTTATCTGAGCTCCCAATCAATACAGTTCATGGCAATTGTTGTGATAGCAAACAGTACATTTGTGACTTGGCAGCTCATCTGAAAGGTGCCGATGTACTTCTATGGATTTCAGTCAAGATTTAACAAAAGGCTGTCTCGAGGGACTGGATTAAGTATATTGTGCCACTTCATTTCCTCAGCTGCGTTCAAAGTCAAATTTGGCCAGCATACTCAAAACACATTTTTTAAACCTCTTTATTATGCAAAATTATTGTAACTAATAGAAAATGTAAAGTAAGTGAAGGATATCCTATACCCTTATTTAACAACAACATAGTATATTTTTATTATGAAACAGCATCATTCTTCCACAAACATTAACTCCCATAGCCCACACTATGGTAACCAACATAGTTGCTTTTCCTTATATTGCAAACATACGGTGTTACTGTTTCTTGTTCTTTTACTAATAGAGTCTGATTAAGTAAACATTAAAGATCTGATTAATTGACTGGCCTTAAAACGCTGTGAACCACCTATTCAATGTGTAGACATTTTGTAATCTATTCTCATAAACAGCTGTGAGTTCTATAAGACCTCCTTATATAAGTTCAATTAACTTTACATGAAAACAGTATGAGCTACAAAAAAATAAAATAGTAATAATCTGAAATTAAAGACTGTAGCCAACCCAAAAAATCTTGAGTAGTTACACAAAATCCTTGGTTTTGATGAAGTTCATACTAATTCCAAGGGAGCAGGATGCCACAGTAGCAGGTGCCTGTGTGTCCTCTGCTGACCTATTCTGCAGGGCATTTCACCTCAAGTGGTTGCTATAAAACTTCTGCGAGCTGCACAGTGTCTAATTCTGGGCCACATGTTAAAAAATTATTCTGCTCTGTTTCATACAAAGCCATGGAAAGGTTCTTTTTTGCCCAGTCCATGACAAAGCTCCTCTACCTGGAATTCAATCACATGTTACAGTGGCTCTGGTACGCAGTTCATTTTGAAACAGGATTGTTACTGCAGAAATCAGATGCTGCCTGTAAGCCAGAAATTCTGTAAAATACAAGTCGTTTGCCCAAAGGTCTACTGCAACAAATTACTCAACGTTCCTTAAAACATGCGGGTATCCAGCATATACCAACAAATGGGAGATTGGTTCTGACAAAGGTTTTGGCAAAATGCAATCCTGAAACTATTATCTTTAAAGGCATAATGAAATTTCTCAGTGAGTTTATTGTTCTGGAGCACTGGAGATAATATTTGTGCTTCTACAAAAATACTCTCAATGTTCCTAATACAAATGCAATTACAACACTCTGCATTACTGGTGAGAATTAGGATGTTTTAAAAATGTCTTAGAGGCTGACATTTGACTTGTGCTTCATATCATAAACTTGCTTAGACTATACTAGCTTATGTATCTAAAACAAGACTTTGAAGTAATTTAAATAATTTTTTTTAAAATGAGATATGGCTTAATTTTAAGGAAGGCACATCTATGTATTTGATCTCTATTTCCACAATACACTGAATTGGTAAGGCAGTTTCTACATGGAAAATTAAAGACATCACAATTTCCTGTTTGTTATGAAACAAGAAAAAACATCAGATGAATAAATAAAACCAAATATAAACAATGTGGTATATATTCATACCTCCTCTGCAAAAAATAGAGAGGGAATAAAAGGAAGTGTTCAGCATCAGTTATAATTTATGGAAACCTATGTGACACACAAGACTTCTGAGCCTAGGCAAAGGGAAGGTTGTTACCACTATTTACATCTTACTGATCTATCAGTATCTTCCAGAAAATTCTCAGTTTCATCATTTATCTTTTCTTACATTCCCTAAGAAGACTCTATCTGCATACTCATTCTCTCTTTTTTTTTAATATAAAATATTTACAAACCAAGAAATTCAGTTAAGAAATTCAATTCATTTACTTACTTCCCAAGGGGGCAGACTTACAGTAACAAATACATCATCCATTTCCTTTTCATATTGGAAGGCAGTTTGCTATAGCAGTTTCATCATATAACTTCCACTTAGAAGTCAAAAAAACCCCTAAATTTCACATAATAGATGCCTCAAATATAAACCATATACTGTACCTTTTTAGATAATTTCCATTTAAGAGAAAGATGTTCACTTGCAGTAACTCTGTAACAGCTCTTTGTCATACTTTATCAAGGTTAGAAAGTTACATGTGTCCTAGTTTTTTAGTTGCTTAGGAAACAATTTTCCACTAGCATTAGTTTACAGTAATTTTTGAATCTTAGAACCTGTTTTCATTTCTACCCTTTGAACAGTTAAATTAATTTTTTTTCTAGGCAAACCATTGGCCTAATGATTTGCCACTTCTGATACATCAGTTGGAAACTTGTGTACAAGACAGATTATCAGCATATTTCAAATGGAGCTGCAGGTCACAGTAAAATCTATTTTGTGAAACTAATTGGAATATTGGAATACATGTATTAGTCACTTCTTGAGTGTAATCTGGGCCTAGTATTATATCGTTATGTTTCATATGCTTTGACACTCTAAGACATTAAAACAGACTATAAATCAGACTATATAATTTAAAACCCCATATTTTTCGTCAATACTTTCCAGTAGTCCACATTGCTAAAAGTTATTTTAAGTATTTTAAAATTTGTCCTATCCTATGAAATCTGGGTTCTTTCAAACCACTGAGAAAGCAAGATATTCCAGCAAGCTCAGGGTCTTTTAAAGAGGAATTGGGGGCTTTTTTTAGACAATTAGTCACCAAATTTACAGTAGATGACTAACGTATCTGACATTTATGAAGACTGTTTCTTTATTTTAATATCCTTATTAAAAATAGATGCAAAGAGATGGGAAAAAACAACTCTAAGAAATGACTCAGAAAGAGTTAAGAGGACCCTGCAGTCTAACACCTGCTCTTCAAAGTCATTACTGCCACCAGAGGGAAGTGCAAGAACTGTGTAATATTAACCTAAAGAAAATGAGGAAAGAATTTGACAATAAGAAAACTTCCTTTTTCAATCTTATCAGTGAATAACTGGTATGTTAAATACCATATTTCTTTATATATAGATATATAAATCTTTGTATAATACATTCACTGCAAAACATACCTGCAGTAAGAGTTCTCCTTCCAGGATCTGCATCCCTTCTCCACGTTTTGCTGTTCTACAGTTTTCCTGAATGCCATTTCTTTCTGGTCTTGTAGAGTTAGACTTTAATGCAACTAGAAAAAAGAAAGAAAAAAGTTGAGTGATCTTTGAAAGGCTCACTAGAAATTTATGTGAAGATGTGCTGCTTTGTGTAAGAAAAAATATATTTTAAAAATGCTTATAAAGACAATCTAATGAAAGATTTCTGTTTCAGTGTCAGACTTTTTTCCTTAACTTTAGAGATAACCCCCAAATTTGTCATCCATCTCCTTTATAAACTATAATACTTTCGCAACAGAATCAGTATTATATATTTTCCTTCTCCTTCTCTTAGTCACTCTTGTTTGTAAAGGACGTTTTTATTTTCATACAACTACCTTCTATAACCTGATAACAACTCTGCTTTAAGGTAATGACATTTACACTTATTCTTAACCCATCTGATTTCAGACATCAAACTATGGTACCTCAGATATAAGCCTGCTCTGGACCTAAAGCTCCTTTCAGGGAAAGGAAGGGAAGACACAAGAACCCTAAAGGCATATTACAGAAAACAAAGAAAGCTACTTCAAACAAAAATATGCTCTTTTTTTTCTGCTATAGTTAATTTTCAACCATTTAAACAATTAAACAATCTTTCCAATTTCAGATAAAATACTATAACCATGAACCATCATTATTCAAGTCACAAATATATCCAATTGAAAGAAAAAAAAATTACTCAATGAATAAGGGATGAAGAATCAGACCAAATTGCCACTCTCCCATATCTGTGCTGTGTCTTCTAATAAACAAGATGCTGTCAGGTAAAACTAGATACTCAAAAGATTGTCCATAACTCAGAATTTATCTAGTTTCCACACAAATCTAAAAAGACAAGAAGTGTCTCCAAATCTGAAATTAGTCTGAGTGGGTCTGTAGTGTCTAAGCAGCTTAAAATTACTTGAGTAATTGTACCTTAAACCTTTACCATGAAGCTGAACACTACTCCCACCCCCCCAACCCCCAAATTTCTAAATTGCAAAAGCAGGGGAAATTTATAAAAGCAACTGCACTTCTGCAAAATACCAACAGTTTATCTCATAACAATGAGATGTTCACCTTAAATTGCAGATGAGTTTTCTACCTGCTGAAAACCTTCACTTTTCAGCTGGTCAGAACTTTACTCAAGAATCCTAAAGAACTCCTGTTCGCTCACTTTTCAACTAGGTTAAATGATATTTTACACTAAGTATATTAACTGAAAGATAAATTACGCCTTCCAGGTTTTTTTTTAAGCTACCACTGCAGCTAACAACTTTCAAGCCAGACAGTTTTCATTAAAATATCCCTCAAAGGCACCGCAGAGGAAAAACATGTTCTAAAAAGACATAAACTGATTAATCAGTCAGGAATTTCTCTGAGCATTTGCTTTGAAATTAAAACCTTAATGCTCTTCTTCCTACCAGATAGTGAAAAAGTCCTGTAGTAGGCCACACAGAGTTGCAATTGCAAATTAATTTTAAATTCAAGTGAATGGAAGATGTAGCAATGAGGTTTTTTCCTAAGCATTATTTTAAAAGGATATCTAGAACATTCCCTTAAAAACCCCTGAAGTCTACTAGCAGTAGAATAAACCTACTATCCTCTTAAATTATATTGTATGATTATTGAGAAAGCCCATGTTCAGCTTTGGAAGTTGCAAGTGAAGATACCTAATCATGCTTGCCATTCTGAAAAATACCATATACAATTAAACATGGGTGGGGTTTTTTTTTCCTTCTGTAATGTGCATATAATGATCGAGAGGGAGGAATTACAGGTGGTTGACTAGTGAATGATGTTGTGCAGTATGGAAGCTTTGATTTTGTCTTGGTAATTTTGATTGCATGCTGAATTGGTGCTAACAGAACATTACATAAACTGCAATCCCTTAGACAGAAACCGCTGACCAAGTCCGAGACTAGGTTTGGACCTGGCCACGCCTAGACTACTCTCTGAGGAAGGAATTTAGAAAGCAAAGGGGTCCAGTCTGAACTGGACCAATCTGAACTGACTCAATGGGAGTCTTCCATACCCTTTTGTGTCCCCAGTCTTTCTGTGAATCAGTCTAACTTGAGCACAACCCAATTTTCCTTTGTTTCTTCCACTCAGTCATTACTGGAGTGAACCTTGCCATCAAACTTTGTTAAGTCGCACTTTTACATCATCATATTAAAACCACTTTTGCTAATACCATTGTAGGTGATTCCTTCAGCATTCTAAATCACCCATTTGTGACAAATTGGTATAGTCAGCAGGATCCTAAATCAGCATTTGCAACAGCCTGCTACAAGCCACCCAGTCACTGGACTTTCTCCCTCAACACCCATAGGCAGGGTGAAGAGATCGCACTACAGGGGACTTTACGTTCTGAGTCTTTGGAGATGCATCACTAAGTGACAGCTCTAAAGCACCCACACAATTTTAAAGACTAAGTTGAAAAAAGGTTAACTGTTCCATCTATCGAAAGGAAAATTTTTATCATCCCTTTTCTCAATTAATAAATGGTCATCAAAACTGGAGCGCAAGATGTTGCTTAGGTAGGTGTGATCTTCCCTAGATTTCATAAAAACTAAATTGCATTTATTAAAACCCAGATTTTGTTTAGCTGCTAATAGAAAAGGCCAATTTCACAAAAATCAAAAGTCAAGTCAGGTAGAAGCACATTAAAGTCGCAACAACAGAATTGGTTTGTTGTTAGGTGGAAATGAGAAAAATAGAAACAATAATGTAGAAAAAAAAACACAGCAAAGATGACCAAATATTTCTATTTAATACTTCTGAGAATAACAAGTGAGATATCTACACTTCATGATGAAAGTCCTTTTAGTCCAACAGAGCTAAACAGAAGTGACTAAATATGGGTATTTTAGATCAATAAGACTTGATAAATTTTAGTCAAGATCTTAAAAACAGCTTGTTGAATTACCTACTGGGGAGACAAGACAACGGAATGGATGATACGGAACTTTGAATAATAAATATTTAAAAGAAGGTGGTATTAAAAAAATAAGTATTCAAACTAAGTATGAACTTTTATTAAAGAAATTATAAATGTAACTTGTAAAGTTTACAGTTTTAATATAATTAAGGCAGGTAACTGCCAGCCCTGTGTGATTAAACTTCTTTATCAATACTTTTCAAGCAAACATTAAAAAAAATTGGTAGGAAGATTTTAGGTTGACACAAATACAATGAGAGTAACAAACAGAGACAACACAGGTCCCTGGCACTGAGCAACCCCAGCTATCCAGATGCAAACTTGCAACGCGTTGTTCAGCAGAGCCAAACCGAAGGCTACCAGATCCCAACAACAGCTGGCCTTCCACTATGGGAGGGCCACCTTGCGAAGCAGTAATTCTGAAAAGACTTAGTCACAGCACACAGTGCCTCAGAAATACCAGCTGGAGATACAGCAACAGATGATGATATGAAGAACTAAAGCTAAAAAGGGTAACTCACCCAAAGCTAATATTACAGTCAACATCACCCAGTTTAAAATCAGCCACGTATTCTGCTACTTCTCATAGTCTATGGTACTCATGTAGGCAGATGAAATAATCCCAATAGTTCATTGCTTATAATCTTTGAATCTCTGAATGAAGTATATGTCAGCCTATCCCCTCTTAATTTTCAGCCACGGGAAATTAAAACATGAATACTCCCATAGAGTAAATAGAAAAAATTCTCTATACATACTCTAAAAGGCATGAAAGACGCAATCAAATTATTTCTCAGAATTTCTTATGTATAACATTAAAGCAAAAGAAAAAAAAAAGCATAGTTGTTTATAACTGTACACAGTTTATACCTGTAAAAAAAATATTTTCTGCTACAGAATTTTAGCAAGAGGGCTGAATGCCCATGCTTTCCAAGTAGGTTAATGATTGTCACTTAATCCTATGTCCAGCAACAAGCATCATTTCCATTGCCCGGACTTCCCTGATTTGAAGTAAAAGCTAAATCTCAAAGACAACAAACCTAGATAGTAACCTTTAATAGGTTTTCTAGACACAGAACAACATCATAATTTCCGGTACATTTGTTTTACAATTGTGAAATGCTTTAGCACCCAAACCAGCAAATGTAAAAGATAGTAATTTTTAAATTGTATCTACAAAGACAAATTAAATAATAATTGTAACACAGGTGTTTACCAGCTTCTTATCTCTGGTTCTAACTGTTCAGGTGATGAGAGATTTGTACAGAGATGTAGCGTATTTTTAGATTAATATATCTGGGGAAAAAAAAAAATCTGATATGCAACCATTTCTTCAGGTCTGGAACAGAATTCAAGCAACTGAGCTCTAACTACTGCCAAAAGCCATTTTTCATTTTAAACCCATGTAAATATTCATTGAAAAATCATTTTCAATACCTAAGGAGAACAGGAATTATGCAGTCTTCCTTCCTTCCAGGGAGTAGCATGCAGTGTGAGAAAGTGCTGTAGGGTATATCCTAACCTGCAGGAGCTACAAGCAGCATGCTGAATCAACTCATAGTACATGATAGGTGAATTTCATGAATTGCTTGTTGAGATACTTGAAAATTATTCTCTTTGTTATGATGCAGAAAATCAGTATGCTTTGCAGCTGATGGAGTTGTAGGAATAACACCACATCTAGGTCCTAACTGGCCTTTTAAAATGCATTTCTTTCAATATTAGACCTATTGCTTTCACCTTTTATGGGAGAAAATGCTCAGATTCTTCTTCTCTTCAAACCAGGTCGCGAACTAAGACACACACTTAACATCAACTGTGATTACTCTGTATCCAGTTGGTAACAAAACCTTCAAGTCCTTCCCTCACTGGCTGTGAGCAGCGATCAACAAATTAACAGATTTTATGCAATGCAATAATCTTAACTTATAACAACAGAAGCATAGCAAAGAATATGAGGAAAATTGTTTAAAAAAAATTAAAATAAAGAGTCTGTCCACCATCTCATTTAATCTCCATGCCGTCCTCCAAGAGAAGTCCTAGACGAGGGTGAAAAAGGCCTCTCACCTTCAAACACTGGTCTCTCGGGTTTCTATTTGGTAGATATGCTCTCCACAGCTGCAACCCACAACACCTGGTATCCTCTTCTTTTCAGACTGTCTCTCACATTCTCAGCAAGAACCTTTGCCATCATTTCCTTACTTGAGAACCAACTGCTTTGAAGTCCCATCTCTGCTGTTTCATCCAGTTCAGCTTGCAAAAACCAATGAGCATGCAGCCACCTGCAGCTACCAGAGCACCTTCAGCAGGAATCCTGTAAATGGTGATTCCTTACTCTGCTTACCAGAAGTTACAACACCAGAGAATCACGGCATTGTCACAGAGCAAGTGCAAATACACTCTACCGACATACCCGAGAGGGCACTACCTGGAGTAATTGTTCCAAAGTTAATAAAGTAACTGGAGATGCAGAGAATTCAGCATAAGGTATATGTCAGCAACTATCTAGCCAACTTTCTGATGGGCATTCATATACAAGCCTGATTTAACACACAAATACTTGTCTACTCTACTATTACTTGAAGAAAATAATACTGGCAGTTAAACTTCTTAAAGTAATACAGAGAGGCATTCAAAAACCGTTCCAGTTCTCCCTTCCATGAAAGTGACACAGCTACAATATGTGGACAAATATTCAAAAGGAGTACCAGTAAAAATGAAATCTAATAAAAATGCCTTTAACCTGCACGTGACTACTGTCTTATGGAATATTCAGTCGTCTGGCCACAGAACAAGAGATGAGCATCCCTAATAGCGTATATCAGGACATTGGCAATACTCAACTTAGCCAAACCAAGTTCTCTTATACTGTTTTCCTTGAATCTAGGCATTACTTAATTTGCAAAAAAAGTGCATTTTTGCAAAGCATCAGAAAGAACAAAATAAACAAAAAAAATAAGGGTTTTTTTTCTGTGTTGAGTGAATAAAGAAGTTCTTCTAACATAGATGAAGAAAATATACTGTATTTTCTGGTGCTCAGCTGTGGAGGCTGGAGAGATGATTCTCAACTGAAACCTGAGCATTCCCACACCAAATGTCTCTCATTATTGTTAAAGGAGTGAAGAGATGTATGATTAAACAGACTTTACATCTCAAAATTCACCTAAACCAGCCACATGTTGTAAGAGCGCTGAATACAAACCAATTCAGCGATTGCTGGCTGAAAAGCTTCATGGAAACCATGCCAAAATACTCTGGGGTTAGAAACTTTTCTCCTTCCTACCTTTTCTTCCCCAAAGAAAAAGCATAGCAAAAAGTTGTTGAGGAACCAGGGTAGCTCACCGCAGAGAAGGGCAGAGAAAGGAATATCAAGATGCCAAATTTTAACTGGGCCTTTTAAAATCATGTAACAAATTACTTAAATCAGGCTGGAGATATTTTTACTTTTAGGTGAATGATCTGTTCAAGCCTAAAACTGTATTGAAGTAACACTTGCCTAATATCACAAGTATATCGTTAGCACATCAGTCATGCAGTCCTGGAATTTAATCTTAAGAGCTTCCCAGAACTGCTTTATGTCAAGTTTTGGCACCGTTCCCACAATTCAGCCAAACAGGTCAAAGTTTGCAGTCAGAGCCAATTTAGACTGTTTCATAACCTTTTAGTAGAATTATAAATTCAACTACTCTGTTCTAGTTTACTTTCAAAAACAACAGTTCTCATGAGGGGGGTGGTCTTACTCGCTTCAGCAACAAATGCTAACTTCCAACACAAAGTTCACCAGCCAAAACAAGGAGGGCACTATTGAGAAAACAGAGTTTAATATTAAACCCTTGCCTAAATCATTAACACAGGCTAAACTGTGTATAGTGACAAACGGTCCATTTTAAGTGGAAGAAAATATATATATCCACTTATCTATATGCAACCTTAGCTATCTCCATTACTTAAGACTACATGAAACATTTTGTACCTGCTATCTCTGAGACTGTAAAGGTAAAAATGTTTACGAAAGTTAAGTAACACAAAGAAAAAAATGCAATTAATGACTTTTTTAGAAAGATAAAACATGCATTGATTGCATATTTAGTAGCTACACTTCTACTAGATAGCATAAACTGTAAATTTCATTAATAAAACTTGCTAAGGATTGCTCTGCACTTAGAGATATAAGAGAAAATAAATACAATTCAGAATTATCATGACTGTATCTCTAAAGTTTTAGTTAGACTTCTGAGATAGGTAAGCTAAACTTCTGTGTAGGCTGCATGTACCAGTAAAACGTTAGCTCTGGGGAAAAAGTTTTCACCGTATTTTGCATACTTGAATTTTGCATTTCCTCCCCCTTCATTTATGAATTCTGAATAATTTTCAAGACAGCTTTCTATTGTGCATTCGTATCCTACTAATAGCTGAGCAAGTATTTACACCAAAGTAAAAAAAAAAAAAAAAAAAAAAGAAAAGGCAATGTATGGTAGACAATCCTTGTTCACAGAAATACTGGTAAGGCAATTCAATGTATAATTATTCCATCAATTTGGCAAAATGTTGTCATTTATTGGGTCAGCTGGCTCTTGCTCTCATGCACTCACAGTTTCCACGTGATCAGAGTTTTGACACATTTTTGTTTTTAATACTGACAAGTTTTTAATATTGAAGATTTCTGGATTTTCATTTTCTAATTCCAGTATCTTGGCCTCCAATTATTGTGCCATCTATTAACAATTAAATCTGAAAGTTGTGATATGCAGCAGCATTTTTATTTCTTACATGTCTGAAGAGGAAGCAATTTAAGGGCAGTCTTCCTTGAAAGCTGTATTACAACTTACAATACAACTTGTAAATTACACTAAACTGTGGATGGACGGATGGATAACAACATGTATTTTCCATCAGTATCAAAACACCAAAATGTAAATACATTAATAAAAATGTAAAAAATACATCACTATTCTGACACAGTCCAGGGCAATATATGCAGAAAACAATTTACAAAACTAGTCATGCAAGTTGAATAACCGGATTTTGTAAACTTAAGCAAAATGAGGGCGATATTGTACATGTGGGAGTGACTAGTAACAAAGTATACCTTTTTCTTTTTCCTCTTAAGCATGTGAATAACTGAATATGCCAAGTTATGACAATACTGCAATTGCTTTCAAAGAATGTATTGTACTTTTAAAACAGAAAAATACCAATAAAACATATGCAGGAGCTGCCTATATTTTGATACTTCCATAATAAAAGCCAAACAAAGATTAAAAAAATTAGTAACAAACAACCTTCGACCAAAGAGGACACAGTGCTTTGATCCATGAGCATGTTTTCAGCTCACGCTGAGACATATGAACATGCCTACATATTTAGGAAAAGCAATTGAAAGAGCCTATGAGCCATGGGAGAAAAGTATTTCTTGATTTGGCCTCAAAGAAATTATTCATGGTTCAAGAGAAAGAAAGCGCCGTGAAGCAGCTGTCACAAGAGGACAAACCATTCCGCCATGAATACTTTCAAAGTACATGGCTAACTGGTGAAGAAAGAAGAGAGACTGAGGGGGAATAATGCTTTTACCAGAAAAAAAGAGA
>NW_009259559.1:14963-33823 GCF_000687185.1 Egretta garzetta | reverse complement strand
GAACTGAAAAAATTATTTCCCCTAACTAAAATAGGAGGAGAGAACAAGGGTAAAAAGTAAGTGATCAGGTTCTGGGAATTTCCAGGGCTTTTGAGAATCAATAATTTAACTGCTGTACAGATACAGATCACCTACTGGTGTGTACAAATCTTTAGAAATCGAGAATTTCCAGGCATGTGTCTTGTTTGCAATGCAGATTTCATTCCAACGACTCAAACCAGAATCCCTCAGTTCCACAGACCTGCACTGAACACGATGCAAGTTCTGCATGTGTGCACTCCTCAATTTTCAGTCATCCAGTACCTTCTAGTTTAACCCAAATTCAAACCAAGTAAAATGCAAACTCATCAGCTATACAGACACTGCAGAGAGAGCACAAGTCTACCCAGATGTGAGTATGTTCAAATATACAAGAAATTTTCTTTAAGGAAGAAAGAAGCGTGGGATTTCCCCCAAAACGCTTAGGCTAGAGAGAACAGAAAAAGGAAATTTTCATATCTAGAATGATGGATGATTCTGAGGGTTAAAAGTGCCTTAATACAAAAGGTTTCAATAGAAACTATTAGAAACCTTTAAGGGGTTGCCACCAAAGCAACGACTACAGAAAACCCATATTTGTTTGCTAGACTATAGAGAACTATTCATACTTTGGCTACAATCAAGATAAAAAACTTCCAATATTAAGGTTCTATAAAGAATCATCCTTGAACATCTCACAGACCATGGATGAAAACAGACTTACAAACCAAAAATAAGGCAGTAAATATTTTGTCAGCATTGGACTGAAATTACTCAAGGTACAGCTCCAGAACTCCCCAAGGAGTACTTCACTTCAGACATGTCTTCATACATATTTTACACTCAACAGAATAGCGCAGAAGTGGTACACGTTACTTGAACTGCTGCAAGAGACTAATATCTTCTCTTCATTGCAATCAATTTATAACAAATATCCATGAGGAATAAAAACAGTACACAACATTTTTTCTCAATCCCAAGTATCATGGTTTTTGAATGTGTGATATTTCAAATTCACCCAAAAAAAACCCATCTAATTTTAAAATGACCTTGAGTTTCCCCCACTATACAAAAAAGGTCCAAAGTACAAAATATTATTTTCCATTTATCTGTGATCAAATACTATGCTTAAATAATTTAGCACAAAAGCTATTTTTGGCGTAAGGAAGTCTGTTGCTTGCCCTTTCAAAATTCACATATCTCTGAGCTCAGACCAGTGCTACTTGGTTTCCAGGTCTATGGCAAGGATACGTTTCCAATGTTCACAGTTATAAATCATAAGGCGGACAAAAACTTGGCAGGAGTATCACCTTTTTTTCTATCTAAGCTTCAATCAAATTTCACTGGCCACAACTCAAAGGGAGCTGCAAATTTCCCAGAAATTACATTTCTGGATCACAAGATTATTTATGAGACAGTAAATGAGTTTACTGTTCTACTGCAAAAAAAATATTTAAAAAAAAAAATCTAATATTGCTGCTTGACAAAACTTACAAACACCACCACCAAACAAAAACAGAAAAAAAATCTTTCAAGAGGTTTCAAAACCCTTCTGTGCACCTTTTTTGTTGATAAACAGCTTTATCCTGGAATACTGTAACATAATATTTTAATTTCCCTTTCTTCAGTCTGGTTTTGATATGTCATACTCTAACACGATAGGTATTTGAATATGTATCTTCTAAAGAAGAAGATTTTTATTTAAATTTGTCATTTTTGTCATTTAAATAATTTTATTAAAAGGTTTATCTGTAAAAAATTTCATACAAATGTACATCAGCAATTTTTAAAAGTGTCTTAAAGTTACAGAAAGGTGAATGAACAAGTCAGTAATTTACTTGCCATTTTATTGCATGTAAAGTGACATGTTTACTGAACCACAATTTCAATCCTAAAACTCATTTATAATAAATCTAGGAGATCTATTTTAATAGTTTGTTGCAATGACAACCCTGCTAAGTGCGCAACTACAGAGGTAAATACTAAACAGGAGGAAGAAGAAAACCAGAGACCCCTTCTTTCTAGCACCTGAGATACGGGAAAGACCTCTACTAAAAAGCTCCAGCTCTTCCTGGTATTCTTTTTATACCAGTAGAAAGCCTCTTAGGAAAAATGAACCTTGACCCCTCTCTCCTACGGAAAGCTGAGTAGGTAACCGCAGGTAACCAGGACAGGAATTAGATCTTACCTAATGAGTTTATTTGTGATGGGCTAAATGTATAGCAACTTCCTAAGCCAGAATTTGGACAAGACACTGGGTTGCCACTGTTATTTTGGAGAAACATCACAACCTTCACAGTCAAATATCCTAAAAGAATGACGGTTTAACCGCAAGTCTCCAAAGGTGACAGCCGTCTTTCCCCACAGCTTCAGCCATGGCAGCATTTTAAGACAGCAGGACTACTATCTAAAAATGAGAAAGGCAGCAAACAGCACAGTGCCTGTGGCTTAGGTATATTTTTGACATGGTAACAGACACGGTTACTCTTTTCAAGTAGATATAGGATTATAAACTACACTGCAGCATATACACGGGCAGGGTGGGCGGGCAAGAAGGAGAAGGACAGAGAGGCTGAAGACAAGAAGGAAGTTACCAAAAAATATGCCTAAAAGTTGAGAGGAGGGATGGTTTTGTGTCTCTGACAACCGCCTTCCTACGTGACGTGGTGAAAATCACACAGGCACCGTACACTTCATTTCCTCAACGATGAAACCGGAAGAAAAGCATTTCTAACTCCAGCGGCACCGCAAGGAAAAATGCAGTAAAGGTTTAGAAGTTCAGAATCTCCAACTGGGAGACATTTTAGTGCCTCATATGAAAACCATATTGGATAATACATAGTTTAAAGCTTATGATTGCACAGTATTTCAGTATCATCTTTCCTGACAACTTTAGTTCGGTCTACTGAACTGCAAGGTTTATGAATTAAAGACCTATGAATGGTTATAGTCTAAATATAACAAAAAAAAGGTAAAAATTTCAGTGGCTGTCTCTATAGAGAGCAGAAAAGGGGGGAAAAAAAGGTTAGACTGGAGTTCATCCCAGGCACTTTCCCTGAAGACTGTGCTGAGGAGGTCACACAGGACAGAGGCCTGTACTTTTTTGAGCAAGCATCGGAAAGCAGAATTAGCAGCAACAAGCAGTATATAGCTTATGTTGTTAAGGGCTGGACTGTGATGCAAAGGAAAACTGTATTTTACCCATTACAGCCCTAAGGAGGAGGGAAGGAGAAAGGCAAGGAAGGCTGTGAAGAAGAGGAACTGGAGCAAACAGGCTAAACCCTGGAAGAAGAGGACTTGAGGGAAACGGGACCCTCTGCCTCCTGTCATCTGCTGTCCCCCACAGGGATGCATTTCACAGAGGGCCTGTTTTAGTCCATCCATCGGTGAACATGTGCGTACCTCCAATTTCAGACAGGAGTGGTCTGATAAAGCCATGGACAAACCACGGGCGTAAGTTTTGCAAAGCTTATTCCAATAATTCTAACATTAGAGGATTTTATACTAAATATTAAAATATACTGTAGATACATTACACGGAGTACAAGCACACGCTTGCTACTGGACCAGTCATTTACGAGTCTTTCAGGAGAGTAACTGTTCCATTCAGTGGGAAGCATACGAAGACAGCCACAGCAAAGATAAAGCAAAAGGCTAGTTTGATTAGTCTGTTACCAGGCACATCTACCAGTTCTCACAGACAGAACCTTTTTTTTTTTTCCTTAAACATATTTTAACATCTTTTAAGTTTTTCAGATTCAAAATCTAACCTAGAGTTTTACTTATGATTTACATAGTCAGTCCAGCTAAGGCTCTACTCCCAATAATTCTAAACACAGAAATGATACAGCCCTTTCATAGCGCAAGCTTCTCAGTAAACCAAAAACTACATAAAATTGTCTCAATATTTTCAATACTTCCATTCTACTGGTAATAAACTGCCTCAGGAATCAAGACAGATACATAAACAGTATTCATTAAGCATCACCACTTAATTGACCCACTGATAGACATAAACAAAGCAAGCTCCTGCCTTGAGAGGATTGCCCTGGAGGGCAACCGCACAAAAACAAAAGATGAGTGATAGCATCTCAGACCTCTAATGCAAGATTTCAGTTTCTTGTTGCAGTTTCACTCTTTAGAAGAACTATGTAACTTGTGTGGACTTGCAGAGCGTTTTTGGTTGGGGGAGCAGAGGGGTTTTGGGTTTTTCGTTTGTTTTCTGTTTGTATGGGGGGGGGGTGGTGGTGGTGTGCATTGTTTGTTTTCAGGCTATTTAGACCTACAATTTGTTGTGAGAATCTGACAGCACAAGGGACCTGTCTAGAGTTATGACACTACCTGGCCTTGGAGCTGATAAGGTACCCATGATGTGTTGTTGCAGTACCTTGTATCTCTGGAGTCGACAATTCTGTGCCACAATTTAAAAGGGATTTCCAGCTGTTTCCACATAACTTTGTTGCACAGTTTTACAGAAAATATGAGACTTTGCTAGGTGCACAGAAAGAACAGCCCATTTCACTGACTCTTCATTTCACACGCACTCATTTCTTGTTTGGGAAGTCCATATAGCCTTATTTCTAAAGAAACTTTGACATTTGAAAGGCTGTACATAAGTAATTGCCATTTCCTCTCAAAATGCTTTTTGAAGCATATTCAACCTTCACTACAGCTGAAATGTCATTAGACAGCTAAGCTGGAAGGTGCAATGACTTAACGGAGACAAAGCAACATTTTCAGTCAGTAACTGCTGTAAGAATTTAAGACTTGAGAGAGACCACATCACCACAGTAAATATCCAGCTAAATCTTAAGGACGCTTAGTCCCTCCTCTTTTTTTCTGAAATTCTAGTAAGGCTTATTTTGCTACTAGAAACCTTCAGATCTGCAGTACACATTTTATCACGTCCAGCTTATTCCTATGTCCTCCTGTGACAATTCTGCCCATTAACTCCAACAGCTTTTCTCCCTTCTCAGCGTTATCCTACCTGGTATATTCGTTGACATCAATCATAACCCCTAGCCTTCATTTTGCCATGCTAAACACAACAAACTCAGAGTCGTCTCCTGTAATAAACACTCTCTAGGTCTTCCCTGCACCTGTTTCACTTACATTCGTAAGACCCTAGGTTGATTTTACAAACTGAATGACATCTCTGTCTCTCAGATCTTCTAGAGAATCTCAGTTGCTTTAAACTGAATTCGATAAACAGATTAACCATGCATTATGGGAACAGATCATCCAATACTATCTCCAAGACTGCTTCAGGAGACTCCACCAAAATCTTCAGAAGGAAGAAACAAAAGACAACTAGTCCAACTTAATGACCAGTCCTCTCCATCACTGTATTTAAGCCCCACCAGAAAAGCTGAAACGAGAACAAGTTTATAAAAATACTTTTCATTGGTATTTATTAACTGCAGCTACTGAAGTGAAAAACATTCTTGACATTTTAGTAGGTGGTTTGAACAGTTATTGACTGGCTCCCAGACTTCTGAAAAACAGTTACATAATAGGAAATACTGTTTTAACACGGACAATTGTAATAGAGATTGATATGGCTCTAGGCCAGAGTATTGTACAATTCTACTCTAGAAGGCCAGATCCATATAAAGGACCTGATACGTGAAATTTGGGGGTCCATATCCAATATACTATTTAGAAACCTCATAATCTAAAAGCCACATGTACTTCAGTTTGCTAAGCTTCACCATAAGCCCCACCATGTATAGCTGCCGTACATCCCTCTGGATAGGAAAGAATGGCTTTACAGCCACTTCACCCTCACCCCAAGCATGGTCCAGAAACTAGATGTTCTCCTGACTCTCCCCCATATGGCATAAATCCAAGTTCTTCTGACAGCTGGTAGCCACTGATTCTTTTATATGGCTTGAGAAAATTATATAGCCTTTTTTTAGAGTATCAGGATAGCCTAAACCCAGGTTCCATTCCCCCCTCTGCTACAGGTGGTTCCTACTCCTTTCTTCCATTGCAGTAGAAGTCTTAAAGCTGGGGGTACAGGTGATACTCCTCCTGTTGAAAATTTTCTATCATACAGAAAAGAATAAAAAAGTTTTCCAAGCCTGAAAGTTAAAATCAGAAAGCAGGTTCGCAGATGGGGCACTGACAACAAAGGACAAGACCAGTCCCTGATCCAGTCCACACTGAAAGGACCATTGTGCTCTTTTTATGGGATGGATGCTTTATGGGAAATGCATAACCTATCCAGAAAACTCAGTTTTGAAAGGACTTGATATAAAGTAAGTTAATGAGGAGAAATCAGAAGTCATTTAGCAGGGAGCATACTGAATTAATCTTGACAGCACATTTCTTATGACGAAAAAAGTGGTTTTTACAGATAAGGCTACAACATCAGTAAGGATATCTGCCCACAGAGTGGGCACTGCAATGGAGAATTAGCAATCACTGATTTTGGCCTCCACACATAAAAGAAAAACAGAAACAAGCTTAAAGCCAAAATCGGATGGCAGCTTTATTTATAATGAATGAAATAATGTGCATACATTTGCTTGCGAACACCTGCATGATATTAAACTTGTTTTTACAGTTACATAGATTGTTCAGGTTCTTACCAAGATAAATGTACTTTGGTTTCTTTGCTTCAAAATTTCAGTTAGAAGTTTGTGCCATAGTTTTATCAAGTATATTCAGATTCATATTAGAGTAAGCACAAATCAACTCATATTTTAATGGTGCCATTTGTCTTTTTTTTTTTGTAATCTTCTGCCAATACAGCAGAAGATCAAATGAAATAAAATCTAAACATGAGGTTTCACTTACCCTGCCACAAGAAATAATGTTCAAGGTGGCAAAGACAGATCTGTTTGATAATTATGTATTTTCTGCTAAATTGTTCCATGTGCTTAGAATATTTGGGATTTAGCCAGGAAGAAAAGCAAAAGCACTTCTGGTAGTTGAGCAGTTCCTCCCCAAAATGTGCGTCAAGTTATCTTTGCATAATTGATTTTTAGGTAAAAAGATTTACATTAACTATTTCTGTTCACTATGTTCTCCAAAAAAACCCCCACATAATTCCAGAAATATATGCATTTAGCTTAATAGTTGAAAACATGAGTGAAAATTGTGCAAAAATCCTTCTAAATACTCTATTGACAGTTTCACTCAATCAACTCCATCCACTTTACTAGGCCTTCAGAACAACAACATTTATAAATATATTCCTTTGACAACTGTCATCAATGACAAGACATATCTTTATATAAATAGTCCAGTGCAGTTGCAACTATTCACCATCTCTGTTTAATCTTTTAATAGAAACCAAGTTTTACTCCCATATTTATAATTTAAGACATTTGCTTTAGTTCTATAATTAATCCATCTAATTAAAGATTAGCTTTGATAAAACAGAATGAGAAACTATTATTAGTTTAATATGTTAGTGAGGGAAGCACACAGAGGACAGATTACAAGATGCCACGGAAGTCTCCCCCAGGATTCAGACAGTGACTGTTACTGATAGGGACCCCATCTCCTTCCTGCATCCCAGGCTTTTGTACAAGAGGATTCTGAGTTCAACAAGACTCTTTTAATTTGTGGCTGTAAGCCAAATCATATTCTGATAATATTTTTTTTTAAAAAAAAAAAACGTTATCAAATGTTTCGTAGAAATGAGTACCGACGGATTCTGGGCATAGCTTTGTACTATCGCCATAACCTTACAGTACAAAAGAAGGAACAACAACATGGGAATTCTTGGCAAAAGCTCCCTTACTGCCTTGCACATCACCATTTCTGTAACAAAACTGCCAATCATAATTTAAGGAATTAATTTTACCTTTACATTTAATACATCACAAGTTTCTAAAAGGAAATAGAAGAATGTTTCTATTTCTCCAACAGAGATGAAAACTTCTTAGAACAGTTTGATACGCTTACATACAAATTTTGTATATAGTTTATTACTTCAGCATTTCAGTTTCAGATATCTGCATTCCAAATGAGTGTAAAGGTGAATGATCCTCATTCTTACAGCAAAACACAGTAAGATGGAAACAAATGCAACAGCTCAAAGAACAGAAGGGTTGGATTTGTGAAGGTAAGACAGCCACCAAACGCTACCCCCAACTTGCTTTCCCACCTGGAAGTGGACATTACTAGCATTACAACTTGGGTAGCTTTAGCAGGCGATACATTTGCCTTTAAGCTATGATAGTTCCCAGCATATGGTGCTCATATAAAACAAAACCAATAACGCTTCCTTAATATGGTGAGTAGTAGACTGCTGCAACTCAACGTTCACAGCCACCCAGCTTCAGCTATTGCTGCAGAGCTCAACTGCTAATGCAAGCCAGAAGCCCAAATACGGTTTAATATAACATATTTAGTAACAACAGCTGCAACCTCCCAATTTTGTAAGCCCCATTTGCATACATTAAATGATATTTGCAAATGTGATGGCCAAATATTAAATGTCACTAAATCTAACATTATATTTCTCAAAGACAGCAATATTCCATAAACAGCTCTTAACTCTCTCTGACCCAAACATATTCAATTAAAACAACTAGGCTGTGCAAGGCTGCTGGAAAATGTAGTGATTTATGTCATTTTACCAATTTTGGAAAAGTGAAATGAGCCTGTACTGTCTCTAGTTTTGTGGTACATATGTGTATCAACTACTCGGTTAGCAAAGAAAAAAAATCACCCTGCTAAAAGCATAACTTCGGACTGGTCTCTCAGGTATGTTTAAAGACAAAAGTTCAAGTGCAAAAGGGAATTAAAAAGGCATATTACTGGTGATGACTGTACTAACGTGTGAGCAGAAGGTGGCACCAACCTGTACAAAGCTAAAATAGTAGGTGGGATAGACATGGTCTGTTTTGCACAAAGCACATCCAGAACCTCCAAGATGGAGCTGATCTTGTTCAGTTTTATAAAAGACAGACACAGAATTGCTTCAGGACAGCCCAGCTTTCTGGGGCAGGCAAGAAGTTATCATATTGCTATGAATTTTCCTAGCCCACTAGGAGTTAGCTGTGCCTATAGAATCAGATTTGTTTTCACGCTCTTCATGCATGGAAGGTTGCGAAAACTACGGATACTTGCCTCTCTCTTCAATATAACTGGCATAATTTGAAGGTGAATTATAAATAAACTAGATGGAGTTCAGTAATGTATTTCTTAAGAAAGAACTATGGGTGTTTAGTCTAGCTAGTACTGTAGTAATTTACAACTTTGTGCTTTTATGTACGAAATGACATTTCCATCTTTAGATCCTAGTGCCAAAAAATCTACTATTTCATTCCAAACATTTAGCAGTATTATACCAACTACGCATACATAAATATATAGCTGCCAGCTTTGCAGAATAAATTCAAGTGACAAAATACTTGACATCCAACCTGTTCCCTGGAAACAACTTACTCTGCAAGCAAAACAGCAAAAACTTCTGCTATAAAAAAAATTCATCCTGCTCATAAAACTAAAAATCAAATTTGGGTATTACAGCTGATTACAGTTTTCATTGTTGCATGGCATAAAAATACAAAAATAATCAGCTTTTATAAAATTATTATTTACATCTCTGAGCTCCATTTATCTTCTGCATGTAACTTTCTTATACAGAGATGATTCATGTTTAAATTCTGTGTGAGAAACATGCAGTCCATTATCACATTCAAAAAGGAGAGAGCAACATTTATTTTCAGAGAAGTACATGGAAAAGATGATGCTGTAGCAATGTTATATTCAAACTTACTGCATCAGTTAACAATTTACTAGGTTGAAATTAATTTTTGAGTTACCAGAAATTACACAAGTATCATTTAAGTGTTAATCAGTTAAGGCTATTATCAATGTCTTGAGAGGAAAAGAGTTCACTTTGTGGCCTTGATATGTATCTAAATATAGGAAATATCCCATAATATGGATTTTTTTTATTTCCTAGATTAATTTTTTTTTTTTTTTTTTACGAAAACTAGCATTAGTGAAATATTTTAGTGTTTTGATTCCTACTGATTGTAACGGGGAAATCACAAACAAAAATATAAAGCTATTAAAATAGAGAACCAATTCCCTAGACATCTCACAGATGCTGCCAAATCAGCTACACCCTCTGTTAAGCATTAAGTTTCTCATCAAGGGAGACGAAATCTTCCTGTGTCATATCATGGCGGTAACACTGAAAGCAATAATCTTGACTGTGTATCTTCCCAGAGAACCTTCCTCATATCTATAGGTCTGAAGTGTGACTGTGAGCATTTAATGGTATGATTTGCATTTTTAGAAGTCCCTCAAACAAGAAGGGTCCTAGTAGCACCTACTGCGTTCTTGCATCAGAGAAGGTGAACAGAAAGGAGAGAATCTGGTCATGGCATATAAAGTCAGTAAACACCTAAAGACAGGAATTCACTCCAGGGAAAGATCATGGAGCCCTAAAAGGATGCCAATAAGAATCACATAGCTGTGCAGATCATGAAACTCTGAGTTAGAAAATTTGACAATGTCTGAAATGTAGCTGTGTCCTCGCTGCTGTAGCTTGATAGAGGGGAAAATAAAAAAATAAAATTAAAAAAAAAAGAAAAAATAAATTAAGGCAATTCCTTCAAAAGTTTCTTGTACCTTCCATTTAATTTAATATGGCCCTAATTTGACATTGACTTTAATATGGCTCTAGGTATGGGGTTGGCTAACACAGCGAAAGAATCTTCAGAACACTTGAAAGATACCTCAAGTATGAAAATATTTATATACAGTGTAAATTCCCATGTTTTATTTTCATCCTGAAAGGAATGTGACCCACTTTAGGGAAGAGAGCAACTGTAGGCTTGGGGGCCATTACCAAATCAGAAGGGAGACAGATTTTTTCCGGTATGATTTCACACAGATAAGATCCCATAAAGTTTCAAGCAGCATGTGACTTTGAATAGCACTGAAAGATTCTGCAAAGGCCATTTTCTCTGAGGTTTAAAGCAGAAGTGTTTTCTGAACAGTTATAACCACCTAATAGTGTAAGATTTGAACCTTCTCCCTTCCACCTGATATTGCCTTCCCTCCCACTTCATTTCCATTTATGTCCCTTAATCAGACAAGAGATTATAAAGTCATTTACATATGGGCTTCCTGGGAGAGAAGAGGCAAAACTGAACATGGCTATATTCCTTCCTAGGACACTTAGGAGCTTAAACTGGGAAAATAAGGTGAAGGGCTAAAAATGAGGGAGAGTCTTAGCTGTTTATCACCAGGTTAAGTCACTAAGTCAGGTATGAGACCTCAATTAGAAGGCAGCACAAAGATATCAGATAATCTGTCCCCACTCTTGCACTTCAGATAGTCTCTCTCTCAAAAGTCATATTGAACTATCTATAAAATGCAATAGCCCTCCCAAAACCATGTCTTTGTAAACAGATGTAGAGACTTGTTTGAACCATACTGTTGCAGAGATGAAATGCATTTCCCAGTGCAAACTGTGCCTCAGCACTGCTACTTGAGCTGATGAATGGAAATGTTAAGTAAATGGTAGCACCAGAAGCACATCTTCTTTGCCCTCGACAAACATAGACTGCAAAAGATGTTGCAGATGACATAAAATAACAGCAAAATAATTTGAAGTTGGGAGGTGTGGAATAGAAACACTTTCTAAGGTTCCTCTCAAACATAGCCATGTTTTCTGCATGTTTTTTGTTGCATTCTTCTGGTTTGGTCTAATTCAGATGGATTCAAGTCCTGCAAGAAAAAAAGCTTATAAGGTTCCTCAAGTGTTCTTGCACACATAACAGGTAGAGCCTGATGTCACATTATTTTTTAAAGTTTGCATGTTCAGGCACTTCCTCTTCTGTCACTGGCATCTCTAATACTTTCTTCTCGTAAGTTAGAAGAGGCAGTGTAAGGCTCACTACATTTTTTACATTATTAGTAATCCAACTCTTTGCTTGAATTATATTTTCCTATATAGCTTATAATAGTTATTACAATATTCCACCATTCCATCTTTTTCCAGGCATCCTTTTCGCTTAATGTAAAATGCTCTTCCTTCTTAATCTACTATGCTTTTAAACTTCTCATTTGTATGCACAGATTTTATAGTTCTCTCTCTTTTACCACGTATCTGTCTTATTTTATCTCTGACCAAGAATGTCCTCTGCTTTTATCCAGCCTTGGCTCCAATGTGGGGGTTTTTTTTGTTTGTTTTTTGTTTTTTTGTTTGTTTGGTTTTTGAGGTTTTTTTGGGTTGGTTTGGTTTTTTTTACAGTCTATACTTCACTGGAAAAGCATTTGCTGAAGAGGTCAAAAATATAACAACTGATCCATTTCATGCATTCATCACTTCTTGAAATTTTGCCCCAACTTTTGATTCTGAACATATCCTAAATCACATTTTATGAGCAGGCAGCTCAGATCCATTTGGTGAAGCATGACCTGCTTGCACATACGGGCCCACTCTCAATTTTTTTTTTCTTTACAATCAAGGCCTTTTATTGTTTACAGAAGTTAACCTTTACTTGGCCTGTATAGCAAAACAAGGTTGTTGGGGTTTTTTTAAGCCTGTTCCCACTACTGCAAACACTTTCAATTAAGCAAGCAGAAGTTGTGTCTGAGGAAACCACCTTGCACAACATAGTACTCAAAAGTCCAGGCAACTAGCTACCTAAAAAAAAAAAAAAAAAAACCCAAACAAAAAAACATTTTCTCAATCAGTGTTTCTTTCTGTATCACTAATGCAAAAACATTAAAACAGCAACAGAAACACCATAACTTATGGACTGAAACTGCCTAGTAACCTTTTCTCCCAATATAGTTTGACAGAAGTCTATTTTGCTCTTGAATTCTGAAGTGAGTTAAATATTTAAGTGCTGGTTTTAAAGCTTTTTCAAAATATAAAAATCAGACTAAATGCAATTGGAAAGCCTGTTGACAGTGGTCTGCTAAACTTTTCCTAATTCAGCTCAAATATACAAATCTTGTAACATCAGCAGTTCACCCTCAAAAATTTCTTGACAGGGATCTCCTGACTTTTGAGGTACCAGAAAGGTCATAAATCTGAAAAAAAAAATATTCTAGTGCTAGACCCATGAAAATGGAAAACTAGCATAAGCATCAGCAGTTTAATGCTGTTTTTTCCTCCCACCTCAACAAATCTACAAACTGTTGGGTAAATCCTGCTCCTGAAGTCACAGCTGCTACCATCTCTACAATTTACTGCTACCAAACAGTAAAGTTGTATTAGCAACTACAGAAAAATTATCATCAAAAGTAATGAACTGGGTTTTTTTTCCCACATCTGTAGAACTAATTCCATTTTCAGTACCTTGCATAATACTGTAGTCATCCATGTGAGACATCAGAAGAGGGATAGTTTATCAAGTCAGTTACATGGCAGATGATGTTAACCTACTGGCTTATACAAAAATGCCTGCTGAGCACTTTGAGCAAAATACCTTGCAAAATGTAAGTTGCAGAGTAACTGATTTCTTTTTCCTCCAATATCACACCCGCTCAGAGTCAGTGGGTTTTTTTCTACTGTTAATTCTTTTAAAGGAAACTTAAGTTTTAAAAGCACTTTACAGAATTAAGACATTTGATTTTACTAATTTGCCTGACACACATACCATAAAGGTATGAAAACCTGTTTTAAAACATTCACATAACCCAAGAACTTGGAAGTTTAACCAGACTTGGTACGAGACTTTCCTCAACTTTCATAGGATACTTTCTTTTGACTCATTCCCAAAATGCAGCTCAGCAAGCCCTGAACTGTTTGTTGAAGCAGATTGCCGTTTCTCTTAAGACCATTAAAAGATTAAAATAAATTTTAAATTCTCCTGTTAAAGATATGACAAAACATTATACACCACTGGATTGCTCACAGCACAGATTAAAAAACCAACTCAACACAGGACAGCTGAACTCAGGTTGTTTGAATTTTCTTACCCTTTTTAACGTTGCTTTTTAAAGAAAGAGTAACAGCATTATTAAGTGTGGAATGTTAAGTGTTTATGCAGTAGTCTCCCTTAAATGAGGGACATATCTTCAGTTGCCCCAAAGTGGTACTTAACACACTGCTATGTTTTCTTAAGTAGAAGGAAAAACCAACAACCAAGTTGTGTATTTTTTTTTCCCTTAAGTGACTGAGTGAAGCTGAACTTGGTTCACAGTGTGCTAATTAATCACTCCAGAAACACCACACTAAGTCAACATGTGCCTACCTCCAAAAATGAGTGTTCAGTCATTGCACTTGGAAGACTCAAGTCTTTGTTCACACAAACACTTGCAGTACCTAAAGCAGATGTTCCCAAACTGTGCTGTGCAAGACACTTCAGAGTTATTTTATGTGTGTGGTAGGCATTAGGAGCCACAGCTCCTGAGCTGGGGCAAGGGGGGAAGAAAAAAGAAAAGAAAAAAAAAAAAAAAAAAAGGAGTCAGAAGCTGTAGCAACCACTATGCAATAAAAGCTTATTCCCTTAAAGCCTACAAGCATGTGTGTGCTTCTTGCTCAGAATACCCCCATCAGGCTCCCAGATTGGGAGAATGTAAAAGGGAGACAGAACGAGATTTATATGGGAGTTGAAAGGCAAGCAGCCATTTTTGAGAGCAAGAAGTAGGCAGAAGGTTACAGGACCATGAAGAGTAAGATCAGGAATAAACCATTATGTCTGTGTCTGAGAGGGTCAATGGTATCTATGTGCTGTCTCGGAATTTCTGAGCTCCTAATTCATCAGTGGTAGTTCTCCTCAACTTAAAGTAGAGCCTGGAATTGAGAAAAAGCAACCCTGAAGAATGACTGTACATGGCATAGCTGTAATGCAGCAGAACAGCAATTAGCGTGCAGTGATTTTACAGCTAGCCACTTGCACCTCGTCACCTGATGCCAGAATTTTAGTTCAGGTTTGGGTTTTTTTGTTGTTTGTTTTTTTTTTTAACGGACATAGGGAATAAAACCTTACTTTTGCTTTTATCATTTACTTTAAAACAGAAAAGGAAATCTCAGGAAACATGCAGTTGTTCAAATATGTCAACTCTCACTTGGGCTTTGAAGCTTAACAACCACATACCAAACCGTATACTGCTTGTGGTTTCAAGACTTAGAGGCAATGAACTCTTGTTCAATAACGATCACAGAGACGGCAGTCACCTGCTGAATCACCAAAACCATATCCTGGCACAGCCGCATTTCTGAGGTATTTCCCATCCAATTGCTTGTCTGGGTATATCTTCCTTGCTTCTACAGAACAAAAGTAAGCAAGAGGTGCATGCCTGTAAACTGTAACTTACCATCAGACTCTTAATATGATACTGCTCTAGCCACAAAAAGGGGAGGAACAAAGCTGGCTAAATTTTTTGAGGTAAGGGATGAAAAGTCAAAAAAGAAAGTGAAGGGATTTACTTCCTTGTGGAATGAGATCTATGGGAAGTTGAGCCTAGATGCACAGAGGTACCTACCTATCATATTTTAGGCGCCAAAGGTTCAAAAACCCAAAAAGTTTTATTTTCCTGTAACTTATTTTTTCCCATATGTTAGAACAACACAGAAAGTTTATATGCATAAAGCTAATCAGACATTACATATTGTTTAAGAATCATCATCCATTCATTATGCTTTTGATTTGTGGGAAAGACTGATTAATACCAAGTAGAAAAATTATAGTTAAAACCATACTAATTTTTTAATTAAACCACTAATTCTAAAATAAATGGCTAAAAAACCATACAAAATATTTATGTGGCACATTGAAAAAAATCAATAAAGGAAAGACATCATCCTTCAGTATGTAACTCTGATGTAGTCACCAAGAGGCAAACATTAATTCACTGAAACTGAATACTTCAGTACAAAACGCCAGTGTCTCAGGCTGGCCCACAGGAATTGTACTGCTGAAGATGTGACAATGGCGTCTGATGGGGGAGTCAGAATATTTGACCAGCCAGGCCATGGACTTGCTCCAGTAAATTCCTTCTTTATGCAATCAGTTAGAATTTGTCTTGAGGGCCCAAGTATGTATGTCTTTCAGCTTATTAGATGTTATATGATGCCACGCATAAAGTGTGCGGTACTGAGCAATTCAAAAGGCACATGGGTTGAATTTCAAGAGGCAATTATTCAGTGGAAAAAACGAGCATCTCTTTGTTCAATTAAAAACAGAGTTTAGCATGCATCACTGAGGGCGACTAATTCCTATTTGTACTTCCCCTTTAATGTTCACAGCTGGCAAACAGAAAACTTACATTTTCTTAAGGCAGTTTCAGATAACTCTATTGAAGTTCTTACAGTTTACTTCATTTAAGTTTCTAAAGTAACTATGGCAAGTTTTATCATTAACACAAAGCCTTGTTAAAACATATAGCTTGGGCAGTCTAGCACTGCACTGAGATGCAGGAACTCCCGGGAGGCTTTTCCCAGGAAAAGTTTATCAATACATCATCTGAAAAGCTGAAGAGCACTTTTGAAACTGGTTTTTTCTTTTACCTTTTTCAGATCGTCCTAAAAAGAAATTATAAATTCATCCATTACAACAACCGAGCTGTGGTAACTAGAATTAGCTTCTAGTTACCTAGCTACATTTCCAAAGCGATTCACAATGCAATCACTCCTTAACTAGTTAGCGCTCTATCAAAGCATCTCTGGAGCAGAAACTGTTTTAACAGAGCTAAGGTTTTTGTTTACTCATGAAAAATAAACAGTGTTATAACTGGCTAGAACTGTAAACATCTACAGAGCTCAATCATCTAAGAAGTCTTATTTCCTTATCAGAATAGGGATAAAGTCAAACAGGAAAAGCTAGGGCAGTTCTCCTATCAACAAGCACATGGAGGAGGAAAACTGCTGAGTTGTAAAGGTGCACACAGTATTAAAAGCTATTCCAGTATTGACAGATTATTTGTACATGTTTTTAAAGTGTATTCATAGTGAGGTCTTAAATTACCAGGACATATTTTTAAGGTCATAGTCAAGCAAACTATACTCTTACAAATTCAAATGGATGAATCACGAAGCCCATGAAAGATGTATGTGAAGAACCTGGTGCTACCTCTAATTACACTTCTCCACTCAAACTGTCTTTGGAGGAGGGATCAACAGTTACCATGGTTTGTATAATAAAAATGTAAAGCTCCAAATATCATTATCTTTAGGTGCTACAGTACAGTAATAAAAATGTTAACAAAGATTACAAGGTTTGGAATACACAGCATCAGAGAAGCAGCAGTACTTCCTGAGGCCAGGCTTTTTATCTTGCTACCCATTCTGGGTTTGAATGTCATACTAACCCGAACAATGTTCACCTCCAGAACACTTATATGATTAGCACAGGATAAATTGTTTTTTGGGCTCTGATCTTGCAAACGAGAGAATATTCACTGCAACAGGTATCCAGACGGCAGCCCAGAACAGTATGCTTAAAACTAATCTCCCTGTTAACACGGGCTACAGAGAAAAGACAAATGCTCTGCATACTGGGACAGGGTTTTCAGGAAGTTTTACAACAGGTTTGTAGAACATAAGAGGCTCCTACACTGACTTTCCATATGCCTTTGATTAAATAATACACATAGAGCAGAGAAGACGAGATAACGTTTTATTTCTCTTCCTGGCAAAGGGAGTTCCAACAATGATTAACATTAATCACTGAAATACTACAGAGCAACAGGAAAAGGAAATCCGAAGAATGCATTAACTACCACTATTCGTACCCAGTTTCTCCTCTTTATCCTACCAATGTATTGACATATTAAGCTCTTTCTTTGTGATATAAACAGAATTTTCAATTTTAGATGTTCAGTTTGGGGTGTATGAAGTGTCAATTATAGCAATCCATAGGGGTACAGGGCTGCCCAGCTGTATGACGTGCCTAGTGACACAGCACTCCTAAAAATAAACATTTCTGAGCAAGCTAAGAATGAGCATGTTACAATGAAAACATCCACATTTTGAGATTTAAGGTGGTCACAGCTACATGACTCTCGTCATCATTTCTGAGGATCAGAATTTAGGACTTCAAAGCCTAAATCCCTACTTATGTTCTGTTATGTAAAATACAGGCTAAAATAGCCTGTAGCAGACGGCCACAAATGCTCAGCATGAATCTCGGGGGATTGGAGGCAGGGGGGGATGTTTAGAGGGGAGGGAAAAAAAAAAAAAAAAAAAAAAAAAAAAGGACAAGTACAGCAGTGTGGAAGAGCAAGCATGGAAAGCATGGATTACGAAATAACTTGAATAGTACAATAGTCTGATACTGAAATAACTATACAATTCCAAGGTTCACATTTTGTAATAATTTTGGAATAGGGCCAGGGGAAAAGATAGTACAAAAGGAAACATAGTTGGTTTGTTTGGGGGTTTTTTTCAATTTTTGTTTTCCCCCTCCAACTCTCAGATAAGATTCAAAGCAGCTCATTCAAAAACATGAAAATGAATTCATATGCATGGTAGAAATACCAAATACGGAACAGCTAATTAGATAGAGAATGCCACAGCTTCCCAGGCTGGAAACCAAACAAACTTAAATCTGAGTAATATTTTAACAGGATGATATATCTGCTAGAGGAGTCACCAAGAGATGTGGTGCGTTCTCCATTTAACTTCTTCACATCAAAACTGGATAGAGTTCTACAAGAACCACAAACAATCTTTCTCAAACTAGAGGGTGTTTTCTACCTTGGGAGTTCAAAAACGGCTCAAGACAGGGTCATGAATCAAATAAGACTAGTCAAGCCCACCAGAAGCTGCTGGCAACAGTAAATTCCTATATGGCATCAACCTAAACACTTGAAAGCAATAAGTGCAGGCTCTACCCTGGAGGGCTTCAGCTTTTCCTGACGTGGCAGTCAGGAGCGTCTACGCATGCAGCAGGAGGAGCAGGGAAAGA
>NW_009259559.1:4818-14945 GCF_000687185.1 Egretta garzetta | reverse complement strand
AGTCACACTTTGAAAAAAATTCATGAGGAGAGATCCATTAGACAAACAAGGCAGGTAAATATAGTAACAGTCTGAAATAAAAGCAAGTCAGGCCAGATCTGCTGTATTATCCCGGCCTTAACAGGTTGAGTTTTAATCAGTTGTTTCGTAGTTTCAGGTTTCTTTTTCAGACCACCCCCTAGCACTTGGCAGCAAGGCTATAGCTGCTAGACTGTAGATACGCTGCAGCCCTTCTCAATGTGACAGAATAAATACGTTGTCTCCCACTTTGCCTGTCTTTCCCCATCTGCACCTCTTATCTTCAGCTATACTCTCCAGAGCAGGCACCACATGCAGTCTGTTCCTTCCAATACACAGTATGATAGAAGAGGGGGCATCACCGGAAAAATACATTATATCAAAGAATATATTTTATGTGATGACAATGGGTGTATTGCAAATTTAAGCTATGTTATGCCAAGGAATGTGTGTTAATTGTATTACAAAGTAAAATTAGGCAATGCAAAATTACTGGAAAAAATTCTTAATTATTTTGTTATTGCTGTGCTTGCCAGAATCACTTGCATACAACATAAGAAACCAATTCTAAACTAATTTTGAGCAGAAACTTTCTTCTGTAATTGCAGAACACTGTCCAATAAGCAAGAAGGAAAAAACCACATACTTTAAACCACAGGAATTCTTAGTGAAATGGATGAAAGGATAATTAATAAGCAACATGTTAAATTTTGTTTCTAATGTATCGATACACACACATAGCACAGCTACTTCACTTTAGATTCTGCAAGCCTCTCCTTAATTCTCAGTATAGCTTTAAAAAGTAAAATCATGCCCCTAACATCAAAAAAGCGATCAAGTATACAAACTCTACTTCTATCCCTTTAATCTAACTGCTCCACCAAAACCCTGAGAAGACTCATTGTAAGTGTTCTTCCTTACTGCAGTAAAGTATTTAAATGATTACAAATTCACCATATAAGGACCAAAGCTAGATGCAAAAAGGCTTTTTCCTTTAGTATGCATGGGGAACATAGGCTATGCCTAAATGATCAGCCAGTTGTGCTCCAGATGCTGAACTCGCACTAATCAGCACCCACAGAGAGAGCTGTTGTCCCATATTCCACTTATTTCTTTCTTCACCAAGGAATGCACACATGCATGGGCACTTAGCATTGAAATGGAGTGAAGTAATACCAGGACAACTTATAAAGTCTGTCTTTACTGACTGTCAGCAGACACCTGCCTGATTCATCTTATTTTCTGAAAGTGGCTTAAGGCAAGCTTTTTATTTTTAAGAGACTATCTTACATGCACAAAATAAATACTCCAGCGGTGACTTAAGCTAACCTGCTTGACTTTGAGGACTGCTAATCCACTTCAGTACAGGCAGGTAAGCACCGCACAGCTGAGAAGTGACGCCGCCTTAAATCACTTCTTAGCTTTGACTCACCACGCAAGAACTTTGACTTTATAAAGAAGCAAACTTGAGACACATTATTTGAGGCCACTACTGAAGTTTCCTTCTTGACTACAAGGTCAAATTCGTACATGTAAGAGCATGCCAGAGAGCTTGAGATGGGGATACAGAAAGCCTTCTGACACCATGTGGACTTGCAGCTAACCTGACCACACGGAACGAGAGTATCTAAAGGGCAGTGATACTGAAGGATCACTTAGCAACACAGTAACTTCACTAAGAAACTACAATAATCAAAAGCAACTGCTTAACAGAATGTAATTGCCAACAGAAGAAAGGAAGATGTTTTGAGGTTGTAGAAGAGGGGGAAAAAAATGGACACCCATTTCCTACAACCTGAAACATGGTAAGCGTGCCCAAGTCTGCCATGTTTCGGTCGACACTATGGGAAAACTCACCTGTCTAGGTCTGCAGACAAGTCTGTACCATCTTAATGATTAGGGGCAGGGGAAGATGTTTGTTTTTTTTTTTTTTAATCTATATGTACATTTAGCTTTTAAAGTAACAACAAAAAAAATTGTAGAGGTCCGTGACGTATATTTATTCAAATTGATGTAACTTCTTGAGATGTCTTTCACAAAACAGTTCCTCCCTCCCCCCCACTCCCCCCAACTTCCACCTTCAGAAAACAGACATTCACTCAGGATTATTTAAACTTGGAAAAATGCAAGTGTTTTCTTTGAAAAAAAATATCTATTGTTACAGCAAAACCTTGGGTTTCCTTTCAAGCAAGATCATATGATTATGCGTTTATATTTTACTTTCCGCAGGAATTTACACACCCCCCATTTGCATCCTGTTATTCATTTAGCGTTTCCCTTTACTTCAGCATGCTGCGTTAATAAACTGGACCTGCTGGCTCAGTCTAGGCACTCAAGGTGACAATCAGTGCTCACTCTTGCATTTGTCAGATTTATTCTGTAGGGCTTTCCGCATATATTTAACTACACAAAACATTCCTTCAAAAAAGCAGTTCTGTGAGAAGCACTGCGTAGACAGATTGTGAAACTCTAACCTAGGGGTTTTCAGGGCATTTTGGTTAATTCTGTACTTCAAAGCACTAATTTATCTTTTGGAGGGTAAGTTTCAACTGAAATATATTCCATGTTATTTAACTACATTAAAATAGTATAAAAGATTTTATTTTCAATACAGGACCTATCATAGCCGTAGATCAGTTACTCTTATTTATCTTCCCTTTAGTCATTGACGTTAGCCTTTAAACACCTTCAGATAGATACTGATTGCTAACCTGATTTGTGGTCCTACAGTTCAAAGGCCTGAGAAGCAGCAAAAAGTCTTTTTCTACTAAAAAAAGGTTAAGACAGCTTCTACTGAAGCTATTCTATCTGAAGTTATAAATTAAAATTGCTTCACCTTAAACTGTTCAAAATGTCTTGCACAAGAGAAGCAACATCAAAGTATGTATCTTTTCACATTTACCAGGCTTTTTTTATCTTATGGAGACTATAAGAAAAACATTATGCTGTAATGCACCTACTATATGCACTCATTTGTTGCTTGAAAAGTCCTTTCCTACGAGGCAAGTCAAAATTCGGCTACTTAATTAATTTAACACAATTAAACACCCTACATTTTACAGTTGTGGTCCAGTATGGCAGTAGTAGCTGCGTATGTTTGTCTGATGTGGATACCATCCTAATAGTATGCTACCAAGTTGAAAACACAGGTTAAGTTTGCTTCAGATCTGGATCCACAGTAGTTAAATTGCAACTTGAAATGCAAATATAACTTCTCTGCCCCTGACACACATCTAATTCATCACCGCTCTAAATGGCTGAAAGCTACCTTCGTGTTCAAATTAGAAACAAGCAACTGATGTAAATTTTGGTGCAAAGTGATTCTGGCTGTCTCTTTACAGCTAAAGCCGTGAAATGTTTTCCTATACAGAAATCATAGCCTTAAACTCCTTTATTCTAGGGCCTTCAAGTGCAAATTGTCAGGGGGAAGGGGAAGAAACAAAAATCAAGCACTTCCATTCCATGAGAAATTGAGATTTGCCATTATCACTCTATCCCAAGCAAGGCAAAAAAACTTTGTAATCTTGTATTTGTTTCAGAATACATTTTTTTTAAAAAAAGTTTCATTGAGACCAGAACTTCCTCTTCAATTCACCAGAGAGCACAGACAAGCCAAATCATTTGCTTTACAGCAGTCAACCTGAGATAACGTCTCACAAAGACTTTGATGAAACTGATGTGCCTTTCATCTCATTGGCAGCAAGTATTTTCATTTGAAAAAAAACACTGCTAGAAATATTTGACCAACTCTGGCCTTGAGTAGATGCCATACTAAGAACTATCCTGAACAAGCACAGAAATCAAGACACTTGCATATATTCTTCAAGCAGTAACACACAGGGTATAAATTTATGAACATTACTAAACTGAAACCACTAGAAACAATAAATGAAAATAAATGTTCTGTATTCCTGCAGGAAAGAGTTGAGTGGAACTATCTTAGGCAGTTGGGTTTCTTCAGTCTTTTCATGGTATGGAGTGACTATCAAGAGGCTGAAACACTGAATCTTAAACTGATGAGGACAGAGGTTATTTTAACGTCCAAAAAATTTAGTAAAAATAAAACCCAACATTGCAATTTAATATCAACTCCATTGCAAGCAAGATTCCTTAGCTACAGCTGATCAATATAATTTCATCTTCAGTATAATGTCGTAAAACTTCACTGACTGATTAAAAAAAAAAAGGGACGATTATTTAAATAAAAGCTCCCTGCTGTATTCCAGCAATGAAAAGGACCAGGCTATTTCTGCCTTTGAAGCAACTGGCATAAAGCCAGCCATTGCATCTCACCCTACAGAACAACTTGGGTAGAAAAGGAGAGGGGTAGGACTCCTTGACCAGCTCAGAGATGGTGTAAGAGAAGACATGCTTCTGGCCTGATTACTACTCCGAGCGCTGACGTATTACCCTTGCCAGGGCCGGGGCCAGGAAAAACCTGCCCACACAACTGGAGAACCTTAGCTGTCATCTTAATGCAGATTAATCAGGGCTTGAACACAGAAAGACTTTGCCTCTATTTCTTTACAAGTCACCTTTGCAATAACCTATAGGAAGGGGCACTAGCAATTACTTTATGTCAAAACAAAGTCATTTTTGATGCATCATTAATCAAAACATGCAGCTGATGGGAACTCGTATGGCATGTTTTGAACAGTAATGGTTTTATGAAGGCGATTTTCAGAGGAGAAGAAGAAAGAAACCTCTTCAGTATCTTTGAAAGTCTAAGGAAAAGGACGGAAGACTCATTAAGGGCAATGTTACTTCCAAATGCAAAGCTTTGAAAGACTGGTGATTTAAGTGAAATATAAGTAGTTACATTTGGTTTACAAGAAACTGGAAAGCTTACTTTATAAAGCTACCTTGTATATAGCCACACAACTGGATGTTCCATTAAAATACAGATAAATTCACAGTTTTAAGTACTTAAACAGCTGAAATCAACATACAGTATGAACAGAATTTTATAAGCAGTACAAAACCAAATAAATTCCCAACCCTTACCGTCAAAAAAACTTTTGGCTCTCAGGTAACTGACGCTAAGCCTAAGCACAGACAGCTTATCCAATTTGGCGATAACATCTTGAGGGAAAGGCAGAAGGCTAGCCAAGCGGTCCAGCTCTGCATTCAAGCGGTCCCTGTGCCTCTTGGATGGATTGGACTTGACTCCTTCAGCTGGGGATGGCTTTACTCTGTGGTAAAAAAACCAAATACAATACAAATGTAAGTACCTTCCCAAAATGAAGGTAAATATTTGCCAAACCCAACATTACAAATTGTCTTTTAAACTTCAACAAGCAAAATGTTTTTCCCATGTGACTTCTGTTTCCCATTGGAAAAAAAAAAAAAAAAAAAGGAATTAATGTAAGATGGTTTAACCCCCCCACACACAATACACAAACTGTTAAATGAAGGAGTTAGAGCTACAATGGCTATTTGAACACGTAATGAACATTTGAAACCTTTGAGATTCAGTGTTTTTTATAAAAAGCTTCCTACACTTTCATTCAAATGTCACTTATTCTTCCATATGTTCATATGACAAATAATTCAATAACTTTTAGTAATATTTGCGTACAAGTGCATTTGACAGTACACTTTTCCACTTCAATTACAATTTTTCACAGGTGTCCTTAATTTTTGTCAATGTTTGAAACAGGCTATTTTCAACCGAATACAACAAAAATTTTAGTAACTTGCTAGACAAGAAGGCATCCAAAACTGCACAAGAAAACAAGAGATACAGCTCAGTCAGCAAGTAAAATCTTTGTAGCAAACACCATTGAGCTCATCCTTTAAGCCACCTCTCAGCTGAAGGCATTTCATTTGAATATGGCATGACAAAGACATGCCTTTGTACCTTACAAAGTACAATTTAAAAAGCTTTCTGTTATGAATTACTTAATAAACTTCTTGTAAACTTGCTATTTTCCATTCCTATTCACCCTGAGCTCCAATTCCAGATAGCTGGATACTCACACCTTCCCACATACGCAGCAGGAACAGGTTTAAACCCCTACTCATTTGTATTATAATTAGTCATTACAAGCCAATACTGAAACCAAATAATTTATCTGCAGAAGTCATAGGAGATTTTATGATATTTATTAAACAGTTTTCTAATTAAAGAGTGATTCATTCTCACTTTTCCAGTATTGCAGTTATACTTGAGATCTTCAGCAGTTACCAATTTGTGCTGCTCTCATAGAAATGTTGGTTCTGCAAGATGTATCACCCATGAAAATACTGAGCATAAAGACTTTCAGCAGTTAATTTCTTCAGTATCTCATTTAGTCTGCTTCCAAGTTTCATCCTTAGATCAATTTTATGATGAGAAATTGCAAAAGATCCAATAGTTATTATTGCCACTGCTGAAAGTAAACCATACTGAAAAATAATTTCATCTTGTATTTCCAGTCAAATAAGCAGTGATAGAGTGGACATTCCTATTCTTAGCTTGTCTTTACTTTATGTTTCAACTACACTTCTTGTTAGTTTAAATTCAAGCCCTTCTCTTTACCGGCATTGTTTATTCAAGTGTCACTTGTCAAAAACTTGCACTTAAGTTAGGCTGCCTGTTCCCTAGCCCTACGGCCACCCTTTTGCGCATTAAAGGAGGCACGCTCCTTATGTGGAGCCTGGAAACTTGAAGATGCTGCAATACAAAATGCTGTTAACACACAGAAATATATATATCAGCAGCAACTACTTACTCCCCAGATGGATAAAGTTAACCTTGCTACAGGGTAAAGATTGTCTAGGGGACAGTTCTAGTAGAGCTTTATCCTAAAAACATTGGAAAAGTGGGGGAAAAGATGAATCGAGAAATAAGAAAACTCTCTCTCAAAAAAAAACATAGGTTCATCATCAACTGCAATGGATGACAAACTAAATATTTGGTTAGAGGTGTGCTTCTGTCATAAGCCCCGACTTTGAGACCTGCAGCTTACCATATCCCCAAGTGAATATTAAACTTAAAATAATTTAGTAAAGCGTTCCTCACAAGCATTCACTTGTACAAGCCATATGATTAACACAATTTAAATAAAACCCAAACAAAATAAAATTCAAAATCACCAAACTATACCAGTAACATTAAAAGTTACTTCATAAATATTTTTTATGTATTAAACTGCCATAAATGTAGAGCCAGAATAATAAATTCCAAACTTTAAGCAGATAACAGTTGTATAACAATCAGCAAACAGCTCACCACTATCAAATCAAACAGGTCTGCTTCCGAAGAGTGGAGGTCCCTCGGGAAACTGTCCAAAATATGCAATCTTTTCCAAATAAATCAGCTCTAAATACCAGACTTTTCTATTTTCACAACTGTCCTTCACTTTGCTTCAAATTTCTACAAGCAATTTGACGAGTAAGTTGAAACTATATGCAACTGTGCAGTTACCAAGTTGTTAGTTAGATCTAATCGGTTTTGCTTTACTTTCTAATGATTTATCTTTCTTTCTTCTAACTAGTTCAAAGCATAAGGATTTTCTAAATGTAGTATACAACATTTCTGATTATTAAGCTACCAGTATTTGCAGCATAAATCTTACCATGTTCTCTCCCTTCAAATCAAACATTGATTTTCCCTATTTTTCCTCTTTGCTACCCAACTAAAATCCATTATATAAAAATGGATCCTTCAGTGACGAAGGGAATAAGGGAGGAAATGCCGGGGGCATAAGTAGCAAGCTAAACCATTTTCCATCCACTTACGTAAACCCTTGATGCTAAAGACAGCTCTAGCTGCGTTGCAGAAAATTATCTTCAAGGAAAATTACGTGCTATGTCAAGACTAAATCCATGCATGTGTTTAATTTAAAAAAAATTAAAAAAGACTAAAGGAGGGAATGGATTTTAGGCTGATCTTTCAGTTCTTGATCTTTTGCCTTTCACAGGAAATTTGAATTCCCTAATTAAAGGCCAGAGGTCTCTGTACACTCTGTGCCTCCGAACAGAGCTACAATCCTTATCATCCAACAGCTGCAAGACAAGCAAGCACTTTTAATTCTTATTTTAACAATTCTAAAGGATTTGCCTTCATAACATTAGCTGGCTTAATTTCACAGGTCTGCTACAGACCACTTAGTCAGAAGTTTTCATTACACATGCTTACCATGTGTGCCTTCACAAGTACCTGAGTCTTAATTATTATCAAAAGGCCAAAATAAGTTTCAATATTTACATGCTATTTTGTATTGTTTTAAAGGGAAATTGAAGCAGTTCTTTGAGAAAATGAAAAGAAAGCACAAATTTATTTTGTTCATAATATGACAACAAAAACTTTGAAAAGAAGGAAAGAGCCCAACAACCAAGCACTGAAAAGCATGACACCTTATTAACAGGCCTGAAGTGTGAAACAAAGTCAGGAAATAAAGAAGGTGCAAGAAGAGCACTAAAGGTACAGCGACATGTTAAAAAACTATTCTGTTAAAAAAACCTGATTTTTAAGTTCATCAGAACTGTTTTATTGCTTGGGAAAAAAGGACATAAGGAAGAACATACATGTCACCTAGTTAATAGATTTAATCTTTTCAGCTACATATATTTTTCACCTCATATTTAATGGTACATGCAATAGCATGTTATTCTTATGTATATTATTTAATTCAATGAAGGTCAGGTATATGAAATGCACCATTTACCACTAAGCAAGTATTAGAATAGGTGGCATCCTCCAAAATTCTCTATTTAGCCACTGAAAAATACTTCTAAGCATTTACTCTTTTATTCCCCACACCAAATTTACGATTACTGAAAATTCAGCTGATGATTCCTTTGGAGGCAACAGCTATGACTCAGACTACCGACCTCTTCCATCAAAAGTTGTTGTCAGCCTATATTTAAAGGGCAAGAGAGCTTTTCCTGTGGCTCCTTCAGCAGGGAATGAAACCTGCAAAGATGTAGGTCACTGAAGGTATAAAGTTGTTTTTACTAAAAAAACCTCAAATCAGCAGCGTGCTACTTGTCTGATGCCGGGCAACTGTTTGTCCTCCAGTAGTGAACAGAATTTCAGTTTGCTCAGGTTGTTTTGGTGTATGATGGACTCCACCAGGTGACAGAGACAGCCAGAACACCAACCAAGAATGAAAGTTTCACATGCGGTTTTTACGTATTACATTTGTTTAAGATGACAAGCCACGGCTATTTGGAAAGAGAAAAAAAAAAAAAATGTTTCTATCTACTGACCATGTTATCTATGCATGTCTATCCCCATCTGCTGCAGATTCTCTTCCTAAAAAGTATGTTTGCAAGAAGCATTGACCAAAAACCAACCAACCAAAAAAAATCCCCACAAACCTTAACACCAGTGAATTTATTTTAAGTAGCAGCCTACATGTGACATACAGGTACCCCAAAACTGGCAAGGTAATACATTTATTCTACATATGGTAACAGCTTTACTGCCTCCATCTCAAATAAGAGGTGCAAACTGCTGTTTGTAGCAGTAGCTTTACACAAAGGAATGTTTCAATGATTGTTTTTCTTTTCTGATGAACTACCATTTTGAAAGCTTGTTCTGGCACTTCTTGTTTGTTTGCCTTGAAAGAATACATAAACAGTTTCATTTTTTAAATTAAAATATCTCGTTCTGAAATTTCTGGCTACTCATAATTAAGGATCAACCAGTCAAACATTTTTCTCTGGAGTATTTAATATCATAAATACATTTATGCTAACACAGAACAAAACCATATCACAATTTCTTATTTAGTCTGTTAAAGAAACATTCCATTATGCTTTTTGCACCTGCACAGTATGAAGTATTTAGACCTCCATTCCTTGCCTATAACATTTATGCAGTTATGCAAAACAAATCCTATCCAACCACTGAAAAAAAGAAAAACAAGGCAAATCAGAGCTAGTAGGCAGAAAAATATAAAAACTACAAGGTGGAGCTACATTTATGTAAAATCCTCCACCCAATGTTAGAATCTGTCTATAGTAAACCCCACTTCCATAAAATTTGCATTTTATCCTTCCTACTATAATACTAGTATATTAATTCAGCAGTCCAGTTAATCGCTAGAGAAAAGGAATTCAAGATTTAAAAAAAAAAAAAAAAAAAAAAAGAAAAAAAAAAAAACAGGGGCCCACCAATG
>NW_009259559.1:1972-4418 GCF_000687185.1 Egretta garzetta | reverse complement strand
AAAAAAAAAAAAAAAGGAAAAAGAAAAAAGCAGGGGCCACCCATTGCTCCCCAAGTTTCAGAGGGGAGTGAAACACCCCAAAGACATGCTGCCACCAGGGGGACGCGCAGAGCTCAAACATTAAATGAGGAGGAAATGTAAAGGCTCCAAGGTTTTAAGAAAGTGTTTTCTCCAGCATATTATGTGCAATTAGAGTGCACATGGTTTATCAGGATCTTTTTTTTTTTTAGATGACAAGATAACAAGATGAACAGTTGCCTATTAAGTTCCCCCATGATTGCTTTTTTCAGCTGTGATACTGCAATTCCCTACTGAATCAAAAAAGCACATTTCAACACTCGGCACTGTCAGGCAATAGCCTGAGATGCCCTCTCAGTTTCAGTTCTTTACATGGCACATAACAAAAATGGGGAGTTGCAGGAGGGGAGTATCTTAAACTGGTTTTGAGTTACCACCATGGCTTTAATGAGTTACTTGCACCTGAAGCAAGAAGTATTTCTTCTACTTCATTTTTTTTTCATGGCAACTATGGCATTATACAAATAGCTTCTTCCATTTCTATCAACTAGCTGCCTATTGCCACAGGTTACCAACTATCATGCTCCACTCAGAGTTAAGTATATGGCACATAAAACGTCGGAAGAACTATCTACAGAAACCATCTCCTCTATAAAAAATACTGGTCCCAACAACGTGTCACCTTTTTTTTGGAAGAGCTGTGAATTCTGCTGAGGGGAGGAAATATCAACTTCAAACAGATTAAAATCATGGTAGCACCAAACTATAGGACAAGACAACACTGGAACTGTTCATAAAGTTTAAGATCTTTATTAACCAACTTTATTAATACATCTTCCCTGCCTCGCCCAATCAGTTGCAAAAGGTTATTGCTTCTCTCACTTTTTTTTGGCCTAAAGGTGGTATGGTCTGTACTTAGTTATGTGAGGAATTGGAGCCCTGTGACCCACTAGTAATGTTCTATAAGGCTGGTCTGACAGCAGCAGCAAGCAAAGAGCATGGTCGCTATGAGGAGAAAAGAAACAAATAAGTGATACGTGAAAGATTAATTTATCTTGCATTAACATAATTTCTAGTAATCCAAGCAAGGTGGGTTAATAATCAGCCTCCACTTCTATTTACGGGTGAGCAAACTATTTTAATACGAGTATTTTTATTTTAAGAAGAAACACTTACTTTTCCCTTTGGTCCTAAAGGACGAAGTCCCTCAATAGAGAAATGATTCCCATTAGTAATAAAAAAGGCTTAAAGTTCAACTAATCAGAGTAGCTCGGCCAACTTACATAAAAAGGAGATACATGGAAAAGGACCACTTACGTAGATACTACAGCAACATGAGAGAGAGTGTTTCACATCCTCTAACCGAGACTAACCAGAATTTAACAGTAAGCCAGACATTAAGCGATCTTACCAGCAAGGCAGGACACCTCGCCCTTTCACAATCAGAACTTAAGATTTGCCTTTAGCAACTAACAGTCTACAAATACCAGTAATACATTTTTATTTCTTCACAAAACCCCCATTCATTTCATTCTTAAAATCCAGATCTACAGCGTGAATTTAATTCAATAGCTCTACATTTTTGTTTGGAAATGAATGGTCCAAAAAAGCAAAGACTGCTATTTTCATAATGAGTGCACCTTCCAGCAAGAGAACTTTAAAAAAAAAAAAAAAAAAAAAAAAAAAAAAAAAAAAGCATTTTTAGGCTTTCTGTGTTAATTTGTAGGGTGAAAACCCAGCTATGTACATGCATTCATTCTAACAACTCCAACCATAAAGAAACAAGCATTCAAGCTAATTCCCCTGCCCCCAAGACAGTTGTCTGCTATAAATCTAAAAACATATCATTTGCAATAGAATTTCATTAAATATTTGTCATTCTCTGCCTTAATGCTTTTGTAGTCTTGGCAGTTAGTTTACATCTACAGAAGTACCCTGCAGAAATACACCGGGATTTTTCGAGCTTTGCATCACGGTTAGCTTATTTTTCTTGCAACTCAGTAGTTTCACTTTGCTACTTTTTATGGCCTATAGATTCTTGACTTTCAGTTGAAAGTGCAGGCTAAGCATCTCCTCTTGCCTAAAAAAGTCACTCTCATGAGACCAGTCTTTTAGCGGACCACGCAAAGCCTAGGTGTCAAAGCCACAGCAGGTGCATAATATGAACTTACGCAGGTACTAAGCTGTTCCCAGAGTTTCAAAAAGATAAATTAACAAACAAAAAGCCACCAAAGTCACCGTACGGCCAGACTTTCCCCCCCCCCCTTCCTCTTTTGACGGGCCTGCAGCATTTAGGTTTGTTTGGAGCTGAACAAATAAAAACATCTAATGTAATTCCGGAGGGTTAAAGCCGGTTCAGCCCTCGTAGAGAGGCTACAAATAACCCTAAACGGTGGGAATCGGCCGAACCTTTCCCGGCTCCCACCCC
>NW_009259559.1:0-502 GCF_000687185.1 Egretta garzetta | reverse complement strand
GAAGCCGTCACGGCCGCAGGTCGCCGAGCAAAGGAACCAGAAATAACGCGCGACCGCCCAAAATAGGGGGGAGGGGGGGCCCTGGGTAGCGGGGGAAGGGGAGAGGCACCGGGCTCCAGCGAGGGCAAAGGACAGGGGGACACCCGGGGAAGGACAGAAAGTCAGCGGGGGCAAGGTTGCCACTCGCTAGGCACCCAGGGGACCGACGGGGCTTGCTGGACGAGGACGCGGTTCACATCCCATTAGGGGATAAATCCCTGAGTTAGCACGCTGACATTTTAAGATAAACACTTATTTGAAAGGAAAGGAGCAGCATCGCGAAAAGTAAGAGATGCCGCCAAACTGCTGACAAATAAAACCATCCGAGAAGAGCCCCGGTGCCTTTCCGACCCGCCGCCGCTTCTCCCGCCCATTTTCTTCCCCTGTTTCCTTTCGCAGCAGCAGCAGCACAGCTCTTCCCCCGGAATAACCGCAATAAATTTTATCTCAACGCTAAACTTGG
>NW_009259558.1:5306-7087 GCF_000687185.1 Egretta garzetta | reverse complement strand
TTTAGGGAAAATGGGGTGATTGCACCGAATTTTACATGAATTTGGGGGAAATTGGGGGCAATTGCATCAAATTTTGCGCAAATTTAGGGAAAATGGGGTGATTGCACCGAATTTTACATGAATTTGGGGGAAATTGGGGGCAATTGCATCAAATTTTGCGCAAATTTAGGGAAAATGGGGTGATTGCACCGAATTTTACATGAATTTGGGGGAAATTGGGGGCAATTGCATCAAATTTTGCGCAAATTTAGGGAAAATGGGGTGATTGCACCGAATTTTACATGAATTTGGGGGAAATTGGGGGCAATTGCATCAAATTTTGCGCAAATTTGGGGAAAATTGGGGCGAGTGCATTAATTTTTTGGAAAATCTGGGGGGAAATGGGGGCGATTACATTGAATTTTGCGCAAATTTGGGGGAAATTGGGGCAATCACATCGAATTTTGCACAAATTTGGGGAAAATTGGGGCGAGTGCATCAATTTTTTTGGAAAATCTGGGGGGAAATGGGGGCGATTACATTGAATTTTGCGCAAATTTGGGGGAAATTGGGGCAATCACATCGAATTTTGTGCAAATCTGGGGGAAATTGGGGGCAATTGCGTCAAATTTTGTGCAGATTTGGGGAAAATTGGGGTGAGCGCATCAATTTTTTGGAAAATCTGGGGGAAATGGGAGCGATTGAATCGATTTTTCTGCAAATCTGGGTAAATTTTGGGCGATTGCAACAAATTTTTTGCAAAACTGGGGAAAAATGGGGGCAATTGAATCGATTTTTGTGCAAATCTGGGGAAAAATGGGGGCGATTGCATCAATTTTTTCAAAAATTTGGGGGAAAACAGGGGCGATTGCATCGATTTTTTTGTAAATCTGGGGAAAATGGGGGTGATTGTATCAATTTTTTTAAAAATCCAGGAAAAAATTGGGGTAATTGCATCGATTTTTCTGCAAATCTGGGTAAAATTGGGGAGATTGCATCAATTTTTTTGGAAAATCTGGGTTTAATTGGGGCAATTGCATCAATTTTTTTTTTTTTTTGGCAAATCCAGGGAAAATGGAGGTGATAGCATCAATTTTTAGCAAATCTGGGCAAAATGGGGGCGATTCCATTGATTTTTTAGCAAATTTGTGCAAAATGGGTGCAATTGCATCGATTTTTTTTTCCAAATTTGGGCAAAATGGGGGTGATTGCATAATTTTATTTCCAAATTTGGGCAAAATGGGTGCAATTGCATCGATTTTTTTCCAAATCCGGGATAAATGGGTGCAATTGCATCAATTTCTTTTCCAAATTTGCACAAAATGGGTGCAATTGCATCAATTTGTTCTCCAAATTTGTGCAAAATGGCTGCAATTGCATCGATTTTTTTCCAAATTTGGGCAAAATGGGGGTGATAGCATAATTTTATTTCCAAATCCGGGATAAATGGGTGCAATTGCATCAATTTCTTTTCCAAATTTGCACAAAATGGGTGCAATTGCATCGATTTGTTCTCCAAATTTGTGCAAAATGGGTGCAATTGCATCGATTTTTTTCCAAATTTGGGCAAAATGGGGGTGATAGCATAATTTTATTTCCAAATCCGGGATAAATGGGTACAATTGCATCGATTTTTTTCCAAATCCGGGATAAATGGGTGCAATTGCATCATTTTTTTTTTCCAAATTTGTGCAAAACTGGTGCAATTGCATCGATTTCTTTTCCAAATTTGCACAAAATGGGTGCAATTGCATCGATTTGTTCTCCAAATTTGTGCAAAATGGGTGCAATTGCATCGATTT
>NW_009259558.1:3823-5050 GCF_000687185.1 Egretta garzetta | reverse complement strand
CCCCCCTGCACCCCCCCCCCCCCCCCCCCCTTTAATTTTGGGTTTGGAAAGCAAAAAAAAAGAAAAAAACGCCGCCTAAAAATACCCTGGAAATATGAAAAAAGGACAAATATCTGGGAAAAACACCCCAAAATCTGAAAAAAAGGCCCAAAATCTGGAAAAAAGAGCTGGGAAAATGGCCAAAAAGCTGGAAAAATGGCCAAAACTCCAGAAAAACGGCCAAAAATCTGAAAAAAAGGCCAAAAATATCGGGGAAAATGGTCAAAAATCTGAAAAAATGGCCAAAAAGCTGAAAAAAAATCTGGAAAACTGGCCAAAAATCTGGAAAAAAAGACCAAAAATCTGAAAAAAAGATCTGGAAAAATGGTCAAAAAGCTGAAAAAAAGATCTGGAAAAATGGCCAAAAATCCAGAAAAACGGCCAAAAATCTGAAAAAAAGGCCAAAAATATCGGGAAAAATGGCCAAAAAGCTGAAAAAAATGGCCAAAAAGCTGAAAAAAAGATCCGGAAAAATGGCCAAAAAAGCTGGAAAAATGGCCGAAAAGCTGGAAAAATGGCCAAAAATCTGGAAAAATGGCCAAAAATCTAGTAAAATGGCCAAAAAGCTGAAAAAAAGATCCGGAAAAATGGCCAAAAAAGCTGGAAAAATGGCCGAAAAGCTGGAAAAATGGCCAAAAATCTGGAAAAATGGCCAAAAATCTAGTAAAATGGCCAAAAATCTGAAAAAAAGATCTGAAAAAATGGTCAAAAATCTGAAAAAAAGATCTGGAAAATGGCCAAAAAGCTGGGAAAACCGGCCAAAAATCCAGAAAAAGAGCCAAAAATCTGAAAAAAAGGCCAAAAATCTGAAAAAAAATCTGGAAAAATGGCCAAAGATCTGAAAAAATGGACAAAAATCCAGAAAAATGGCCAAAAATATGAAAAGAATGGCCAAAAAGCTGAAAACAAGATCCGGAAAAATGGCCAAAAAGCTGGAAAAATGGCCAAAAATAAGAAAAAATGGCCAAAAATCTGAGAAAAAAATGGCCAAAAGTCTGGAAAAAAGGCCCAAAATCTGCCAAACCAGCTCAAAATCTGAAAAAAATGGCCAAAAATCTGAAAAACCAGCCAAAATTCTGAAAAAAATGGCCAAAAATCGACAAAAGCACCCTGAAAACTTGAAAAAATGGCCAAAATTTAAAAAATAACTGGCCAAAAATCTGAAAAATCTGGCCAAAAACCCCCAAA
>NW_009259558.1:2997-3305 GCF_000687185.1 Egretta garzetta | reverse complement strand
CACCATTCCCTTGCATGCACTGTCCCCTTGCACCGTCCCCTTGCACGCTGCATCTCGTGCACCGTCCTCTTGCACGCTGTGTCCTTGTGCACTGTCCTCTTGCACGCTGCGTCCTCTTGCACCGTCCCCTTGCACACTGCATCCTTGTGCTTGCACGCTGCATCCTCTTGCACCATCCCCTTGCATGCACCGTCCTCTTGCACACTGCATCTTTGTGCACCATCCCCTTGCACGCTGCGTCCTTGTGCACTGTCCTCTTGCACGCTGCATCCTCTTGCTGCATCCTCTTGACTCATCCTGTTGTTAGT
>NW_009259558.1:0-2845 GCF_000687185.1 Egretta garzetta | reverse complement strand
TGCACCGTCCTCTTGCACGCTGCGTCCTCTTGCATCGTCCTCCTGCATGCTGCATCCTCTTGCACCATCCCCTTGCATGCACCGTCCTCTTGCACCGTCCTCTTGCACGCTGCATCCTTGTGCACTGTCCCCTTGCACACTGCGTCCTTGTGCACCGTCCTCTTGCACGCTGCATCCTCTTGCACCATCCCCTTGCACGCTGCGTCCTCTTGCACCGTCCCCTTGCACACTGCATCCTTGTGCTTGCACGCTGCATCCTCTTGCTGCATCCTCTTGCACCAGCCCCTTGCACGCTGCATCCTCTTGCACCATTCCCTTGCATGCACTGTCCCCTTGCACCGTCCCCTTGCACGCTGCATCTCGTGCACCGTCCTCTTGCACACTGCATCCTTGTGCACTGTCCTCTTGCACACTGCGTCCTCTTGCTGCATCGCCTTGCATGCACCGTCCCCTTGCACGCTGCGTCCTCGTGCACCGTCCTCGTGCTTGCACCATCCCTGTGCTTGCACACCGCGTCCTCTTGCACCATCCCCATGCTTGCACCATCCGCTTCCTGCGTCCTCTTGCACCATCACCTTGCATGCATCATCCCCTTGCACCGTCCTCTTGCACGCTGTGTCCTCGTTCACCGTCCTCTTGCACGCTGTGTCCTCTTGCACCATCCCCTTGCACGCTGCATCCTCGTGCACCGTCCTCTTGCACACTGCATCCTCGTGCACCGTCCTCTTGCACGCTGCATCCCCTTGCACCGTCCTCTTGCACGCTGTGTCCTCTTGCTGCATCCCCTTGCACGCTGCGTCCTCGTGCACCGTCCCCTTGCACGCTGAGTCCTCTTGCACCATCCCCTTGCATGCACCGTCCTCTTGCACGCTGCGTCCTCGTGCACTGTCCCCGTGCTTGCACACTGCGTCCTCTTGCTGCGTTGCCTTGCATGCACCGTCCCCTTGCACCATCCTCTTGCACGCTGCATCCCCTTGCACCATCCTCTTGCACCATCCTCTTGCATGCACCGGCCCCTTGCACGCTGCATCCCCTTGCACCATCCCTGTGCTTGCACCATCCTCTTGCTGCATCCTCTTGCACCATCCTTTTGCACACTGAGGCCTCTTGCACCGTCCCCGTGCTTGCACACTGCCTCCTCTTGCTGCATCGCCGTGCATGCACCATCCCCTTGCACGCTGCATCCTTGTGCTTGCACGCTGCATCCTCTTGCACCGTCCCCTTGCACGCTGCATCCTCGTGCACCATCCCCTTGACCGCTGCATCCTTGTGCTTGCACGCTGCATCCTCTTGCACCGTCCCCTTGCACGCTGCATCCTCGTGCACCATCCCCTTGACCGCTGCATCCTTGTGCTTGCACGCTGCATCCTCTTGCACCGTCCCCTTGCACGCTGCATCCTCGTGCACCATCCCCTTGACCGCTGCATCCTTGTGCTTGCACGCTGCATCCTCTTGCACCGTCCCCTTGCACGCTGCATCCTCGTGCACCATCCCCTTGACCGCTGCATCCTTGTGCTTGCACGCTGCATCCTCTTGCACCGTCCCCTTGCACGCTGCATCCTCGTGCACCATCCCCTTGACCGCTGCATCCTTGTGCTTGCACGCTGCATCCTCTTGCACCGTCCCCTTGCACGCTGCATCCTCGTGCACCATCCCCTTGACCGCTGCATCCTTGTGCTTGCACGCTGCATCCTCTTGCACCGTCCCCTTGCACGCTGCATCCTCGTGCACCATCCCCTTGACCGCTGCATCCTTGTGCTTGCACGCTGCATCCTCTTGCACCGTCCCCTTGCACGCTGCATCCTCGTGCACCATCCCCTTGACCGCTGCATCCTTGTGCTTGCACGCTGCATCCTCTTGCACCGTCCCCTTGCACGCTGCATCCTCGTGCACCATCCCCTTGACCGCTGCATCCTTGTGCTTGCACGCTGCATCCTCTTGCACCGTCCCCTTGCACGCTGCATCCTCGTGCACCATCCCCTTGAGGTCCAAACTCCATTTTTGGGGGGGTGCGCCCCCATTTTGGGGTCCACCCCCCACATTTTGGGGTCCAAACTCTATTTTTTGGGGGGTTGCGCCCCTATTTTGGGGTTCGCCCCCCACATTTTGGGGTCCAAACTCCATTTTTTGGGGGGGTGCGCCCCCATTTTGGGGTCCGCCCCCCACATTTTGGGGTCCAAACTCCATTTTTGGGGGGGTGCGCCCCCATTTTGGGGTCCACCCCCCACATTTTGGGGTCCAAACTCTATTTTTTGGGGGGTTGCGCCCCTATTTTGGGGTTCGCCCCCCACATTTTGGGGTCCAAACTCCATTTTTTGGGGGGGTGCGCCCCCATTTTGGGGTCCGCCCCCCACATTTTGGGGTCCAAACTCCATTTTTGGGGGGGTGCGCCCCCATTTTGGGGTCCACCCCCCACATTTTGGGGTCCAAACTCTATTTTTTGGGGGGTTGCGCCCCTATTTTGGGGTTCGCCCCCCACATTTTGGGGTCCAAACTCCATTTTTTGGGGGGGTGCGCCCCCATTTTGGGGTCCGCCCCCCACATTTTGGGGTCCAAACTCCATTTTTGGGGGGGTGCGCCCCCATTTTGGGGTCCACCCCCCACATTTTGGGGTCCAAACTCCATTTTTTGGGGGGGTGCGCCCCCATTTTGGGGTCCACCTCCCCCATTTTGGGGTTTGCCCCCCACATTTTGGCGTCCAAACTCCATTTCTGGGGGGGGCACCCCCATTTTGGGGTCCACCCCCCCCCCATTTTGGGGTCCAAACTCCATTTTTTGGGGGTGGGGGTGTGCGCCCCAGATTTTGGGGTCCAAACTATTTTTTTTTGGGGGGGTGCTCCCCTTT
>NW_009259557.1:2022-2319 GCF_000687185.1 Egretta garzetta | reverse complement strand
GTGGGGCGGCCATGGGATGGTTAGGTGGTGGTGCCCATGGGTGTGGGGTGGCCACGGGGTGGTTGGGCATATGTGGCCATGGGGTGGCTGGACAGGGTGGCCATGGGTGTGGGGTGGCCGTGCGGTGGCTGGCTGCTGGAGGCAGTGGGTGTGGGGTGGTTGGGTTGTGGTGCCCATGAGCTTGTGGTGGCCATGGTTGTGGGGTGGCCATGGGGTGGTTGGATATGGGTGGCTGGGTGCGGGGGGTGGCCATGGGTGCAGTGTGGACATGGGTGAGGGGTGGACAGGAGGGGCCAA
>NW_009259557.1:0-258 GCF_000687185.1 Egretta garzetta | reverse complement strand
GCCCCCGTTCCTGGGTGACAAGCGCCCACCAGGTCCCACGGGCGCTGGGGACAGGGCCACGGTCACCTGTCCTGGAGGATCCCTGCCCCAGTGACACGGGGGGCACCAGGGGTGACCCTGACCCCGTCCCCATCCCCCGGTGACAAGCGCCCATTGGGTCCCATGGGTGCCAGGGACGGGGCCACGCTCGCCCACCCTGGAGGATCCCTGCCCCAGTGATGAGGGGGGGCGCCAGGGGTGACCCCGTCCCCTGGGAGC
>NW_009259556.1:4528-6081 GCF_000687185.1 Egretta garzetta | reverse complement strand
CAGGGCAACGGCCCCGGCCCCGCTCTTGCCCAATTCCCCACCATTTCGCCCAGTTTGGCCCAATTTTCCTTAAATTTGCCTCCAGTTTGGCCCAATTTTTCCTCCTCGTACCCCCATTTTTGCCCAATTTCGCCCATTTTTACCCCATTTTCCTTACTTTTGGCCCAGTTTTGCCCAACTTTTCTTCACTTTTGCCCATTTTCACCCATTTTGGCCCAATTTTTCCACCATTTACCCCCATTTTGGCCCAATTTCCCCCTATTTGGCCCAGTTTTTCCTTACTTTTTCCCGGGCTTGCCCAATTTTGCCCAATTTTTCCTCCTTTTACCCCCATTTTTTCTGATTTCATCCATTTTGGCCCAATTTTTCTTAAATTTGCCCCCATTTTGCCCATTTTTACCCATTTTGGCCCAATTTTTCCGTCTTTTACTCCCATTTTGGCCCATTTTTTCCTGTTTTTACCCCATTTTGGCTCACTTTTGCTCAATTTTTCCCCAATTTTTCCTTACTTTTCCCCAATTTTTCCTTACTTTTGCCCAATTTTTCCTTAGTTTTGCCCATTTTGGCCCAATTTTTCCCTACTTTGCCCATTTTTCCTTACTTTTTCCCGGTTTTTCCCAGTTTTACCCATTTTGGCCCAATTTCACCCATTTTTTCCCAATTTTTCCTTAATTTTGCCCATTTTGGCCCAATTTTTCCCTATTTCATCCATTTTTTCCTTACTTTTTCCCGTTTTTTCCCAGTTTTGCCCAATATTTTCCTCCTTTTACCCCCATTTTTGCCCAATTTAACCCATTTTTTTCCCAATTTTTTCATACTTTTGCCCATTTTGGCTCAATTTTTCCCTATTTCACCCATTTTTTCCCTACTTTTCCCTGGGTTTTCCCAGTTTTGCCCATTTTGGCCCAATTTTTCCTCCTTTAACCCCATTTTGGCCCGATTTCACCCATTTTTGCCCAATTTCACCCATTTTTGTCCAATTTTTCCTTATGTTTGCTTATTTTGGCCCAATTTTTCCCTATTTCGCCCATTTTTTCCTTACTTTTGCCCAGTTTTGCCCAGTTTTTACTCTTTTTACCCCCATTTTTGCCCAATTTTGCCCACTTTTACCCAATTTTTCCTTACTTTTGCCCATTTTGGCCCAATTTTTCCCTATTTCGCCCATTTTTTCCTTACTTTTTCCCGATTTTGCCCGATTTTGCCCAGTTTTGCCCAATTTTTCCTATTCTTACCCCCATTTTGTCCAATTTTGCCCACTTTGTCCCCGTTTGGCCCAATTTCACCTGGTTTTACCCCATTTTGCCCTCCTTTGGCTCCATTTTACCCCAGTTTTGCCCCATTTTGGCCCAACTTTTGCCCATTTTCACCCACTTAGGCCCCATTTTGCCCCAGTTTAACCAGTCTGGGCCCAGTCGGGGGCCCTGGTGCGTGGGGGCGCCCGGCTGTGATGTCACACAAGCCCTCGCGCGCACGCATGTGATGTCAGACAAGGGATTGCGCACGCGGGTGTGATGTCATGGGGGGGCGTGGGTGTGTGATGTCATGGGGGGGCG
>NW_009259556.1:0-653 GCF_000687185.1 Egretta garzetta | reverse complement strand
CACGGTTGCGGTTGGCGGGGGTCCCCGTGGGGGGGGGAACCCGTGTGCGATTGTACACGCATGTGGTTGTACCCATGTGCGTGTGTGTACCCGTGTGGGGGTGTACCCGTGTCTGGTTGTACACACGTGTGGTTGTACCTGTGTGTGGTTGTGCCCGTGTCTGGTTGTACCTGTGTGCGGCTGTACACACGTGTGGGGGTGCACACACATGCGGTTGTAGATGTGTGGTTGTACCCGTGTGCATGTGTACCCATGTGAGGGGTACACGGGCGGTTGTACACGTGTGAGTGTGCCCATATGTGGGTGAGGTTGTACCCGTGTGCAGCTCTACACGCGTGTGGGAGTACACATGTGCGGTTGTAGATGTGTGGGGGTACCCGTGTCCGATTGTACCCGCGTCCGGTTGTACCCATGTGTGGCTGTACACGCGTGTGGGGGTGCACACACATGTGGTTGTAGTCCTGTGTGGCTGTACCCATGTGCGGCTGTACATGCGTGTGGTTGTACCCATGTGCGGCTGTACCTGTGTGTGGTTGTACCCGTGTGCGGCTGTACCCGTGTGCGGCTGTACATGTGTGTGGTTGTACCCATGTGCGGCTGTACACGCGTGTGGTTTTACGCATGTGCGGCTGTACCCGTGTGCGGCTGTACAC
>NW_009259555.1:0-221 GCF_000687185.1 Egretta garzetta | reverse complement strand
GGGGTGCTCAGACCCCAAGGGATTGGGGTGCCCTGGTCCTGAGTGCTTGGGGTGCCCAGGACTCAAGAGATTGGGGTGCTTGGGACTGGGGTGCTTAGACTCCAAGGGATTGGGGTGCCCAGGTCCTGAGGGATTGGGGTACCCTGGTCCTGAGGGATTGGGGTGCTCAGGATTGAGGTCCCCAGGTCCCAAGGGATTGGGGTGCCCAGGTCCTGAGGGAT
>NW_009259554.1:0-379 GCF_000687185.1 Egretta garzetta | reverse complement strand
AGGAAGGTGATGGGCTTCTGTCCCATGGCCTGGGCGTCACCGATGTTGGCCTTGATCACCTCGGTGAAGGGCTTGGGGACACCCTGTGGGGACGGGGACATGGGGACAGGGAGAGGGGACAGGGGAGAGGGGGCAGGGACAGGATGGGGACAGGGATGGGGACAGAGACAGGGAGAGGGACAGGGAGAGGGGACAGGGATGGGGACAGGGGACAGGGACAGGGAGGGGGGACAGAGGACACGGACAGGGACGGGGACAGGGATGCGGACGGGGGACAGGGACAGGGCAGGGATGGGGACAGGGGACACAGATAGGGATAGGGATGGGGACAAGGGACAGGATGGGGACAGGGACAGGGGACAGGGGAGAGGGACAGGGA
>NW_009259553.1:10144-11434 GCF_000687185.1 Egretta garzetta | reverse complement strand
GACACCCCCATAGACACGTGTGGGTGCACCCCTGCACGTATACAGGCGCCGATGTGCAGCTACACCCCTATGGCTACAGGTACACACGTCCATACGTGCAGCTACACCCGTATGTACGCAGCTACACCCATATATACACCGCTACACCCATATATACGCAGCTACACCCCTATGACTACAGGTACACACGTCCATACGTGCAGCTACACCCGTATGTACGCAGCTACACCCATATATACACCGCTACACCCATATATACGCAGCTACACCCCTATGACTACAGGTACACACGTCCATACGTGCAGCTACACCCAAATATATGCAGCTACACCTGTATATATGCAGCTACAACCGTATACATGCTGCTACACCCCTATACATGCACATACACTCTATACATGCACGCACACCCCTATACATGCAGCTACACCCCTATGCATGCACATACACCCCTATACGTGCACATACACCCCTATACGTGCATCTACACCCCTATATGTGCACGTACACCCCTATACATGCATGTACACCCCTATATACACTGCTACACCTGTATATACGCAGCTACACCCATATATACGCAGCTACACCCCCATACATGCATGTACACCCCTATACACGCACATACAACCCTATACATGCACATAAACCCCTATACATGCAGCTACACCCCTATACGTGCACGTACACCCCATACGTGCACATACACCCCTATATATATGCAGCTACACCTGTATATACGCAGCTACACCCCCATACATGCATGTACACCCCCATACATGCACATACAACCCTATACATGCACGTACACCCCTATACATGCATGCGAACCCCTATACATGCACGCACACCCCTATACATGCATGCGAACCCCTATACATACACACACACCCCTGGGATATATGCACATACACCCTATACGTGCACGTACTCCCCTATACATGCATCTACACCCCTATACATGCAGCTACACCCATATACATGCAGCTTTCACCCCAATTACTGCAGCTACTCCCAGTTACATGCAGCTACACCCCTATACATGCAGCTACACCCCTATACATGCACACACACCCCTATACATGCACACACACCCCTATACATGCACGTACTCCCCTATACATGCAGCTGCACCCCTATACATGCACACCCCCCCTATATACACTGCTACACCCGTATATATGCTGCTACCCCCCTGTATATGCACGTACCTATAGGTAGGGGGGTATACACCCCCCTATACAGGCAGAGGAAGGGCTGCTGGGGGGGGTGTCTGTGGCTTGTGTGCGG
>NW_009259553.1:5738-6121 GCF_000687185.1 Egretta garzetta | reverse complement strand
GAAGCCGAACCGGATGACGCCTCGCCGGAGGAGGGCGATGGGATCCCATCGGAGGGCGATGAGGAGTTGGAAGTCAACGGGGGGTTTGAAGGCGACGGCTTGGAGGGCAACGGGGGCTTGGAGGGCAACGGGGGCTTGGAGGATGACAGCTTGGAGGTCAACGATGGCTTTGAAGGCAACGGGGGCTTGGAAGACAATGAGATCCTCCCAAGGGGCAACGAGGTCCTACTGAGGGGCAACGAGGTCCTCCCAAGGGGCAATGAGATCCTACCAAGGGGCAACGAGATCCTCCCAAGGGGCAATGAGGTCTTACTGAGGGGCAATGACGTCCTACCGAGGGGCAATGAGATCCCAAGGGGCAACGAGATCCTCCCAAGGGGCAA
>NW_009259553.1:0-401 GCF_000687185.1 Egretta garzetta | reverse complement strand
CAGGACCCCATGGGGGGGTCTATAGGGACTTTGGGGGGTACCAGGACCCCATGGGGGATCTATAAGGGTGTTTGGGGGGTACCAGGACCCCATGGGGGGGGTCTATAGGGTTCCATAGTGACTTTGGGGAGTATCAGGACCCCATGGGGGGGTCTATAGGGACTTTGGGGGGTATCAGGACCCCATGGGGGGGTCTATAGGGACTTTGGGGCATATCAGGACCCCATGGGGGGTCTATAGGGGTTCAGGGGGTACCAGGACCCCATGGGGGGGTCTATAGGGGTTCGGGGGGGTACCAGGACCCCATGGGGGGGTCTATAGGGACTTTGGGGCATATCAGGACCCCATGGGGGGTCTATAGGGGTTCAGGGGGTACCAGGACCCCATGGGGGGGTCTATAG
>NW_009259552.1:0-359 GCF_000687185.1 Egretta garzetta | reverse complement strand
ACAACAAAAGGGGTGTTAAGGACAATCTCCATCCTTTACTGCATGCACGGGGGAAATGGAGTGACAAAGGATGAGGAGGAGGCTGAGGTACTGAATGCCTTCTTTGCCTCACTCTTTAATTGTAAAACCAATTGTTCTCAGGGTACCCAGCCTGCCGAGCTGGTTAAATTCCAGCTGGTGGCTGGCCACAAGCGGTGTCCCCCAGGGCTCAGCACTGGGGCCAGTTCTGTTTAACGTTGTTATCAATGATCTGGTCAAGGGGATCGAGGGCACCCTCAGGTAGTTTGCAGATGACACCAGTTTGGGCAGGAGGGGCGATCTGCTGGGGGTAGGGAGGCTCTGCAGAGGGACCTGGCCAG
>NW_009259551.1:1747-2309 GCF_000687185.1 Egretta garzetta | reverse complement strand
GTACCTGCCCTCCCTGAAGACCTTCGAGGAGGAGATCATGGATGCCATGGGGATCGTGGAGACGCGCAGGGCCAAGAAATCCTACTGGTATTAACTGGTGGGGAACCAGAAACCGCCCCCCGGGGCTGGGGTCCGTCCCCCACACTGGGGTCTGCAATAAAGACGCCCCTTTATTTTCCCCGTTTGCGGCGCGTGGTGCTGTCGGTGCAGCCCCCCATCTCACTCACGCCGAGCCCCGGGGTCGTACAAATCCCAGTTTTATTGTGGTTGGTGCCCGGCACCGGGAGCCGGGGGGCTCTGCCCCTCTCTGGGGGGCTCTGCCACCCCCATGTCCTTGTCCTCGTCGCTGTCCTCGTCCAGGCCCGCCAGCACCGTGCCCAGGGGGGTCCGTGCCGCCACCAGCACCAGGTTGCGTGGGGACACCCGGGGGTCGAAGAGGGGGACGAGGGCGCACTGGAAACCTGCAGGGAGAGGGGGGGGTCGGTACCGAGGGGGGTGTCGGTACCGGCAGGGTCACCACCCCCCCCCCGCCCCCCCCGACCCCCCCTTTCTCCCCCCCGCA
>NW_009259551.1:0-283 GCF_000687185.1 Egretta garzetta | reverse complement strand
GGCAGGGTGTGGCCCCTGGGGCTCTGACATCACCCTGGGGCATGGCCTCCGGGCCTCTGACATCACGCCACGGCATGGCCTCTGGGGCTCTGATGTCACCCCAGGATAAAGCACCCAGGGCTCTGACATCACCCTGGGGTGTGGCCCCTGGGGCTCTGACATCACCCCGGGATAAAGCACCCAGGGCTCTGACATCATTCTGGGACGAGGCCCCTGAGGCTCTGACATCACCCTGGGCGTGGCCTCTGGGGCTTTGACATCATGCTGGGGTGTGGCCCCTGGG
>NW_009259550.1:0-1031 GCF_000687185.1 Egretta garzetta | reverse complement strand
GGTGACATCATGGTGACATAGTGGTGATGGGGGTGACACGGGGGTGACACAGGGGTGACATCATGGTGCCAACATCTGGGTGACATACGGGGGACACCTGGGGTGACATCATGGTGACACAGGGTGACACGGGTGACATCGCGGTGACATGGGGGTGACATCCTGGGGACACTGGGGGTGGCACAGGGAGTGACATGTAGGTGACGTGGGGGGGTGACACGCGGGTGACGTCATGGCGACATGGGGGTGACACAGGGAATGACACGTGGGTGACATGGGGGTGACGTCATGGTGACATCATGGTGACACGGGGAGTGACATGGGGGGTGACACGGGGTGACATCATGGTGACATCGGGGTGACACACAGGTGACACCTGGGGTGACATCATGGCGACATGGGGGGGACACATGGGGGACATCCCGGTGACAACATCGGGGTGACACGTGGGTGACACCTGGGGTGACATCGTGGTGACATCGTGGTGACATGGGGCGACAGAGGGGTGACATCATGGTGACGTGGGGGTGACAACATGGTGACACGGGGATGACCCAGGGTGACATCGTGGTGACATCATGGCGACATTGTGATGACATCATGGTGAGCCGGGGTGACATCATGGTGACATCACGGTGACATGGGGGTGACATCGTGGTGACATTGTGATGACATCATGGTGACACGGTGGTGACATCGTGGTGACACGGGGTGACATCATAGTGACATCACAGTGACATGGGGTGACATAGTGGTGACACGGGGTGACATGTGGGGTGACATCATGGTGACATCACGGTGACATGGGGGTGACATCATGGTGACATGGGGTGACACATGGGGTAACATCATGGCGACATTGTGATGACATCACAGTGACATGGGGTGACACGGGGTGACATCATAGTGACATCACAGTGACATGGGGTGACATCATGGTGACACGGGGTGACACCTGGGGTGACATCATGGCGACATTGTGATGACATCACGGTGACATGGGGGGTGACATCATGGTGACATCATGGTGA
>NW_009259549.1:0-965 GCF_000687185.1 Egretta garzetta | reverse complement strand
TCCCAATTCAGTAGGAAGCATATGGCTGTGAAGTGGCCTGTGAGGTCAGTTCTGTCTCTGGAGATGATAGGCCAGCAGCAGGAACATGGTGCAGTGGTGTGCTCTGCGCCCCGCCCCTCACCTGACGTTTTCCCCTATCCCTGCTCACGCGATAACCACCAGTGGCAGTTGTGATGGATGCATCTGGTCTTGATGGATACTTCCAGCTCCAAGGGGATTTGAGGGAGACAGATAACAACACAATAGCCAGTGGCTAATTTGTGGCACTGTGCCCACCTAACCACAGTGCTGGTCAGTGTCTGATTCAAGCCAAATTAGGAATAAAGTAACATCTGCTGTCAGTATGTAAACATGACTATGAGTCAGTCATCTTACCCCCATCAGTAGTGAGCAGCCAAGGAGCCCTGTGAGCTCTCCTGCTCAGCAGTGGTCTGCAAACCAGGATCTCCCTGTGAGCAGGGATGCCTCTCAAGGTTATTTCTCAAGGCTGGGAGATTCCTTGTCACAACAGTGACTAACAGTACCCTAAAATTTTAAACCTCAGCTAAGTGATAGCAAGGATTGATTGCGCACACCTAGTCCTTTAGACCTAAAATGATGACCGAGTCTGGGACTAGGATTGGATCCAAACTCCTCTGAGGAAGGAGTTAAGAAAGCAAGGGTGTCCTTTCTGAACCTCATGACTCAATGGGAATGTCTCCCTGACAGTTTTGTCTGACCTTGTCCTCTATGCAGCAAATAACCAAGCGTACCTAGCCATTGAATCTCACTAAACCACTGATGCATTTACCATTGAACCTTGTTACCTCACTGCTTTATATCCATAAAGTATATTTTTGCTGCTCTTTCCCGCCCATCTGCGACACCATCCTTGTACCCCCCATGCAAACAGCCCATCTCTACCTCTCTGGTGCTGGTTTGGTTTCCTTTTTACCTTCATTTGGTGCTCCTCAGCTTGTCACCAT
>NW_009259548.1:0-5624 GCF_000687185.1 Egretta garzetta | reverse complement strand
TGAGATTGCCTGTGTTCAGTTTTGGGCCCAGCACTAGAAGAAACACATGGCATTACTGGAACATGTCCAGAGGAGAGCTGGGTTGCTCTCTTCTGGACATGTTCCAGTAACGAAACGCCTGGGTTGCTGGTGAGGGGTCTGGAGCACAAGGCTGATGGGGAGTGGCAGGGGGAGCTGGGGGTGTTCATCCTGGTGAAGAAGAGGCTGAGGGGAGACCTTATCACCCTCTACAAGCGCTTATGGGGGTTGTAGTAAGGTGGGTGGTCTCTTCTTCCAGGTAAAGGGAGATACAACAGGCATTGAGGAAATGGCCTCAAGTTTTGCCAGGGCAGGTTCAGGTTGGACTTGAGCAAAAATTTCTTCCCCAAAAGGGTTGTCAAGCACTGAAAGCAGCTGCCCAGGGAAGGGGTCAAGTCCCCATCCCTGGTGGTATTTAAAAGCCGGGCAGACAAGGTCCTCAGGGACAGGGTTTAGTAGTGGGATGTCCAGGGGAAATGGTTTGGCTTGGTGATCTTAATGGTCTTCTCTAACCTAAATGATTACATGATCCTGTGATTCGATGATTCTATAACAAAAATCCAGGCCCTGCCTTTCCCAGAAGATTCAGCTTTAAAGCTCCTTCCTTCCCTAATCCTACAAGGGCTACCATGACCCTCCTGGGTGGTGGTACATGGCTTGAACCTTTCCTGGCTCCTTACAGACCTCTCAGGGACTTAGAATTAAAGGATGACATGCGATCACAAGGCAGGGGCCATGTGGCCCACTGGCTGATGGGAGTGGGGAGGTGACGTGTTGGGTCATGTGAGGGGGGCATGGGCTGCGGGATAGTGCACTTTCAGATAGCTTTTTTTCCCTCTATAAAAACTTCACCCCTTCACAACCTAGCACATGAGATCTCCAACCTGCAATGCTGAGCATCGTGACTGAATCAGCACCCCAGTCCCTGGAAATCACAAAGCATCTGTACATTCCTTCATCTGCTGGCTGGACATTCTTCAGCGTCATGGACACATTCCCAGTGGCAAATGCATCTGTTGGAATTGAAGTCCGCCCAAAGTCTTTCTGCGTTTGTTTGCCATCAAAGTGCCTGTATAGGTGGATCTCCTCTACGTGCCCCTCTGTGATTTTCTGCCATTGCACTTCAAAGTTGTCCAGTGGCTTTGTGGAAGAGATGCGGCAAGGAAGGAGCATGTCCTGGCCCACAATCCCCACTACGTTCTGGGCAGAGGTGACTTCAAAATGTTCTGTGGAAACCAAACTTGAGTGAGCATCTGGCTGAAATCAATCAGAAAATGTACTAGCGCAAAGGACACAGAGGATGGGGACAAACATTTATCCCTGTTCCAGAGAACGGGGAACGACTGAAAGTTGTCAATATTCACCAGTGACATTGGTGCCTTCTGGTAAGGCCCCTGCAGGCCCTGAGACAACAGATCACAACCAAGAGATGCCAAACAATTAAAAAAAAAGGAGCCCAAAAGATCTTTTGTGGCAATTGTTGATTTGGAAAAACCTTAGGAAAGCATAATTAAGGATTGGATGAAAATGCTTACTATGCTTTCTCTAGGTTTTATGAAAGAGAAATTAATTTTTGTTTGGAGCATTCAGGCACTCACTTTCCCCTTTTTTTCTTTTCTCAGTGGCAAAATGGGAACTGGGGAAATTGGAAATCCCAAAGCAATACAAGGGCAGGAGGAACTTGGCTGCGAGAAGCTGTATAGGGTAGGATGATTTTGAGGGAAAAGGGGAAAAAAGAAGATTAAAAGAATGTAGAGAGACATTTCATGCATCTTGCAGCCTGCCTTGATGCTTTCCAAGCCTGTGTCACCAGCAGTGAGGCAGCCATGCCAATGCAAACTGCTCCTGCAGGCAGGGAGTTGTGGCAGGGGTAGGTCTGGCAGAGCTGCGCTGGCTTAGGGGTTGCCCACCTCCCCCAAGGGATAGAAACTCAGGCTGGAAAGGAGTGGATTCCCCCCCCAGCAGAGTGGCAGGGCAGCTCTGTCTCTTTGGCAGTTCAAATGAGTTCTTCTCAGGAGACCACCACCCTCAGCTTGAACATTTCTAATCCTCCACAGACTTTTATCCCTCAGGAATGAGCAGAAGAGCGTATGAAAGCCTTACCTGAGAGAGGGATGGCTGTAAGCAGCCCCACAGTGAGCAAGAGCCATCTCCCCTGGTCCATAGCTGCAGCCGCACACATGGGACAATCACGCAGCTGACCTGAAACAGGTACAGAAGGGAAGTATGCAGAGGGAAATGCTGTCCTGCAGCCATCTGAGAGCTCTCCAAGGACACTTGCCATGGGCTGCGCCTTCTGAAGGTGTAAAGCGCTCAAGCAGTTGAGTTGAGACACCAAGAAAGCTTGTGCCTTTCCAGAGATCTCAATTCACCTGGCAGTTTCTGGGAACTCCTTGCAGCCTAACATGTTTGAGATAGTATTTGAGTTGGCAGGGTAAGACAGGCATTTAGCAGGGGGGCAAGGAAGATATGTCACAGGACTTGTAGAAACCTGTTCCCATCTGGATCAGCAGCTGGAGACTTAGAAATGCAAAATGTCACAAGACACCAGTGTTTTGACATCTCCGAGATGTGTTTACTGTCCATCAAATCTCATTGGCCCGTGTGAAATTGAGGGTAGTCCCATCCCTCCAACCTCCTTTCAACTTCTACCGAAAGGCTGTGATGGCTTGCACTGGTGAGACTGGATACATCAGAGAGCAAAGGAGGATATGAGCTTCAGACAGGAACATCCGGGCAGAGGAGTTCCAGCCAGAGCAAGTGGAGACCTTAGACACCTTGGGTAGTGACACTGGTATTTCTGCTGACAAACGTCAGGCTTTTCTTCAGCCTACCTTGTACAAAATCTTTCAGTCATCCAAGGAGGGCCCAAAAGAAACCTCACTGTCCAACAAGTCAGCATTTACAGCTTCAGAGACCAAAACCACATTCCCAAACAGGTTGAATGCTTTGCAAAAGAAGACATGGTAAAAAATGCATTACAAAAAAACCCCCAAAACACCCTGAAAACCAACAAGACAAAAGCCAGGGTTTCTTTGTCCTTCTGGGCTTCATGTTCGGGGCTGCTAAACAGACATACCATGGCATATTTTAATGAAGGTCAGTAATCATTGCTGCACTGGCAGGGTAGAAAATGGAGTTGGGTTAACATTGACACTGCAACACGTATGAAACCCACAGAGATCACTGAATGTGCTAGAATTCTGATATGAATGATTCAATGGCTAAGCAAAGACGACATCAGGATGACCTGAAGTTGGCTGCATAGAAGCTGACAACCTCAATCACTCGAGGTACTTATCAGGATGTTTTAATCTTTGTTAACAATTCTGCAGATACACCTAACCCCCTGGATGATCTGATAATTATCATCGCCCACAGGTACCATAATATGAAGATACTTTCACACTTTTCCAGCTGTCACCAGGAGAGACTTTCAAGTGGGTTTACTTCATCAACCTTACTTTGCCCCAAGGCACTGCCCCAAGGGTGTCCCTGGACCCAATGGTCCTTTTCCGAGGGGGAAGGCAGCCCTTGCCTCCTGCTCTGCAGCCTCCCCTTCAAAGTCCTGCTGGAAAAGCACAGCCAGCTCCGTGCAGCCATGACAGCAGACAGCCCCCTGTTGGAACAAGAATTGAACCCAGATGGCCAGCTGAAACCTCAGCTTTTTCCCCCAGATTCCCTGCATTCTCTGTCACCTTTCTTTTCCTCTCTGAGCCCTACCGGCTGCAGCCATGCTGCTCATGCCCCCAGTTCCTTGCTGCCTGCATGTCAGGAGACGTAGGGGATGAGAAGAGCCTGGAAACAGAGCAGTTCCCTTCCATCCCAACTGCAGCACTGCCTTCATGGTTGCTTCAGAAGCAAAATAATTCGAGAGACTTGCTTACCTGCCTTAATGAACAAAGGTTACCAGGGATATGGAACTGCTGGGTTTTGCCAGAGAAACTGAACTTGCACCTGCAGAAGGGAAGGGAAATGAGAAGAACCAGGTACTGAAGTTGAAATTTTCTCTTTCTCTGCCCCAAAGTCAATTCTCTGCTTGGAGGTCACATCTCGTCTTCCACACAAGGGATAGATTGTTGTCTTGAAGGCGATCAGGTGCAAAGTGAGCTTTCAGTGTTAGGGACACTGAAGGACAAGCACCCGTCCTGCTGCTGGCCCATTGCTTAGCACCAGAAGAGAGCTTTCCTTCAGAATTAACACTGGCTTTTACCTATTGCCAGGCAAGAAAGATCTCCACAACTTCACTCTGTGGATCACAGATGAACTTTGATCAGTTCCTCAAGGGATTACCTTTGAACAGTGGAACTGAAATGAAGAAGGAAATAGGAAAGATTAAAGATTAACTGCAGGTGTGGCTCTGCCTGAAGGTCACGTCTGTAAGACTGATGATTTGTTGTCAGGTTACACTGGGAATGGAGGTGCGTTTACCCTGGGGCTTGAGGGACACCTATTTGAGAAATCAGCTTGAAATGGGAGGATTTTTGCCTTTGGAGAAGGTCATGTTTTCGAATTGAGGTGCTCTTCAATTTTCACTGCACTTCTCTCTTATTATTGCTCTTTACAGCTGGTTCTTCCTTGAAGTACTGTACCAGAAGCGCTTCTCACTGCCTGAGAAATTATATGATATTGGGAAAGTTTTGGGAGAGATGGGAAATGGAGACATAAAAGCTGAATTCTATTGATGTAGGAGGGAAGGGGGGAAGGAGGAGGGAAGGTGTTACCCAGTGGTGGAGGAGGACAAGGTTAGGGACCCTTAAACACATTTGAGAGAGGTGAGGCCAGAGGTTGCCCATACAAATGCTGAGGGAGCTGGCTGATGGCACTGCAAGGCCCCTCTTGATTATCTTTGAAAGGTCATGGTGACTGGGAGAGGTTCCTAAAGAGTGGAAGGGAGCAAATGCCACCCCTATCTTTAAGAAGGGCAAGAGGTAGATGCAGGTAAGTGCAGACCAGGCAGCCTCACTGCAGTGCCTGGGGAGGTGGTGGAGAAAACCCTCGTGGAAACCACTTCCAAACACAAGAAGGATAAGGAGGTGACAAGCTGAGAAAGGACGGATTAGATAATAGAGCAGTGAGGGGGATCACTCAGGGAGGTGCAAACTGTTTGAACAGCTGGGCTGTATCGGGCAAGGTTTTGGCAGTGAAAGTGGGGAGGGGATGGTGTCACGGGAGAGAAGAGAACAGGGACTGCCCTGTGCCGGACCAACAGCCAGGTCCGGCTGGCCCTGTGATGGACCAATGGCAGGCCAAAGCTGATCCTGTCAGGAATGCTGGTGGCACCTGTGGAAAGCACAAGACACCATTGAGCCCTGAGGAGTGAGGGTAAAAAGCATGAGAAATAATAGCGTGAACAGCAAGGTCAGAGAAAAAAGGAAGGGGAGGAGGTGCTCCAGGCATTGCACAAGATGTGACCCTGCAACCTGTGGTGAGGATCATGGTGGAGCAGGTATTTCCTGGCAGCCTGTGGAGAGGGCCACACCGAGGCAGAAATCCCACTGAAGCCCATGGAAGACCCCGTGGGGGAACAGCTGGATATTTCCTGAAGGAACCCTTGCCTGTGGGGAAGCCCTCACTGGAGCAGGTTTATCCTGAAGGACTACAGC
>NW_009259547.1:2120-2440 GCF_000687185.1 Egretta garzetta | reverse complement strand
CTCCTCCTGCTCCTCCTGCAGGCTGGGCGCAGCCCTGAGGCCCCCTCAGGGCCCAAGGGGTGACACGGAGTCGGCAGGAGGGCACAGCAGTGGCGGCGGCAGCATGTGCAGCTGCTGCGGCAGCCCCTCCCATGGGGTTGGCCCCCCGTGGGCGACCGTCGCAGCCAGCTCGGCTGCTTGGGTTTGGCGGCAGGCGCGGTGCCGTCGCCGGTGCCACCTACGTCTTGCCATCAGCCGGGGCCTTGGAGGCAGCCGGCCCCGCACTGGGTCTCAGGGCTGTTGGCAGGGACTTGGGGGCCCAGGGGGGCATGCTGGGGCCC
>NW_009259547.1:0-455 GCF_000687185.1 Egretta garzetta | reverse complement strand
AACAGAAGGCCGTGGACTTCATCCAGGCCTTTGTCAGCAGCCCAGAAAAGGTAACCGCAGCCATTTCGAAGGCGCCTGTGCCAGAGTCCGCTGACAGGGGCTCTGCTGCGGGGCTGCTGGAGGCGTGCTGGCTGGGCAGTGCTGCTTCTCCCAGGGCTCCCGGACAGCACGGCACCCCCAGTGTTTCAGTCCCGCTGGCCCTGTGTCTCCTGAGTCACGCTCCGCGTTTGTCTCTCTGTTCCCCTGACTGCCAGGAGGAGCACCAGAAGATGGAATTTTTTTGGTGCATCCGAACCGTATGCAGAACCGCCAGGCAGCGTGACTTGTCACAGGGCCTGGATGTCTTCTGCCACAGCTACAAGCTGGCAGAGAACATCAAGGTGAGGGGACAGCCCGATGGCTCTGGGGACGGGGGCACGGCTAGGGTCTGGGGTCACCGGGTGCTGGCAGCTGCC
>NW_009259546.1:0-325 GCF_000687185.1 Egretta garzetta | reverse complement strand
CTGGTAGCCCCCAGCTCTCCCAGTAGTCCCCACAGTCCCAGTAGACCCCCTGGTAGCCACCAGTAGCCCCCTGGTAGCCCCGGTAGCCCACTGGTAGCCCCCCGGTAGCTCCAGCAGTCCTTCAGTAGCCCCCAGCAGTCCCCCAGTAGACCCCCAGTATCCCTCAGTGTCCCAAATAGCCCCAGCAGCCCCCCAGTAGCGCCTGGTAGCCTCCTGGCAGTTACAGTAGCTCTGGTAGCCACCTGGTAGCCCCAGTAGTCCCCAGCAGTCCTAGTACCACCAGTAGCCCCTGGTAGCTTCTAGTAGCCACCCAGCAGCCCCCCAC
>NW_009259545.1:0-1136 GCF_000687185.1 Egretta garzetta | reverse complement strand
TCCAGCATTGCCCCAGGAGCTCCAGCATCACCCCACGAGCTCCAGCACCTCCCTGGGCGCTCCAGCATTGCCCTGGGCACTCCAGCACCTCCCTGCAAGCTCCAGCATCGCCCTGGGAGCTCCAGCACCTCCTGGGGAGCTCCAGCATCGCTCCATGAGTTTCAGCTCCTCCCTGCGGGCTCCAGCATTGCTCCGTGAGCTTCAGCTCCGCCCTGTACGCTCCAGCATCACCCTGCGTGCTCCAGCTCCTCCCTGCATGCTCCAGCATTGCCCTGGGAGCTCCAGCACCTCCCTGGGAGGTCTGGCATCGCCCCATGAGCTCCAGCATCACTCCATGAGCTCCAGCACCTCCCTGCACGCTCCAGCTCCTCCCTGGGAGCTCCAGCATTTCTCCATGAGCTCCAGCACCACCCTGGGAGCTCCAGCACCTCCCCGTGAGCTCCAGCATCGCTCCATGAGCTCCAGCATCTCCCTGTGAGCTCCAGCACCTCCCTGCAGGCTCCAGCATCGCTCCGTGAGCTTCAGCTCCTCCCTGCATGCTCCAGCATCACCCCATGAGATCCAGCATTGCCCTGGGAGCTCCAGCACCTCCCTATGAGCTCCAGCACCTCCCTGCAAGCTCCAGCACCTCCCTGCACGCTCCAGCTCCTCCCTGCGAGCTCCAGCATTGCCCTGTGAGCTCCAGCATCACCCCGTGAGTTCCAGCTTCTCCCTGTGAGCTCCAGCATCACCCTGTGAGTTCCAGCTTCTCCCTGGGAGCTCCAGCATCACTCCATGAGCTCCAGCATCGCTCCATGAGCTCCAGCACCTCCCTGCAAGCTCCAGCACCTCCTTGAGGGCTCCCGCTCCTCCCTGGGAGCTCCAGCATCATGCCGGGAGCTCCACCATTGCCCTGGGAGCCCCAGCACCTCCCCACGAGCTCCAGCATCGCCCCGGGAGCTCCACCATCGCCCCAGGAGCTCCAGCATCATCCTGTGAGCTCCAGCACCTCCCTGGGAGCTCCTCCCAGCTGCGATGCAGAGCAGCCTCTGGGCTCTGGCTGTGCCCTGAGCATTGCCCGGCCACCTCCGGCGCTGCCTGGCCACCTCCGGCACTGCCCGGCCTCCTCCCCCAGCCAGCGGCTCGGGGGGGGGGCC
>NW_009259544.1:24807-25374 GCF_000687185.1 Egretta garzetta | reverse complement strand
CCATGGGTGGCACCCAAGGGGTGGCACCCCAGGCGGCCCCACCACACGTGATACGCACCACCCCATTGTGGCGTACCTCCATCAAGGACCACCTACGATGTCCCCCATATCTGCCACCCCCACCTGGGGGACCCCATGTAACCCTCCACCATGGTCCATGGGTGGCACCCAAGGGGTGGCACCCCAGGCGGCTCCGCCACGCGTGATACGCACCGCCCCATCGTGCCGTACCTCCATCAAGGACCACCTACGATGTCCCCCATATCTGCCACCCCCACCTTGGGGACCACAGGTGCCACCTGGAGGGGGATGTGACCTCGCATTGTCCTTGTCCCCAAGGGGAACTTCAGGTCGCTCTCCTCCTCTCCTACCTCCAGCCACTTCACCACCCCAGGACTTCCCACCAGACCTCGGTCTTCGTGTAACGAGTTGGTCAGTCAAGTGCCCCTTAATTATACCAGGAACTCCCGCAGGGCTGAGGGTACTGGGAAACACTGGTTTACTGGTCAAACTGGGCTGAAACCCTTCGCTCCTTGAGGCTCAAGCCTCGCCCGTTGGGAAACGCCG
>NW_009259544.1:22085-23122 GCF_000687185.1 Egretta garzetta | reverse complement strand
AGGGTAGCGGGGGAAGGGTGTGGGGCGGGGGGGGGGGAAGGGAGCGAGTTGTGTTGAGGTGGGGTTTCCACACGGGAGCACCAATAAAGTAAACACCAGATAGGCCCATTTCCCCGTTTTTATGGTGAAAGGAGAAATGCTGGAGATGTTTGGGGTCAGCTGGAGATGTTTGGGGTCAGCTGGAGGTGTCGGAGATGTTTGGGGTCAGCTGGAGATGTTTGGGGTCAGCTGGAGGTGTCGGAGATGTTTGGAGTGAGCTGGAGATGTCGGAGATGTTTGGGGTCAGCTGGAGGTGTCGGAGATGTTTGGGTTCATTTGGAGATGTTTGGGGGTCAGCTGGAGATGTCAGAGGTGTTTGGGGTCAATTTGAGATGTTTGGGGTCAGCTGGAGATGTCGGAGATGTTTGGGGGGGGCTGGAGATGGTGGGGGTGGTTGTGGAGATGTTTGGGGTCATTTGGAGATGTTTGGGGGTGGCTGGAGATGTCAGAGCTGTTTGGGGTCAGTTGGAGATGTTTGGGGTCAGCTGGAGATGTCGAAGATGTTTGGGGTCAGTTGGAGATGTTTGGGGGTCAGCTGGAGGTGTCGGAGATGTTTGGAGTGAGCTGGAGATGTCAGAGATGTTTGGGGTCAGCTGGAGATGTTTGGGGTCAGCTGGAGGTGTTGGAGATGTTTGGGGTCATTTGGAGATGTTTGGGGGTGGCTGGAGATGTCAGAGCTGTTTGGGGTCAGTTGGAGATGTTTGGGGTCAGCTGGAGATGTCGGAGATGTTTGGGGTCAGTTGGAGATGTTTGGGGTTGGATGGAGATGTCAGAGATGTTTGGGGTCAGTTGGAGATGTCGGAGATGTTTGGGGTTGGATGGAGACATGGGTCAGAGGGAGACGTGGTGGGGTTGGATGGAGGGGTTGGGGTCGGATGGAGCGGTTGGGATCAGATGGAGACATGGGGGGGATTGGATGGAGATGCTGGGGTTGGATGGAGACATGGGGGGGTTTGATGGAGAGGTTGGGGGTGGGTGGAGTCATGGGGGGGTGGGTA
>NW_009259544.1:3414-8733 GCF_000687185.1 Egretta garzetta | reverse complement strand
TTGGGTGCCCCTCTGGGGTCCTTTGGGTGCCCATTTGGGATGGGTGGGGTCCCTACCCGACCAATGGGTGCGTTGGGTGCCCCTCTGGGGTCCTTTGGGTGCCCATTTGGGATGGGTGAGGTCCCTACCCGACCAATGGGTGCGTTGGGTGCCCCTCTGGGGTCCTTTGGGTGCCCATTTGGGATGGGTGGGGTCCCTACCCAACCAAGGGGTGCATTGGGTGCCCCGTGGGGTCCTTGGAGCAGCCATCTATGATGCCTGGGGTGCCTGTCCAATTGGGGTGCCTATTTGGGGGTACACTGGGTGCCCCATGGGATCTTTGTGGCACCCATCCAGGATGCCCAAGGTTCCCACCCAATTGAGGTCCTTACCTGGGGTGTGCCTGGTGCTCACCTGGGGTCCTTTGGGTGCCCATTTGGGATGGGTGGGGTTCCTACCCAACCAAGGGGTGCATTGGGTGCCCCTCTGGGGTCCTTTGGGTGCCCATTTGGGATGGGTGGGGTCCCTACCTGACGAAGAGATGTGTTGGGTGCCCCTTTAGGGTCCTTGGAGCACCCAGCCAGGGTGCCCATGCAATCAAGGTCCCTACTTGGGGTGCGCCTGGTGCCCCTCTGGGGTCCTTTGGGTGCCCACTTGGGATGGATGGGGTCCCTACCCAACCAAAGGGTGCATTGGGTGCCCATCTGGGATCCTTCTGGCACCCATCCAGGATGCCCAAGGTTCCCACCCAATTGAGGTCCTTACCTGGGGTGTGCCTGGTGTCCCTCTGGGGTCCTTTGGGTGCCCACCTGGGATGGGTGGGGTCCCTACCCAACCAAGGGGTGCATTGGGTGCCCCGTGGGGTCCTTGGAGCAGCCATCTATGATGCCTGGGGTGCCTGTCCAATTGGGGTGCCTATTTGGGGGTACACTGGGTGCCCCATGGGATCTTTGTGGCACCCATCCAGGATGCCCAAGGTTCCCACCCAATTGAGGTCCTTACCTGGGGTGTGCCTGGTGCTCACCTGGGGTCCTTTGGGTGCCCATTTGGGATGGGTGGGGTTCCTACCCAACCAAGGGGTGCATTGGGTGCCCCGTGGGGTCCTTGGAGCAGCCATCTATGATGCCTGGGGTGCCTGTCCAATTGGGGTGCCTATTTGGGGGTACACTGGGTGCCCCATGGGATCTTTGTGGCACCCATCCAGGATGCCCAAGGTTCCCACCCAATTGAGGTCCTTACCTGGGGTGTGCCTGGTGCCCACCTGGGGTCCTTTGGGTGCCCACTTGGGCTGGATGGGGTCCCTACCTGACCATGGGGTGTGCCTGGTGCTCACCTGGGGTCCTTTGGGTGCCCATTTGGGATGGGTGGGGTCCCTACCCGACCATGGGGTGTGTTGGGTGCCCCTCTGGGATCTTTGGGGCACCCATCCATGACGCTTGCATCCCCAGAGCTCCAGGCCGCCGTGGAGGAGGTGCTGCCAGCCCTGAAACGTGACGGCATCCGCGTCTTCTACCTGAGCTCCACCTCGCCCACGCCGGGCGTCGAGGCCCTGCTGCCCCTCATCGAGGCGGCTTCCGATGAGCCCCCACCCGCCCACCACCGCGCCGGCATCACCGCCGACTCCAAGGCCATCTACATTTACACCTCCGGCACCACCGGTGAGGCTGTGGGGACAGAAACCCCCCAAGACGGGGGTGGTGGGGGTTGCTCCTTGGTGAATGGCGACTGGGAGGGTTTGGGTGCGATGGGTGAAGAGTCCAAGGAGGTCCTTCCCCATGGGTTGTGCGGGCGTGGCAGTGCACGCGATGGTGGGGAGGTTGGAGGGGTCCAACTGTCGTGGGTCCACCTGGGTCAGGTTCCTCCCGGTTGTGAACATGGGAGGGTTGGGGATCTCCAAGGATGGAGACCCACCACGTCCTTGGGTTTGTCCTTGTTGGGATGGGGCGGGGAATTGGACGTCCTTCATCCAACCCTGAACCCAAACCGGATCCCACCCCAACCAATCCAGGCGCATCTGGATGAGGTTTCTCACGGCTCCTCCCAGGTCTGGAGACCTCTAGGGATGGAGACCCAACCCCCCGAGGGAAGGGGTTTGACCTCCCATCCCACGTGAGCACCTCCAAGGAGACCATTTCCCACCTTCTTCTCCTACCCCTCCCCCCTCCAGGGCTGCCCAAGGCAGCGGTGATCACAGAGCTGAAGCTGATGATGGTTGCCAACCTGGGTCGGCTCTGTGGCCTACAGCCTGATGATGTTGTCTACACCACCTTACCGCTCTACCACTCAGCCGGGCTGCTCATCGGGGTGGGCGGGTGCTTCGAGGTCGGTACGTAACCCACCCCACCCCACCCCACCCATCGCCCCACATGGCCCGGCCAGCGTTGGGAGGGGGTACGGGCAAGGACAGGTGGAGAGAGGTGTTGGAGATGGATGGATGGACAGATGGACGGATGGATGGATGAATACGTGGGGAGGGGGGAAGAGGAAGAGCAAGGAAAAGGGGGTGTCCATGTAGACAACGGGTGACGGTGGAGGTGGGCGGACAGGACAGCTACTCGTGGAGATGGATGGAGAGGAAAAGGGGGAGGGGGGTCACCACCCTACGACGTCCCCACAGGTTCCACCAAGCCCAAATCCACCCCGGGGTGGGAGACAACGCCACTGGGCGCATGCACGCCCGCCCGCCCCAACGGTCCCTCCCTTCGTCACCCTCCACAGCGCGCCGGTGAGCGGGAGCACGGGGTGCGCATGGCCTTGGGCAACGGCCTACGGGCGGAGGTGTGGAAGGAGTTTCTCCAGCGCTTCGGACCCATCTCCATCTGGGAGTTTTATGGAGCCACCGAGGGCAACGCCGGCTTCATCAACTACACCGGGAAGGTTGGGGCCGTGGGCAGAGCCAACGTATTCCTCAAGGTGAGCCACTGGTGATGACGATGGTAGGGGGAGCGACCAATACCACACCTCAAGTTGGGCTGATGCCGATGGGGAGGGTGTCTCCAGGATACCCTCTCCATGGCAGTGCCAAACGGAGACCTCCTTGGAGAAGCCACCCGCCATCCATCCGGTTGGGTTGCTACAAAAAAGCAGGATCTCCAAGATGGCCATCCAAAAGGCGTCTCCTCCACCTGGTTGGCCAACGTTAACCCAACAGCGTTGACTCAAAGTCGGAGCGTCCATGGTGACCTGGGCATCTCCGTAACCCCAAGAAAGACCACGTTGGTGCCAATTCCCAACCCCCAACCACCCACGTGTCACTCGGCGTTGTCCCACCGGGCTTTGATTTGGAAGAGACCCCCATGACTTTGGTCGATGGTTGACTCTATTATAAATTAAATCATCTTTCGATACCAAGAGTGCTCAGGTCAGATGGAAAACAAGCGGCGTTTCTCTTCCACCCACCGCTTCGTTCTTCTTCTGCTCTCCAGAGTTTCGCTCCCTTCGAGCTGATCAAGTACAACGTGGAGGAGGACGAACCCGTACGTGACGAGCAAGGGCTTTGCATCCGAGCCCGCCCTGGTAAGACACGCCCCACCGAGGACTTTTTGGGGCGGAAAAAACGTGGGGGAAGACGCAGGGTTGAGACACATCTTGGCCCTTATCCCCACCATCTTGGTGGCTGGAAGCCACCAGAAACCCCTCAAAGAAACAGGGAACATCATCCCCCGAGCACTTGGTGGGGCGTGGAGGTGCCATTTTCCCAGCACTGAGGCAGTTGCTGACCGACCTGGGACCTTCTTGTCCCTCCTCGAAGGTGAGACAGGGTTGCTGGTCATTAAAATCACCAAGAACACCCCTTTCCACGGTTACGCCGGCGATTCCCAGAAAACGGAGAGGAAAGTCTTGAGGAATGTCTTGGTCAAAGGCGACGTCTTCTTCAACAGCGGTGACCTCCTCCTGATTGACCGCGAAAGATTCGTCTATTTCCAGGATCGTGTGGGAGATACTTTCCGGTAAAATCCGACCCTCTCGGACCCACGGCCGCATGGTGGCCGTGCCACCCGCCCACCCAAATCCCAACCCCCACCTCATGGCTTCATCCTTTCTCTTCCCCCCAGCTGGAAAGGTGAGAACGTGGCCACGACTGAGGTGGAGGCCACTCTTGCCATGGTGAACTTCATCCAGGAGGTCAACGTCTACGGGGTGTCCGTGCCGGGTGAGTACCGGCTGGCGAACGGGACCCAAATAAGAACCCGGTGACACTTCAACCATCTCGTGTGTCCCCCAAATGGTCTCGGTGGCCACCAAGAAGCCTAAAGTAGAACAAAATGGAAGGAACCTCCAACCATCATCTAGGTCCAACTGCCTGACCACCTCAGGACTCATTGACCCAAAATGATGAGCCTGGTATCGTTTTGGCTCACGACTACTGCCCCAATGGTCCAAAGAGCCACCAAGAAGAGCAAACCAGGACTAGGTTGCCCAAAAGAAGCTTCTAGTGGTGCTTGGGGCAAGTACCATGTCCACATCACAAGCCAACTGACCACCAAGAAGGTTAAAGTAGGACTTACTGACCCAAAGTAAGTCTCTGGCCTGGCTTTGGCGCACAATGGGCTCCTGTAAACACCCGGGTGGCCACCAGGAAGGCCAAATAGTCAACTTGGTTGCCCAAACCAAGTGTCCAGCATTGTTTTGGGCATGCAACGTGCCCCCGCAGTGGTCCAAGTAGCCACCGAGACAAGTACAATGGGACTCGGTTGCCCAAAAGCAGCATCGGGCGGTGGTTTGGGCAACTGACACATCTCCATGATGGTCCAGGTGGCCACCAGGAAGTGTGAAAGCGGCCTCAGTTGGCCCAAATAAGCGTCTGCTGTGGTTTTGGGCCCTTGACATGCCCCAATCATGGTCCCAGTGAGCCCCGAAATGGCTGAAGTGGGGCATGTCCACCCAAAATTGGTGTCCAACATCACTTTGGGCACGTAACAGCTCCCCATGATGGTCCAGGTGGCCACCAGGAAGAATGAATGGGGCCTCAGTTGGCCCAAATAAGCATCTGCTGTGGTTTTGGGGCCTTGATGTGCCCCAATTGTGGTCCCAGCGACCCCTGAGATGGCTGAAGTGGGGCACGTCCACCCAAAACCGGTGCCCAACGTCACTTTGGCCACGCAACAGCTCCCCGTAACGGTCCAAGCGGCTACCAAGAGTCCTGAAGCGTGACTCGGTTGCCCAAAATGACCCCCTGGGGCCTCGTTTGCAGGCTGCGAGGGGAGGTGCGGCATGGCGGCCATTCGCCTGAAGGCCGGGGCGACCTTCCAGGGCGAGACCCTCTACACCTTCACCAGGGACATGTTGCCCGCCTACGCCGCCCCCCGCTTCGTGCGCATCCAGGTCAGTGGCCCCGGC
>NW_009259544.1:2582-2797 GCF_000687185.1 Egretta garzetta | reverse complement strand
GCTTTCCACGCTGGCGATGATTACCTCACCGGGGGGGGGGGGTGTGTGTGTAATTAGCAAAGTCACTTTGGGGGTTCACCACGCCCTTTCTGCTTCCTCCTGCGAGTTTTTAATGATGTCACAGCACGACGCGGGCGATGGGCGCATCCTGGCGCTCGCTCCCCGCCCCGGCGAAATTAAAACGCTTCGTTCCAACCATTTGGGTCCACGCGGGC
>NW_009259544.1:0-587 GCF_000687185.1 Egretta garzetta | reverse complement strand
TGCGGCAGGGCGCCCATTCGCCTGAAGGCCGGGGCGACCTTCCAGGGCGAGACCCTCTACACCTTCACCAGGGACATGTTGCCCGCCTACGCCGCCCCCCGCTTCGTGCGCATCCAGGTCAGTGGCCCCGGCTTCACCCGGGCTTTGGGGTGGGGGGGTTGGGATTTCCGGGCGTCAGCGTGTGTCCCCCCCCCGCCCCAGTTTCCGATGACGACAGTGCCAGGGTCGTCCTGTTGTCCACAGCACCGGCCAAGCGTTTCTGGTGATGGCCACCCAATGTCAATGACATCATCAGGGCCACCCCGTGCTGATGACTGCATTGGGCAACCCTTCCCATGACTGCATTGGGCAACCCTTCCCATGACCGCATTGGGCACCCCGTGCCGATGACGGCATTGAGGCCCCTCCTTTCCCACGACAACCGTGGGTCGCCCTGTCCCAACAGGCGGTTGCCTTGCGCCAACGACACCGTACAAGTCATCCCCCCCTGCCCCCAATTCCGATGACATCATCGACGCCCCAATGCCGTTGACGTAAGGGTCACCATTTCCAACGCTGCCACCTAAATCTCCCTGCCCCCGCCCACC
>NW_009259543.1:0-239 GCF_000687185.1 Egretta garzetta | reverse complement strand
TGGTAAATGATTTCTCAGGCAATAACACGTCGTGGGGCTGTCGCTGCCTCGGGCACCACTCCGAAATGCAGCAAGAGTTTCGGCACCCGAAGGTTATGTGCGTGGCAGCCCCTCCCCAGCCCCATGCAGATATAAACCCCCACCAACCCACACAGGCCATCCAGCACCCACGGGAGCACCATGAAGACTGCTGGCATTTTGCTTGTGGGCATCCTCACCGTGTGCGCCCAGCTGCAGCC
>NW_009259542.1:0-711 GCF_000687185.1 Egretta garzetta | reverse complement strand
GGACCCCAAATGGGATTTTTGGACCCCCAAAGCGATCTGTGGGACCTCAATTGGGATCTGTGGGTCCCCAAAATGGGATCTGTGGGGGGATTTGTGGGCCCCCCAAAGGCATCTGTGGGACCTCAATGGGATTTGTGGGACCCCAAATGGGATCTCTGGGGGATCTGTGGGACCCCCAAAGGGATCTGTGGGACCTCAATTGCGATCTGTGGGGGATTTGTGGGACCCCAAAGGGATTTTTGGGCCCCCCAAATGGGATCTCTGGGGGATTTGTGAGACCCCAAATTGGGATCTGTGGGCCCCCCAAGGGATTTTTGGGCCCCCCAAAGGGATCTGTGGGACCTCAATTGGGATCTGTGGGGGATTTGTGGGACCCCCAAATGGGATCTGTGGGCCCCCAAAGGGATCTGTGGGACCCCAAATGGGATCTCTGGGGGATTTGTGAGACCCCAAATTGGGATCTGTGGGCCCCCCAAGGGATTTTTGGGCCCCCCAAAGGGATCTGTGGGACCTCAATTGGGATCTGTGGGGGATTTGTGGGACCCCCAAATGGGATCTGTGGGCCCCCAAAGGGATCTGTGGGACCCCAAATGGGATCTCTGGGGGATTTGTGGGACCCCAAGAGGGATCTGTGGGGGATCTGTGGGACCCCAAGAGGGATCTGTGGGACAGATCCCTATCTGTGGGACCCCAAATGGGATTTTTGGACCC
>NW_009259541.1:49455-49838 GCF_000687185.1 Egretta garzetta | reverse complement strand
GAGCTGGGAGCTGCACCCCAAGCGGGAACTGGGCAGGGCTGAGCACTGTGCCATCGGTGAGCTGGGCAAACTGGGCAGGGCCAGGAGCTGCAACTGAGGGGAACTGGGCAGGGCTGGGCCCTACAACCTGCTGTGAACTGGGAGAGCTGGGCAGAGCCGGGACCTGCACCCTGAGGGGAACTGGGAGAGCTGGGAGCTGCACACCCTGAGAGGAACTGGGAGAGGTGGGAGCTGCACTTGGGGGGAGTTAGGATAACTGGGCAGGGATGGGAGCTGCACCTGAGGGGAACTGGGATGAACTGGGCAGAGCTGGGCACTTGCCTCCGGGACCCCCAGGGCCCTCCCAACCCCTCTCCGCACCCCTGGGGAGCCCCCAGCCCCTC
>NW_009259541.1:47390-47755 GCF_000687185.1 Egretta garzetta | reverse complement strand
CCCGCCGTGGGGGGCGGGTGCCCCCCCCGGGCGGTGCCGGGAGCCATGAAGTGCCAGCTCAGCCCGCGCCTGCTGCTGCTGCCCGTCCTGGTGTCGCTGGCGCTGCTGGGGCTGCGGGTGCAGCGCTTCGCCAGGAAGCCCCTCACCACCGCCCCGGCCCTCGCCGACCCCGGTGCCGACCAGCAGCACCCACCCGGGGCGACTTTCCAGTGGGACGGGACGACGGATCCACGCGGCAACGCCACGGCCAAGCCTGCCCGCCCTCGGCACCCGCTGCAGCCCCCCTACCCCCACCCCTACCGCTTCCTCCTCAACCAGCCCCACAAGTGCCGGGACCGGACGCCCTTCCTGGTGCTGCCGGGGGT
>NW_009259541.1:46830-47304 GCF_000687185.1 Egretta garzetta | reverse complement strand
CTGCCCCCTCGGCGCCCCCCCGGTGTTCGGGGGGGCGCTGGAGCCGGTGCTGGAGGAGGAGAGCCTTCTGCACCACGACCTGCTCCAGCAGGATTTCCTGGACACCTACAACAACCTGACGCTGAAGACGCTGATGGGCATGGAGTGGGTGAGCAAGCACTGCCCCAACGCCAGCTACGTGGTGAAGGCCGACCACGACGTCTTCCTCAACCTGGGCTACCTGGTCCGACAGTTCCTGCTGCCCCCCAAGAGGAACTTCATGACGGGTTACATCTACCGCAACACGGGGCCGTTGCGCAGCAAGGCCTACAAGTGGTACGTGCCCTCCGAGGTCTACCCCAACGCCACCTACCCGCCCTACTGCGGCGGACCTGGCTACGTCCTCTCCGGGGATCTGGCCAGCAAAATCTACGGCGTCGCCCAAACGCTGCCCATCGTCAACATGGAGGACGCCTTCATGGGCATCTGCCTGCA
>NW_009259541.1:45172-45862 GCF_000687185.1 Egretta garzetta | reverse complement strand
GCTGGAGCCGGTGCTGGAGGAGGAGAGCCTTCTGCACCACGACCTGCTCCAGCAGGATTTCCTGGACACCTACAACAACCTGACGCTGAAGACGCTGATGGGCATGGAGTGGGTGAGCAAGCACTGCCCCAACGCCAGCTACGTGGTGAAGGCCGACCACGACGTCTTCCTCAACCTGGGCTACCTGGTCCGACAGTTCCTGCTGCCCCCCAAGAGGAACTTCATGACGGGTTACATCTACCGCAACACGGGGCCGTTGCGCAGCAAGGCCTACAAGTGGTACGTGCCCTCCGAGGTCTACCCCAACGCCACCTACCCACCCTACTGCGGCGGACCTGGCTACGTCCTCTCCGGGGATCTGGCCAGCAAAATCTACGGCGTCGCCCAAACGCTGCCCATCGTCAACATGGAGGACGCCTTCATGGGCATCTGCCTGCAGGCGTTGGGTGTCAGCGTCACCGACAGCCCATGGGGCGTCTTCAACATGCACCGGGTCGAGTACGAGAAGTGCCGGTTCTCCCGGCTGGTCATGGTCCATCACTACCAGCCCCAGGAGCTGCTCAAGGTCTGGCCCCGCTTCCAGGAGGAGAACGTGACGTGCCACCAGTAGCCACACTGGAGGTCCGAGCCGCACCACAACATCCCTCAGCCCCGCCGGCGGGGGGCACCGTCCCCTCCCCCCGCCCCCCC
>NW_009259541.1:42882-43275 GCF_000687185.1 Egretta garzetta | reverse complement strand
CCCGCCGGGTTTTCAAATAAAATTTTCACTTATAAAACTGAAACGCTAAAGCATTAAAATACAGAAAGCTCGTTTAAACTCACTTCACAAAAGCGTTAACAGACGACGTATCCCTTTCCTCTAGGGAAAGCCGCGCGGCGCCCGCGCTTTTCCATAGAAAGAAGGATACGGAAATGGGATTAACTGGGAAAAAAAAAACAAAAAACAAAAAAAAACAAACAAAAAAACAAACCCACAAAAAATGAAAAAAAAAAAAACCAAAACAACCAAAAGAAAACAAAAAACAAACCCCCAAAAAATCCTATTTTGACCAAGTCGTAACGGCAGCTACCAAACCCTTAAATACAGAGACGCCCGACGTACAGCTACGGGGGGGGATCACAGGAACTCAAC
>NW_009259541.1:39291-39582 GCF_000687185.1 Egretta garzetta | reverse complement strand
CAGCCTGGCCGGGGCCCCCTGCAGAGCCGTCCCCCTTATCCCACCTCCCCCAGCCCGGCTAAATTCATTCCTCTGCGTAGGACCAAGCGCCCCCCGTATTCCCTAAAGTTCACATTTCACTCCCCGGATAAGCAACCCAGCACTCACTGAATTTGCTCTCGTAGTTGTAGTCGGAGCCTCCGCCACCGGGCGAGTTGTAGGAATTGGAGTAGGAGGAATAGTTGCCTTGGCCGTGGTTGTAGCCTTTCTGCTTGCCCTGCGGCGGGCCGTAGTTACTGTACTGGGTTTGGT
>NW_009259541.1:37020-38662 GCF_000687185.1 Egretta garzetta | reverse complement strand
GGCGGCCGGGGCTCGGGCCCCGCGGCCGGGAGAGGCGGTAACGAGGAAGAATCTCGTTCCGGTAACGAGGAATTACGGCAACGTGCGTGCGGACGGCTCCAACGCGGGGAGCCATCCGCCTGGGTCGACAAGAGGCAACGATCCAAGGGGAATGGAGCCGTGCGGGCACAGCTCATCCCATTTACCTCGAAATTTGGGCACTAGGTCTGGGATCCGAGGTTATCGGAACCCTCCGACGCAGCGAACCCCCCCCCCCCGGCGAGCCTGGATGTGACCACGCCGGACGTAGTCGAGACTTAGTCTGGGTTTAATTTTATTTATCAAGAGGACTACAGTCAAGGGCTTCGAGCGCTTCTTTTCCTGCCCAATTTGCCCCCCAGGTTGAGCGTCGGGGCCTTCTTCGCATCAGGCTGAGCGCAAGATGATTTACCCGGCAGGCAGACTCGCCTTATCAAAACTAAACTCCCATTTTGAAGGAATAAAAGCTGCTGGAATCCACCTGAAAACCTGCGCCGGCAGCCGTAACGGGGGGGACGCTCGGGGACGGGCAGATTTGCCGGCGCCTCCTCCGCAGGAGAGGGGAGGTGGGGGAGAAGTCCATTAAAAAGGAAGGCAAAGAGCGAAATCTCGCGCCCTTTGCTTCCGCAATTCCACGCGCAGCTACCGGGCAAAGCCGAACCCCAGCTCAGTTCCCAAATCCGGTGTCTGGGGTGCCAAGAGCTGCGGCCCTTCCCAGCTTTTCATTTCTTTTCCGCCGCTCCTTCCCTGCACTGCACTGACGCTTCCTACGCACCTTTTTTTTTTTTCCCCTGCCCCCTTTTTTTTTTTGCAGAAGATGACAATTTGGGTGTGGAAAAAACGAGGTTCCGTCCTAAATTTCTTCACCCCCGGCCTTCTGGGCTGGAGAGCAAAGCGTTTCCCCGCTGAGACACCTCGCTTGTATTAAACCCCCCCGGCCTCGGCTTGGAGCGCGGGGGCTTCTCCGGAGCGAGGGGTGACGAGCGGCGCGGGGAAAATTCACGCTGCCGAGGGTGGAATTGGGCCTCTCCCCAGTCAGTATTTCCGGAATTCCCACTTCCTACTAACACTCGGCATGGAATGACGAAGCTTTAAGGCTGCTGGATATGCAATTGGTTTTCCTTTTCCCCACATCAAAGCTCAGGAAGAGAATTCCCCCGCACGGCAGTAGATGCTCCAAGGGGGAGTCGCTTAAAAACCCCTGGTTCCCCACCTCGTTCGGGGTGGGATCTGCTCCCTCATCTAAAAAAAAACCATAAATCATTCTCTCACCCAACAGCTTCTAAAAAACGAGGGCGTGAATTATTGCTATTGAAGCACCCGCTAAACACCCCCGACTTTCGGGTTTTGGTAAAAATCCTGGTGCGCGGTGGCCGAGAGGTTTTGTGTCCTGCTTCGTTTCGCCGCTTTAATCCCCGACTTCGCTCAAGCGTCGTGGAGCCTCGCCGGTCAAAACCACGGCGAGGGCGTTGCAGCTCCCAGCAGCGACAAAGCAAAACGACACTTTAAAAACCCAAATCCCGTAAGGCAAGGATAAATAAAAACCCCAATCCTGTAAAGCAAGGATAAATAAAACCCCAAATCCCGTAGAGCAAGGATAAATAAAAACCCAGATCCCATAAAG
>NW_009259541.1:34914-36262 GCF_000687185.1 Egretta garzetta | reverse complement strand
GGGCCGCCCCGGCCCAGGGGCAGGACCTTGATCCCCCCCCCCCGATTCCGGTGACATTTAATCCTCCGGGTGACGAAGTGTTTTTAGGGGGCGTTTTCCGGCGCAGCTTTAGGCCCTTTACGCCTGGTGCGGGGCAGCCCGTTTTCCCCGGTAACGAAGGAATCCGTGCGTATTTTCCAGCAGTTACCAAGCCGTCGACGCTAACCCCCGATGCCTGGATATTTATTGGGTGGGAAGCAGGATTACAATACCTTTGAGAGCACAACTAGCTACCAGCCACGGTGGGTCACGCCCCTCGGCGTTAACTCCCCCCCCGCCCCCCCAGCGTGTTACAGAGGAGGCCGGGTTCGGTTTTAGCACGCGCGGTTCCGCGTACAAACCGACATTTCGCATGCTGAGAGCTGGGCTGTGCTACATTCCGAGAGGTCAAAAAGTCTTCCCGATAGCGAGAGGCGCGTACCCAATCGCTGGGATTTATTAAAAGGCTCAAATTTCGTACAAAAACCCGCTGTAAATTAAGACAAAGGTAGATTAAAACACTTCAGTTTCTTAAGAATCAAGTAATGCTTTCCATAAAAAGCAAGGAGGGGCTTTTTTGCCTTTGCGCTGAACGGAGCCGGCTTGGGAATTCGCGCGAGGCGCACAAAACCCACTCCCCCCTCCCCACCACCACCTCCTCGGATGATCGGTTCCCCCCGTCGCGTACATCGATACAACCGAGTTCAAAGGCAAACGACAATAAAAACTGCCCCCGGTCTTAAGTTGTGCAGGCTAAGAGAGTTTCAGACAAGCTGCGGTGGAAAGCCACTGTTGAGAACCCCAGTGAAGCACAGGGACACGGCACGGCCACTTTGGGTTTTGGAGTTCGAGAAAATTGGAGTAAAAAGCTGTTTTTTTTGTGCAATGCTCTAGGAAGACCCAAAATCATGATAGCCGTAGCAGTCTGTGAAAAAGTCACCTACAAGAGGGGGAGACAGAGCAGAGAAGAAAAATTAGAATTCTTTTGAAGATGGCCAAATGCGCCACGTTTGAAAGTCATGTTTTAGATTTCTCTGCTCCTGTCACCCCCCAATGAAGGCTCCTGCTCAAGACCAATGGTGTTTTCAAGGAAAATCACGTTCAAAAGCGTGGCCGATAGCTTCGCGTGGCTTAAAGCAGAGAAATTTAAAAGATTCACAGTTCGAGAGGAAACGTGAGGCCGCCTGCATTCGCGTTTTGACTTTTAGAGGCGTACACCGAGCCATCTTTCAGCGTTTCGCATTCAAAAAGAGAAGAGAGAGCGCGCAACCCCTAAGCGGGCGTAAGCGCGTCGCCGCACGGCGCGACCCGGTCCGAGCGTCGCGCCCCC
>NW_009259541.1:33535-34735 GCF_000687185.1 Egretta garzetta | reverse complement strand
GAATCCCCCCCTGCCTCTCCCGCGGCCTCGGATGTTGCCGCCTCTTCCCCGCCCGCGCATGTTGGGCGGAGGGGGCACCTCGTTGTGCATGGGGCCTCCCATCCCGAAACCCGGGTTGTGCTGCTGAGGGAAGGGAAGGCAGCGTTAGCCAAGCGCCGACTTGCGCGCCGTCGAGGGGGAAACCGAGGTTTGGCGAGGCGTTGGGAGCTCTGGAGCGGGGCAGGCAGCCAGCCCGCCTCCAAAGGCAGGGGGGGCAAAGCCGAAAGCGAGGGGGGCGGCTACCAGAGAAGGGTCACCTCCGGAAAACAGAAGCTGTTTTCTGTAAAACCCGATGGTATTTCTGCTTCCGAGCCCCACGGCCCCGAGCAGATCCTGCTTTTTTAAATTCTCTTCCCTCCCCAAAAGGGGATTAAAAGCAGAGAGCAGGAGGCGCCGGCGCCGCAGACCCCTCGGTCGCACCACAAAGCCGCGGAATCGCGGATTTACTTACTTTTACGGCAAACTTGGGCCCTCCCCGAGCGGGCACGGGGGCTCTTTTCTTCTTGTTTTGCTCAATGGCAACAGGAGCATCGGGGAACAGCTTCTCCAGCGCAGCCAGAGCGGCGTAGGCTTTTGCCACCTTTTTATTTGAACCGGCTCCTTGGAATTTCTGCCCGTCGACCTCCACCTTCGGAAGGGATCAGATCATTGCGCGTGAGCGGGAAGGGCAGGACCAGAAGCTGACGCTTGGCAAAATTAAGTTTGGTTTGTTTTTTGTTTTTTTTTTTTTTTAAAACGGTGCCTGCAGACAATTCCAGCCGTTGGAAGCATCCGAGGTCAGGCTGGAGGGCCTTTGAGCAACGTGGCCTAGCGCAAGCGTCCCGGTCGGATGACCTTTAAGGGTCCCTTCCCACCCAAAACCATGCCTGGATTTTGTGATTTTAAAATTCTTACTCAGGCTACGAAGTTACAGGTGCCCGAGCTGGGAGGAAGGCCGAGGGAGAGGACCCAGAAGGCGCCTCACCTCCATGACAAAGCGCTTGTCGTGGCTGCCGCCCGTTTCCGAAATCAGTTCGTACTTCAGCCCGCGCCGTTTCTCGTTAAGCTCCATCACAGGATTCTTGCCGTGCTTCGTCAGGATTGGTCCCTGTTGTTTCACATTCTGCAAGCGGAGAAGCGGCGATGAAACTCCCAGAAACTCCCCCCCCCCCCCCCCCCCAC
>NW_009259541.1:32693-33206 GCF_000687185.1 Egretta garzetta | reverse complement strand
GTGCCCCCCCCCCCCTCTCGGACTGCGCTCACCTCTGGGGTCTGATCTGCAGGAGGGGAAGCAGCGGTGGGCGTCGAGACCGTTTCTACAACCGGAGGAGGAGCGACGACGACGGGTTTCTGTTCCGTTTCCTCTGCCGATTCGTCGCCTTTCCCGGATTCTTTGCCTTCCACTCCCGTGGGTAAACCCATATCCTGCAACACCTAAGGGTAAGGAGAGAGGGGGAGGAGGTGACCGAAGAGCGCGTACCTCGAAGGAGCGCCGGCTCTCGGGCGCCTTGCCCATTTTGGGGTAAATACTCCAGAAGGCTGCTCAAGCCTCCCCTCATTCATCCCTGTTCACGCGCTGGGCATTCCCCGAATCCCGCAGGCGCTTGGAGACCCAAAAAAGCTACGAAGCCCTCAGCCCCGAGCCTTCCCGCACGAGAGACCACGCTGCCTCCGCGGCGAACCCCTGCCCTCTCCTTCCCGAAGGGTTCAGGCCACTCGTCGCACGCGCCTGTCGCCGTGAGCC
>NW_009259541.1:26084-32240 GCF_000687185.1 Egretta garzetta | reverse complement strand
TTCACACGTAACCCCCACGAAACGGCGTCCCCCAAGACCAACCGCTTGGGGCAGGAGTTCTGCCGCCCCCCGCTCCCCCCCCGCCGCAGCCCGAGAACGGCCCTCGGGAAGCCACGTGTACCTACCTCGTGTTAACTCAATACCTTTTTTCTGAATCTTCTTTTTCTTTTTGCTGGGAGATTTCTCCTCTCCGTCCTCCTCCATGGGACGCTTCATTGGGGTGACGGCGTACGTTGTACTGGGAGGAATCTGGACTGTAACGACCGTAACGAAACCCCCCTCAGCACGGCGGTTCCCAGCAACGACAGCCTCGGGTTTGGTTTGGGTGGGGGTTTTTATTTCGCCCAGTACCTACCAGTATAGTCGACAGGGTTCTCGTTCTTTGGTTTCTTGGGCATTTTGGAAGGCAGGGGATCCATCCCCAAGACTTTGTGAAGCTGGCCAAAAGCCGCAAGCCTCAGAGCATGCTAGAAGGATTAAAACACGTGTGAGCGGGGCGCGCGGGCGGCCACACCAAGCTCTGTTCCCTGCACAGTTTCAGACAGGACCATTCTACCCACCCCTACACAGAAATCCTCAGCGGTTTAAATAGGACTCTCTGGATTTTATTTATTTTTTTTTTTATTTTAAATTTTTTTTCAATTTTTTTTTTAAATTTTTTTTTTTTTTTTTTTGCTTTGTTTGGAAGTTCAACCCAAAATACGGGTCATGGTAGCAAGTCACTATTTAAAACCTGATGCTTTTGCTTCTGGATTGGCCAAGCTACAAATTCCTCAGCGGTGTGGGACCCATTGGTATTGCTTTTACTGGACTGGGTATTACCAAAGTTAACACCGACCTCCGTGAGGTTACTAAACTACCATTAACCAAGACGGGAGTTCAGAGGCAGTGGAACTGATTTAAGTTTTCGTAACATCTGTAGGCAAAACTATACCTGAGCACTCTGTGTGATATCTTCCCTTTGTTGTCTGTCTAGATGCCCAATAGCATCAGTGGCTTCTTTTTCACAAGGATCATAAATACCAGAACCATCTGAAGGCAGGAAACAAGGAAGATATGCAGAGAATTATCCTGGTGTTTTCTAAAGCAACTAAACTAAGTATTCCCTTGGCATCAATCAACACTCATCTCTCGAAGAACACGGACTGACATGATCCATCCAATGTCCAACATTCTGAAACTCGTCTGGACTATTTTTATCTTTTTTTTTTTTTTTTTTCACACGTACAATTAGCAGTGGAGCTGGTCACGACCACTCAGGGAACCAATTTTACGCTTGTAGAAACTGGTACCTCTCTCTACGGGGGTTTAACGTCATGGGTCCGAGGCTCTGAACAGACGTGCCCTACGGTAACGGCGAGGTATTGCCGTCCCCGTGAACGCCGGGGGGCTTTCTGAGCTCCGAAATCTACGCTGCCCGCACGGATAACAAGGGAACGTAACCGCGCCGGGAAGCTTCACCCGCGTTTTCAGCTTCGCTTGTGAAATGTAAATGCAGAGAACCACCTAACCTGGCATAACGATTCCCGAGGCGAGGCATTCGAGAACTCTCCTCAGAGCCTCGCCAGCGCCCATGGGTCTGTTGGCGGTTCCGATCGACTTCTCGCACAGCAGCTCCAGAGGCTGAAAGACAGTTGGGAAGCGTGAGAGGAAGCGAAGGCGGGCGCTGCCGTTCCGGCGAGAAGCTGCTCCAAGTTCACGAACGATCGTTGCGATTGAGCGATTGGCGCCGCGGGCATCGCGTAGGCGTCTTTAAGGGCGGAAGCTTTCCTCACACGACATGGCTCTCTAACTTACGGAACGGGCGCAGGCTTGAAGGGAGCCGGAGCGCCGCCTCGGCTTGGAGAATTGGTACCAAACCCCCCAAAAACAACAAAGCCAAAAAAAAAAGAAAAAAGGAAGAATTACCCATCCTCTCAGCGGCGCCCAGGTAGGAACGCGAGTGCACAGGTCTCGCAGCACTCGAATCACGATGACGCACGACTTCAGCCCGTTCGCCCTGGCCTGGGGTAGGAAGCAGAAGCAGGCACGCAGTCAATAACCCCGCCACAACGGCCCCTCGGCAGACATTCATTTTCTGCGGTGCTACTTTGTCAAGGGTAAACAGTATTTCGCGTCACCGTTTTAGAGCAGCAGAGTACGAAGGCGACATTACTCTTAGCACAACGCAGCAGCTACGTGTCTACTCTTTAAAAAAAACAAAAAAAAAAAGGTTCCTTCTGAACGTTTAACTCGCTTAAGTGCCTCTTTAGCAACTGTACCGCTGACAGACGCTAAGTTCAGCACGTCTAGCTACCATCCGACGTTACAGTATTTTAAATATAAAAAAAAAACAAAAAAATAAAAACCAAAACAACACAGCCCCTTAATACTTTACACATTTTCTACTTAAAGACAAATATAAGAACAAAATGCAAACCTGGAACCACTTGGCGTGTCGCAGTGACGCCAAGGCAGCAAGGCATTTCTGCCTGTCCAGAACGTCCGGGGAGTCGTTGACTGATAGCGTTTCTATTCGTGGATGGAATAAGAAGACAAGGCACAGTTTGACCAAGGGGGTTCTGTCAGGCGGAGAGGGGATGAGGCAGCTTCCCAACGGGCAGCTGAGGCTCCCAAAAGATCCTGATCTAGATCCTGTACCTGGAAGGATGGTCTGCAGTGCGCTCGCCTAGCGGCCTTGCTTACAAATTAAAAACTGCAGAGGGCAGCGGGGGGGTGGGGGGGGAAGTTCAATTAACAGGGATGGACTGGGATCTCTTCTGGGAGGAGATGGGGCGTGGAACTCGATGGGAGAGGACAGAAATCCTTTACGACTCGGATGAAGCGGCAGCATACGAGGCCGGTAATAGGTAACGAAGGGCAATTTATTGAAATAAACCCCCACTCTGCGTTCAGAGCGTAGCTTTAGCGGGGGAGTGAGGTGGGGGGAGGAAAAAAAAAAGCTTTGTGAGGATCGAGGGAACCCCCTCCGCCCGTGAGGCTTGACTGCCCCGGCCCCAACCCGTGACAGAGAGCGTCCTGTTGGTCAAAGGTCCAGCGTCCCTAAAATTGACAAACTAGAAGGCTCGGTAGACGAGGTCAGATATCAAAACCATAGACAGTCAATAGAGCACAAAGATATTTCCCAGTCTGTGCTGCAGCAAAATTGAAGATAAGGTTTGGCCAAGGCAACAAAAAGCTCAAAAGTTTCTGAAGACCAGGGTTTTAGATAAGGCTAGCGCAGAGCGAGCGTTCGGAACCCGCCGATTCGCCAGCGCCGCGCCTACGACAGCGAACCCCTCGCAATCCAGGCGCCAAAAAACCGCCTGCCGATTCGTATTGCAAAGGGGATTTCCCAGAGCCAAGGGAGAAGCTAACTTTATCCAAAACTCTGCATCGCTTTCTGGAATTCGGGACTTTTAGCTGATGAAACAGCCAATCGAGGAGACCCGGAGCACCCCTCAACTCTTGCTGCAACACAAACCGTGTGGAACATCCGATTTACATGCAAGTCATTCAACGAGAAGCCTTCCAGAGTTGGTTTTTTGGGTGTTTTTTTTTTTTTTTTGGTTTTTTTTTTTTTTTTTTTTGGTTTTTATAAACGCCCCTGCTTTATGGTGTTTATGTCGCTGCGCAGGCCACGCAGGCGGCCTGGTCCAAACCGAGATTAATACAACAAAGATGACGTGTTAGTGAACTACAGGCCCAAGTGGGAAAATTAAAAAAATAAATAAATAAATAATAATAAAAAAAAGAAAGATACCAAAATAAATAAATAAATAAACAAAAGGAGCAAAATCTCATCTGAAAGGTGCTACTCAGTTTCGGAAGCTCAGCCCGAATAAACCGGACCCGTGATCTCAAGAGGTTGGGGGGAGTCTCTCGCAGGATATTTTGAATTTGCACCGAAATAATCGTTGCCGCTTCGGCTGAAACTGAAGAGCACGCTTTGGCGGTGAATCACCAACGGAAACGGACGGGTTTTCCAACCGGCTGCCGGCTGGTTTCAGGCTCCCCTACCTCCAGCTAACTGTTTCTCCATTTCTTCTCTGACTACGGGCGACGTCAAGTGGATGGTCAGCGTCAAGGGCGGCTCTTTCGTGTTCTTAATTACAATCGCAGCGTCGCCAACCGACTGGATTATTTCGTACTTGTCTTCAGTAATAGCCTGCAATACAATTTCGCCGCTTAGCAAGCGTCTAATTCATTGCCAAGCGATTTGCAACATCCTCTTCCAACAAAAAAAAAAAAAACCCCCAAAACCCCGAGGTCTTATAAACAGAGCAGCTCGTTCCACACGGCCGTTCCAGAGTAACGCCACACGCCCGTGGAAATTCCTTTTCCAAGACAGAAACGGGCGTCAAACCCAACGCCCTCGCCGGCTTTTTGCGCCGTTTAAAAACCTCTCTGGCTTTGCTCTGCCGACAGCCCAGGGTTTTTTACTCACAGCAAGCTGGACTCCAAGGTTGTCGGCTACTTTCTCCAGGAGATCCGTGGTGGGTTTATCTTTGCACAGAAGAACTAGCTCGAGATCCAGGTCCCCCTTCAGCAACAGGCCTTTGGCTACCAGCCCCACGCGCATCACGCCCCGCAGGGTCCTGGTCAGCTGCTCCGTGGCCTTCTGATCCCTGCAAAGACCGAGGGCACGATCACCACGCCTTCAAAACCCGAAGGGTTAACGGCAGCACCGAAGCTCGACCCCCAGCTAAGGGGTAGGTCTGCAAAGATTAAATTACGACGCCGGTCCCCCACTCCCAACGCTGAAGGATTTACTACACCTGCCCTGATCTGGCTAGCGGTGTCCCGATCTAGTTGGCGGTGTCCCTGCTCCCGCGGGGGGGTTGGACTAGGTGACCTCTGGGGGTCCCTTCCAACCCAAACCATTCCATGATTCTGAAGTCGCTTCAGCCCTGGGGTTACTTCACTCCTCCTAGCCCCACAGCTAGGTAAAGCGACTTTCCCACTTTGGGCGAGCAGATCTTTACTAACCCAAGCGAGACGGCGCCACGACGTCCGGCAGCGCCCTTCGCAGGCACGTGCTCGGCGGTGTTCCTTACCCTCCTTCCTTATTTTCCTCTTCGGCTGCCGTCTCCATGGACTCTGTTTCTGGCTGCTCCCCGCTGACTTTCTCTTGCTCGTCGATCCAGTCGGACACAGCTTTGAGCGCTCGCTCCGTGTGGGACACCATATTCTGAACGGCCTCCAGCTCCTCCTGCGTCGGGTAAACGGCCGAATGTTTGGCCATCACGTGGCGGTCGTCGTTCACAAAAATACGCATCGGTCGCTGAAAAGGGATTTTGAAACAATTTTAGCGCGAGCGGAGTCACAGGTATTTACCTCGCGAGCCCAGAACCTCCCGATCCCGATCCTTACCATTTTTGCTTTTGAATGACTGTCCAAGCCTTCAAAATGTGCTTATTTAGATCCTTCCACCAAAAAGACTGCACCAGTACCACACTTTTCGGTAATCTGAAAGCAAAGGACAAACAGTTAGCGACGCCGGCGGGCTGGCCCAGCCCTGCAGCCCGCTTGCGGAGTGGACGCAGGAGCAGAAAGACCCGGGCTTTGATAACTGGAAGCGATCATGGAAATCGGAAGCCTGCAGGCTCGTTAGCGAAAGCCCAGTCTTCTGCTCCTGATGATTTGTATTCTTAAGCCCCGAGCAGCGCCCACAGTAACGATGACGGCCGGGTTTTGTCACGCAGCGGTCGCCCGTAACGATGCCGGCCGGGTTTTGCCCCGCAGCGGTCGCCCCGACTGCCCTTGGGGGTTCGCCTTAGCCGCCCCGTTAGCCGCCCCGCAGTCTAACGAGCGCCCTGCACTCATTCACCGACAGTTCAGCCCGGGAGCGAGGGCCGAGCGCGAGGCTTTGAACCATTCCCTCGCACGATCTCCCCATGAAGCAAAGACTGCACCCGACCGCTTGATTTTCCCTCCTACTTCTCAGTCGCGGCCACGAATATCTTATTTTGGCTCCTTATTCCCAACAGGCTTTCCCATTGGCACTGGGTTTCTCCAAAGCTCCTGCTCACATCCCTAAAACAAAGCGCGCCGAAGGTAGAGCACTCCCCGACGCACGCCGGCGCGGCCGGCACCGGGAGAATGAGCAGCCTGTCGGCTAACGCCGCTCCACCGGGGGAAGAACCAGGTTGCCATCACCTGGTCGCCAAGCGAGGC
>NW_009259541.1:25714-26071 GCF_000687185.1 Egretta garzetta | reverse complement strand
TACTCGGAAGCAATTCCCTGAAAAAAATCTCTCTGCCACACGCCGCTTTTTACCCCAAATTCATTTCCCAGGCTGCTTTACGAGCCCGCTTTACAAGTTTACAAGCGGCATCGAGTCTTTTCACTTGCTTCTATCAGGAGGAAATAGCACAGGCTTACGCCAGCAGACCGGGTTTTGAAGCAACCCCCGCGACTTCTGAAATTCAATGGATGAAAAGTGGATGAAAAGCTGGCCGTGAGCCGGCCATGGGCGCTGGCAGCCCAGAAGGCCAACCGTACTCTGGGGTGCATCAGGAGAAGCGTGGCCAGCGTCGAGGGAGGGGATTGTGCCCCTCTGCTCTGCTCTGGGGAGACCTCC
>NW_009259541.1:23326-25544 GCF_000687185.1 Egretta garzetta | reverse complement strand
GGGTGGTGAAACCCTGGCAGGGGTTGCCCAGAGAGGTGGTGGAGGCCCCATCCCTGGGAACATTCCAGGCCAGGTTGGCCGGGGCTGTGGGCAACCTGATGTGGTTCAAGGTGTCCCTGCTCCTGCAGGGGGGTTGGGCTGGGTGACCTCTGGGGGTCCCTTCCCACCCAAACCATTCTATGATTCTATGAAGCCGAAATCACCCCAGCTCGTTGCCAAACAAGAAGCCATTTTCCCAGGGAACTAATCCCCCCCCCCCCAGCCCGAGCCCCAGCTGGGGCAGGGAGCGTCTTTTGGTAAAATTCAAGCACTTTGTTCCTCCATTTTAGCCACGGGGCCTGGGAGCAGGGAAGCGTTTGTGTCCCGCAGGACTGACCGATGCTCTGGGGGAGAAGACAGCTTCCCAAGATGGCCTTCAGGCTTCCGGGATCGACGCTTGGGCATCGGTAACGTCGTTTCCCACCCGACTGGCGCAAGAACCAGCACTCGCTCGACTCACGGTCGTTAATTTGACCAAGCATTAATAAAACTCTTGATTTACCTCGACCTGCAACGGCCCCGGGGCAATCCCAGCCCTGCAAACACCTGATGTTCCCTGGTAATTCCAAGAATCCCTAAAGTGCCAGTTAAAAGCGTGGGCAGAAGCGAGGCCAAGGAAGAGCCTCAGCCCCTGAAGATGATGGCGATGAAGGCCATCGTCACCACCTGCACCCACCACAGCTCTTTCGCTCAGTTTTACAATCAGGCGCGCATCAAAAGCGCCCGGTATCCGAGGCTTTCCGAAACACCGCTGGGGAGAAGCCAATCGCGCCTCAATTATTCCCCAGCTCACAGCCAAATCCCGCTGCTCCGGGAGTCCTTCCCTTCCCAGCGAGGCTCACTCCAAACGGAAGCGGGCGGAAGCTTGCTTTTGCTCCCTTCCGCTGGAACCTGCCCCGAGCCGACCCCGTCCCCAGCCTCGCGAACCGCAAGTGAGCCCGACCGATCTTAAAGTTGTCCCAGCTGCTGGAATAATAATTAAAAAGAACAATTAATTAATTCCTTATCTGCCCAAACGGTGCTTTACCAGAGTAACGCCATTACAACTCTATAAAACAACCCGAAGGGCCTGGGCAGAAATCGGGACCCTGCTGTGCCACTTGTTTTACGGACAGAGCCGGGGCTGACGATCCCAGAGAATTTGAATTTTCTGGGATTAAAAAAAAAAAAATAAGAAAAAAAAAAAAAAAATCAGGAAAACTTCGAGCCGCCTGCCGCCGCACGGCCTCGGTGCTCTACAGCACAGAAACGCCTCCGATTCCAACCCTGCAAATATTTACAGGCAGGACAACCTTGGTATTGTTACAAATCTGGATCTAATTGTAATTAAACCCAGATGTTAGCGCCCGCTGAGCAGGAAGGATTCTCCCCGAGCTACCTGCAGGAACCCGCGAGGCATCTTCCCGCTCCTCCTTTGGACCGGACCCCAAAGAACTCGTACGCTCTGCACGCAGTTATTTTCCTTAAAGTTATTATCCTTAAAGTTCCCCAAATTTCCTCCAAGCGAGGTAGGAAATGAGTTGAAATCCAAGCCGGGGAAGGGTCTTCCTACAGTCAGAAAACCACAACAGCCCGAGAAACGAGAGCCCCCTCTCCCGCGGGGGACGTTATCGCTCTTCTCGAAATCGCTGAAGCTCATTTCTAGCGAGAGCCCCGGCGCTGATGCTGCGGCCTCACAGGATTGACACCTCGCAGGGAGGGGGGGGGAAAAAGAACCACAGAACAAGTTAAAAACACAGATGCCCCCAGTAACGCGCAATTCCCGGCATCGCTCTCGGTGCTGACCCTCATTGAAGTTTGAGAAAAGAAGCGAGAAACTCCCAAAATCCCACTTTTTGGGTCGAGCCTCGCCTGCTCTGCGCTCCCCCTCCTACCACTTCCACCACCAGCTTGACTTCACCAACAAACTTCCCGCCCGATTCGAGTCTTCCGACGGAAGGAGCAGCCTCTCCGAAATATCGGTCGGGGGGAGGGGGATGGATGAGAACACAATAAACGATGCGAAAGGCTGAAGCTTCTGCCCCAGAGAAGGGGAAAATTTAACACACCCGGGGAAGCGCGCTTGGGTTCAGAGAGCTTCTACGTTTCCCGATAAGGATTCTTCATTTTTAAGCTGCGCTTTTAGTCTAATCCTACCTGCGCGGGATGCTGGGGGGGGGGTGTGCAAAGCCTTAAGGCC
>NW_009259541.1:19672-20010 GCF_000687185.1 Egretta garzetta | reverse complement strand
CAGTAGCCTGAAGGGGGCGGTGGCCTGAGGGGACCAGCCTGAGGGGGGCTGATGGCCTGTGGGGATCGGGGAACTGAGGGGACCACGGGCCTGAGGGGACCAGCAGCGTAAAGGGACCAGTGGCCTGTGGGGGCTGCTAGCCTAAGGGGGGCTGGTGGCCTGAGGGGAACATGGGACACAAAGGGTCCTGGGGTGCCCAAGGGGCCAGGCAGGGCTGTGGGCCAGCTGCCCGCTGTGGGAGCTAGCCCTCGGGGACAGGGAAGGGCGGCTGCCCCGGAGATGGGCCCGCCGCCACACCGGCCCCGTGGCCCCCAAGCCTGGGGCAGCCCGGAGCGGGG
>NW_009259541.1:19347-19575 GCF_000687185.1 Egretta garzetta | reverse complement strand
AACCTGGCACCCAGCTCCCAGGAGGGCGCAGGATGAGCCCGCGGCCTCCTCGGCAAATCCCTTCTCCCGCCGTACCGGGGAACGATCTCGCAGCCGCCTTTTGCTTTTGTTGAACGCCAACGGGAACTTCAAATGATGGCAAGTGTCCAAACGAACGCTCGCTCGTTAACGAAGAGCCTATTAAACCTCAGCTGGAGACGGCCGGCTTCCGCGGGTTGCTTGACGATC
>NW_009259541.1:17783-18748 GCF_000687185.1 Egretta garzetta | reverse complement strand
GCCGCGCCCGCCGGAGCCACAGCCTCGCCTGGGAGCGCCGGTGTCCCGTAGGAGTTAACGCCCCGGGAATACATGGAAAAAAAAAAAAGAAGGAATTTTGGTTTCTAGAACACCAGCCCTGCCGTTTTTAGCACTTTTTAGGGTTGGGTTTTTTGGGTTTTTTTTTTTTTACGTCCGCCAAGGGCGCCCATCGCTCCACGCTCGCGGGAAGAACGAAGCCAAATCCTGGAGTGAAGCCTTTCCGGATGCTAAGATCCCACCAGAGGGCTGCCCCCACCCAAGCGGCTCAGAGTTTTTGTTTTATTTTTGCCCCAAACCCTTCCATTAATTGGAAGATGCTTCGGCTGATTGGAAAGAACAGTCCCTCACTCTGCCCCTCAAATTCCGAGCTTAGGGAAGGCAGCGGAGCCAAAGAAGGCATTTCGCTCGGTCTGTTCTCTATCTCATGGAATGGTTTGGGGTGGAAGGGACCCCCAGAGGTCACCCAGCCCCACCCCCCTGCAGGAACCCCTGTTTAACCTTGAACCAGAGCAGGTTGCCCACAGCCCCGGCCAACCTGGCCTTGGATGTTCCCAGGGATGGGGCCTCCACCACCGCCCTGGGCAACCCCTCCCGCTCTTTCCCACCCTCAGGGCCAAGGATTTCTGCCTTCCATCCAGGCGAAACCCGCCCTGCTTTGGTTTCAAACCATCCCCCCGTGGCCTGTCCCAGCCGGCCCTGCTCAAAAGATTGTCCCCGTCTTCCCTGGGGGCCCCCTTGAAGCCCTGAGCGGCCGCACTCAGGTCCCCCCGCAGCCCCCTCTGCTCCAGGCTGAACAAGCCCAGCTCCCTCAGCCTTTCCTCCTAGGGGAGATGCCCCAGGCCCCCCATCAGCTTGGTTGCCCTCCTCTGGGCTCTCCCCAGTAGCTCCTCCTCCTCCTTGACCTGGGGAGCCCAGCACCGGGCGCAGAGCTCCAGGTGGGGACT
>NW_009259541.1:16243-17511 GCF_000687185.1 Egretta garzetta | reverse complement strand
ACCGGCTCACGGCCAGCTTTTCGTCCCCCAGCACCCCCAGGTCCCTCTGGGCAGGGCTGCTCTCCACCCCCTCATCCCCCAGCCCGTACGGATCCCGGGGGCTGCCCCGACCCAGGGACAGGACCTTGCCCTTGGCCTTGTTGACCCTCATGAGGTTCCCATGACCCCCCCTCTCCAGCTTGGCCAGGTGAGAAGGGGACAACCTTTGTCTTCCCCAAAATTTCTGCTCCACACTGGCTGCTTGTGAAACAAATCGAGCCACGGATCGTCCCCTGCTATTTCGGGCAGCGCTGCCGCAACCGAAGCGTCGTGGTGGGAAAAGGGAGCAGCGAGCGTCAGCTTACCCCAGGTGCCAAAGAAAGAAAAAAAATCTCCGACCGGGATTAAACCAAACCACCTCAAAACCTCCACAAGGATGGGAGAGGGGGAAGAAGCATTAAAATCCCTCCGGACCGGCGGCAGGGGGCAGAAAATATTCTCTCATAGGTGCTAGGGAATAGAATTCCTTAATTATCCCCTTAATTACCCCCACTCACCCCCTATCCCGAACCGAGAGGATTCTCCTCATTTTAGCTTTGCCTTTTGCCTTTTTAGCCCTGCTTTGACCTTTGCTTTTCACCTTTTTAGCCCTACTTTGACTTTTTCATCTTTTTAGCCCTACTTTGACCATTTTTCATCTTTTTAGCCCTACTTTGACCATTTTTCATCTTTTTAGCCCTACTTTGACCATTTTTCATCTTTTTAGCCCTACTTTGACCATTTTTCATCTTTTTAGCCCTACTTTGACCATTTTTCATCTTTTTAGCCCTACTTTGACCATTTTTCATCTTTTTAGCCCTACTTTGACCATTTTTCATCTTTTTAGCCCTACTTTGACCATTTTTCATCTTTTTAGCCCTACTTTGACCATTTTTCATCTTTTTAGCCCTACTTTGACCATTTTTCATCTTTTTAGCCCTACTTTGACCATTTTTCATCTTTTTAGCCCTACTTTGACCATTTTTCATCTTTTTAGCCCTACTTTGACCATTTTTCATCTTTTTAGCCCTACTTTGACCATTTTTCATCTTTTTAGCCCTACTTTGACCTTTTCTTTTCACCTTTTTAGCCCTACTTTGACCTTTTCACCTTTTTAGCCCTACTTCGACCGTTTCTTTTCACCTTTGCCTTTTTTTTTTTTTCTTTTTTAGCTCTCCCTTGCTCTGAGCATCGGATCGGCCAGGCGGAGCCGCGAGGAAGAAGGCGCTTTAGGGAAACGCCGGGGGCGC
>NW_009259541.1:14040-15373 GCF_000687185.1 Egretta garzetta | reverse complement strand
TTCCAAAAACATCACACAAAAAGGATTTCCAAAAACATCACACAAAAAGGGGCGCTGGAAGGGATTGAAATCGGGGCTGCGGAACTGAAACAGCCCCTAAAAGCAAAATACACACCACACACACCAACCCCCCACCCCAAGCTGTTTAATAATTCGGGTAGAAAACGTTCCTTGTTCCGTACAAAAATACGACGGGGATCTGCGGATGGCTAAGAAATAGGTATAAAAAGCAGCAAACCAGACCCTTTGGCACAAACGAAGCGCGGCTGAGCGAGTGCTGGCCCTTTTTTTTGCCTTTCTTTAAGGCAGGGAGGCGCACGCGACCCCAGGAGCCCCTTTCTGCCGCTGCCCCCCCCCCAGCCCCCCGTGCTTTGGGAGCTTTTGAAGTCACCCACCCAAGCCCCGGCGCCTTCGTTTCTAAGCAAATTAACCCCCAAAAAAGCAGAGTTCCTGGCGGCGGCTACACCCAAGCGGGGTTCCCAGCACCTCGGCAGCTGCGCACGGCAGGGGAGGCGATTTAACGCCGGCAAATTCTACTTTTTTTACAGTTCACATTCGTGGTTTTGTGATATTTAACCCCCTTTAATCTTAAACCCTCCCCCTTTTTTCTCCTTCCCCAGGAGCTGCCGAAGGTTCTGTCCCGTCCCAGCGGTCGGCTACGAGGGCCGGGAGACACCGGGGCGGCTCGGGACGTAAAGCAACCTGTTGTTTGTCACCTGCTTTGCTTAAAATGCCCTAATATTCCCCCAAAAAAAAGAACACAAAAAGAGATCTCTCCATCACTCCTCCCCCACGCCCGCAGGCGGGGTCTTCCTCAATTCGGCGCGCAGGCAAAGCGCGCTGTTGGACCGTTGGGGAAGGCTTTGCTGTACGTTAGTGTCGTTGTTATTTAATATAGAACGCAGGATTTTGGGGGGAGGGATCCGTGGAAGCTGTCAGTCCTGGCAAAGATGCGATAGCTACAGAGCGTCCGTCCGTCCTAACGCCCAAATCCTGCTCGTTAACCCCTCCTTTCCCGCCACCTTCACCCTCCCGGGCAACACTAATTGGTGTTTTCCTAAATTAATTACTTGTCTAAAGGGGCTCAGCGCAGAGCCGGGCCGCGAGGCGTCTCCAAAAGGTGCCAAGAGAAGCGGGGGCGAGCGCTGGGGAGGAATCAAAAACGCCGAGGAAATATTTTGGAGGGGGTGGGAGGGGGCTGCAAATAAAAACCAAGGCAAGGAATTGCTTAAACCCAGCAGCCTGCTCGCTGCGCGCCGCGGCGCGTGGAGTCCCCCGAGCGCTCCGGGACAGCCGGTCACTGCTGACCTGGATCTTTTTTTTTTTTAATCTT
>NW_009259541.1:12283-12777 GCF_000687185.1 Egretta garzetta | reverse complement strand
AGCTGCGCTCCCGGCGCCGAGCACGCCGCCCGGCCTTCTCGCCGGTCAAAGCGACGCAGCCGCGCCAACGAGACGCGGGAGGAAAATCACAGCCACCCCAAAAAAACAAAAAAAACCCAAAAAACCACCAAAAAACCAACAACAAACCCAAACACCCGACCAACCGAACAAAAAACAACCGACCCAAACCCACAAAGCAGCGGCTTCGGAGCGGAGCGAAAGCGCCCTGGGGGATTTCGAGAGGGATCTCAGCGCTTCCCTGCCAGGAAAACACGAGCGCTAACACTACGGCTTTGTCCTGCGAGGGCACGACTCAACGGACGAGGATTTGGAAGAGGAGGTCCGGCCGCGCCGGCGTGCAGCCAGAACGGCATTTTTTTGAAAATCCTGCTCATTTCTGGGACTGCGGAGGGGAGCAAGCGAGGCGAGGAGCCGGGCTGTGCTCGGCTGCCGCCTCCTGAGGGGCCCTGACCCTCGCCGGCTGGCCCCCGGGC
>NW_009259541.1:8124-9283 GCF_000687185.1 Egretta garzetta | reverse complement strand
CGACGGGAATCTGGAGCAGCCCCCAAAACTGGGGGTCGAGCCCCAGCGAGAGGGAGGTTTCGCTACCGCAAACGCGGGAGACGGACCCTGCGAGCCAGACACTTACAGAAGCAGAGGAAGAGGGTGTCCACGCACATGCCGTACACGCTGAAGAACCCGTGGGCGATGAGGTAGGAGCCCACGATCACCGTCTGGAAGAGAAATTGCGTGGTCAGGCCACGACCTCGCATCTGCGAAGAGCGCCGAGCCCCCGCCCCGCCGCCGGGAGGGGGGAAACCTGCTGAATCCCCAATTCCCCGGGGAAGGGAACAGGGCAGGACTGTTCAGCCCAGCCCGATGCGGGACAAAAGGCCCCAGCGATGCCGGTGGACGGAGGCCAATCTGGGCAGCGCAGGAAGGGCGAGACGCCTCTTCGTGGCCGGCCGAAACAAAGGGCTCATTTTGATGGGGACAGAGAGAACGCCTTCAACAAAGAAGGTCCTTCAGGAGCGGTGAGCGGAGGCGGGGCGTAAGGCATTTGCGTTACAGAGCTCCTTCCATCACTTCTAAATTCACCGGAGGATGAGAACGCGGCTCACCAGGATCGGGACCCAGTAGTAATTCAGGGGCGGCGCTGTGTCTTGGACCAGCTTTATCCGCTGGGTGAAGAAAAAGAAGGCCAGGATCCCTGGAAAAGCAAAAGGATGCCAACTGCCGGGGGATGCGGGGCGGAAGGAAGGCGGCGAACGGGTGCGGGGGAGAGGTAGAACGGGACCGAAAGGAAGGGTTTCGCGGGAGGAGTGAGGAGAGCGGAGGTTTGGGGCAGGCGGAACCAGCTGCGAGAGCCCCCAGCGGCCGTACGCCCCGAGGAGGAGCCTCCAGCCCCCAGCACTTACCGACGCTTCCCACGATGAGGAGTTTACCGAGGAAGAAGAGGAAATCCGTGACTTTATCTAAAACGGCCACCCTGGAAACAAGAGAGAGATGAGCATCCACGTCCGCTCCCCCAAGCATCCACGTCCGCTCCCCCCCGGCCCCCCGGCATTCCCAAGGAAGCGCGGGAGGAGGTGGCCAACACGCACACGCGCTGCGAACGCGGCAGAAAAGGCGTTGGAAGCCTGAAAACAAGGCGGGCAGGTGGGCGTTGATCTTGGGTGGGAAGAAGGGCTTGGAAGGAAGC
>NW_009259541.1:4158-7442 GCF_000687185.1 Egretta garzetta | reverse complement strand
GTGTCCAGCCTCCCCGGGCGGCCGGCAGTGCCACAGACAGCGGGATGAGCCTCGCGTGCTCTCCCCCACGCTTCTCCTCGCTGTCTACGTTTGGCGATCAATAAAGCCCTACGGCCAAGCGCGGGCTTCCCCGGCACCCGTACAGAGAGCCGGCACCGGTTGGCTTAGCCCAGCAGCCGCGGCGCATCCCTCGGCTCCCCTCCCCGTGAAACATCTCGAGGAGGAGGAGATGACTACGGGGTCCTAAAAGGAAAAATCTCCCTTCTCTACCGAAATGATTCCCCTGGCTGTTAGCCATGAGCTCCGGCACCACGCAGCACCGAAGCGGCCAACCTCCCCCCGTTCCTCTCCTCATTTGCCATTCCAGCGTCCGCACCTTTCAACCTGTGGTCCAGATACTCCAGAGTGACCCTGATGACTTGCACGATGGCGAGGACCAGTGAGCCGAAGGCAAGGGAGCCGGTGTGGTACCTGGGAGAGATCATAGAATCATGGAATGGTTTGGGGTGGAAGGGACCCCCAGAGGTCCCCCAGCCCCACCCCCCTGCAGCAGCAGGGCCACCTTGAACCAGAGCAGGTTGCCCACAGTCGTCCCCCAGCACCCCCAGGTCCCTCTGGGCAGGGCTGCTCTCCACCCCCTCATCCCCCAGCCCGTACGGATCCCGGGGGCTGCCCCGACCCAGGGACAGGACCTTGCCCTTGGCCTTGTTGACCCTCATGCGGTTCCCATGCCCCCCCCCTCCAGCTTGCCCAGGTTAGAAGGGGACAACCTCAAGCAGCTTTGCAAGCCCCCCTCAAAAGGGACGTACCGGAGCGCGCGGCCAAAGGAGGAGAAGAGGGGGAAGGCGGGCATGTCATCGGGTTTCTTGAAGGCCCAGTAGTACGACGCGAAGGCCCCTGCCAGCGTCACCTGGCCCAGCGCGATCACGAAGTTGGCGAGCCAGAAGAACATGAAGACGTTGAAGAACTGGAGGACGATGAGGTACTTGTGGTACGCCGTCTCGCCCCCGTAGAACGCAAAGAGGCACTGGGCGTCGGGGCACAGCTTGGTGACGTTGCTCGTGTTGAAGGTCTAGAAAGGAGAGCAGACCCTCAGGCACCGGGGCGGTTGGCGCTGCACCGCAAGGCGGGCCAACAGCGCCTTTCGGCCAACCCAAAGCACTCTTGGCTTTTAGAAGACATTAGCCCGCTTCGTTTTTTGCCCCGTAGCGCTTGCTCAGGCCAAAACATCAGCTTTGCGCTCACAGCAGCTTGAAGGAAAAGAACACCGCGCCGTAACCGAGCTTGGAAAGGCTTGGAATTTTGCTTGGAAGAGCTTGGAAGCTTCAAAGAGCCACCAGGATATCTCATCGTGGAGCAAACAATCGTATCTCTGACCGGTTAAGCAGAGCGTTCGCGTGAATCTCCCGACGGCCTCACCTCCGGGTTGCAGGTCTGCCTGGAAAAGGGGCACGCGCTCTCGTTGAACACCTTATAGACGGCCTCGTTGGAAGTGGAGAGGAAACTGCGGAGCGACGGTTAAGGAGATTATTGCCAACCCCGACCCCTGGGCGCCTCTACCTCCCTTTCCCCTCTCGCCAGCCTCCCGCGATCGCTGTCCTAGCTCAGGGGATATTTTAAGTTAAACTTGGGGACTCAGGGCGGCAGCTTCGCAAACGGATGCGTCGCTGCTCCCGTAAGATGTTCGGCGCCCTTGGAAGACCTTTGGTTCCTGAGCAGCTTCCTTCGCCGGCGGCAGAGGCACGAGGAAGAGGACGAGGAAAGGATACACGGCGGTGCTGGCCCAGTAGGCGATGCAGAGGCACAGCAGGAAGAAGGTGCACAACGGGAAGAGCAGCGACGTCATGACGTGACCAACAGCCCTGCCGAGAAGGTGGGTTCAGACCCGGTTAAAACCCTCGCGGCGCTGGGAGGACTCAGTGGCGGGAGCCCGGCCGTCCCCGAGTCCTCCCACCGCGATGGGTGACAACGGCCACCTCTGCCCGGGGACGGGGCCACCCGGACCTGCTGGCCTCCTTGATGAGCGCGATGGCGATGAGGATCCTCTTGCGGAGGAAGATGAGGAGCAGGATGATCACCACCTCCACGATGCACAGGATGATCACTGGGAGGAGAAGAGGAGCCCCGGGTAGCGCAAGGGCATGGATGGCGCCTGATGGCCACCATCCAAGCTTTGCCTTCCCAAGCAGCTCCGCTGTGGCACCAAACGCTCCTCGGGGGACGGCCAGCACCGCGGCTCACGTGGAAGACCTTGGTCCCATGGCAGAGGTGGCATCAAGCAAAGCTCAGCCCTTTTCAAAGGGCCACGAAGAGGCCGAGAAGCCCCCAAACCTCCCTGCTCTCCCCCTCCCAAGCCTTGTCCCTCAAAGGGCCCGGAGCTGGGGCCCATCCACCGCGTCCCATCCCACATCCGGAGGAGGAGGACGGAGACTTACTGAATGCCAGCCACGTCTGCCGCAGGTGGAGGTAGACACGTAGGTCGGTGTGAAAGCCCAGGTCCTTGAGGGAGATGTCAGAGCCCGCTTCCCCTTTCAGTTTCGCATATTCCATGTAACAGTGGAAGATTCCTGCGGTGACACGCAGAAAATTGCCGTATTTCCGCTGAAAAGCGGAGACCGAGGCGCTGGCAGCCTCCGCTCAACCCCACTGATGCCCATGCTCAAGGTAGAAGGCACCTGGAAGGCCACCGCGCGAGCTCCCGTCACACAAATCCCGCCTAAGACAGGGAAAGGAAACCGGGGAAAGCGGGGAGAAGCTCCGACCCCTCGCTCACCGTAGCCCAGCACCAGGATCACCATCACGATCATCACCCAGACCATGATCCCGGCCAGGAAGCGGAGCAGGACGATGAAGATGAAGCTAGCCACCATCGCAATCACGAGGCCTCTGCGGGAGCAAGGCAGCCACACGTCAGAAACCAGGCGGTGCCCCCGCCCCACCGCTGTCCTCCATCGGTCGGCTTTGCCCTCGCTCCTTTACCGAACTCTAATGATGGGGCAGCCTTAAAAACGGGAATCATGGATGGCGGGGGGGACGGAGCGCGAGCAGGGGCTGGGGAAAGCTGCTCCCAAACCCCCTCTGCCGTCTCTCGCTTCGTTGGAAAGGAAATGTGCCTGCGCCGCCGTCCGGCGGGACCTGGCCAGGCCAGAGCGTTGGGTGCAGAGGAACCTGATGAGGTTCCACCAGGGCCAAGTGTTGGGGGCTGCCCCTGGGGAGGTTGGACCCCAGGCACCAGTCCAGGCTGGGGGCTGCCCTGCTGGGAAGCAGCTCTGCCCAGAGGGACC
>NW_009259541.1:2056-2451 GCF_000687185.1 Egretta garzetta | reverse complement strand
GCTCCCTGCGCCCCCCCCTCACCTTCTGCAGGTTTTTGAACTCGGGGACGCAGAAGTGCCGGTAATATTCCAACTGGCTGGGCATCCCGCGGGTGCTCAGGTACGCCAGGAATTGCTCCGGGCATTTGCTGACGCAGATCTGGACGGGAGAAGACGCCGCGTGAAGCCGCCACGTCGCCAAGCGCGGCGTTCCCGAGGAGAAGCCAGGTGGCCCCCGGGGCCGGGAGCCGGTACCTGCGTGGTCGGGCACTGGAATTCCAGCAGCACCAGCGGGCTGGCGCACTTCACGATGTCAAAGTAGAAGAGGAAAGGCTTCTTCCTGCGAGAAAAAATGGGGAAAAAAAGGGGTTTTTTTCTTGGCGAGCCACCGGGAGCCGATGGGAAGCCGCAGCGGC
>NW_009259541.1:0-311 GCF_000687185.1 Egretta garzetta | reverse complement strand
AGAAGGGCCGGTAATATTCCAACTGGCTGGGCATCCCGCGGGTGCTCAGGTACGCCAGGAATTGCTCCGGGCATTTGCTGACGCAGATCTGGACGGGAGAAGACGCCGCGTGAAGCCGCCACGTCGCCAAGCGCGGCGTTCCCGAGGAGAAGCCGGGTGGCCCCCGGGGCCGGGAGCCGGTACCTGCGTGGTCGGGCACTGGAATTCCAGCAGCACCAGCGGGCTGGCGCACTTCACGATGTCAAAGTAGAAGAGGAAAGGCTTCTTCCTGCGAGAAAAAATGGGGAAAAAAAGGGGTTTTTTTCTTGGGG
>NW_009259540.1:50985-55614 GCF_000687185.1 Egretta garzetta | reverse complement strand
CCACCCCGGCATGGGGGGACGCCTTGGCTTGGGGATGCGTTGGCCGGCTCGCTTGACCGGGGCAAGCGGCTCCACCCCGGCCGGGAGCGTGGAGGCTCCAGGGGTGGGAGAGGGGGTCCCCAAGGCGGTGGGAAGCAGCAGTGAAAGCGTCTCCCCTTTTCTCCTTTCCCACATCTGGCAAAGCTCCGGCATGGCCTCTCCCCACCCCTCCTCCTCCTCCTCCTGGCGGCACTGGGCCGCCTTCCCAGCCCTGCACTGGGACCCACCAAAGAGGAGCACGCAGCAGATAAAGGGGCCAGAGCGGAGCCGGGGCGGTGGGGTGCACCCGGCGGGGAGAGGGGCACGGGACGCTGCGGGGACACCCACACAGCACGTGTCACCCCGAGGAAAAGCAAGAGAGAAAAAAATAAAAGGAAAAGAAGGGGAGGAAAAGCAAGAGAGAAAAGATAAAAGGAAAAGAAGGGGAGGAAAAGCAAGAGAGAAAAGATAAAAGGAAAAGAAGGGGAGGAAAAGCAAGAGAGAAAAGATAAAAGGAAAAGAAGGGGAGGAAAAGCAAGAGAGAAAAGATAAAAGGAAAAGAAGGGGAGGAAAAGCAAGAGAGAAAAGATAAAAGGAAAAGAAGGGGAGGAAAAGCAAGAGAGAAAAGATAAAAGGAAAAGAAGGGGAGGAAAAGCAAGAGAGAAAAGATAAAAGGAAAAGAAGGGGAGGAAAAGCAAGAGAGAAAAGATAAAAGGAAAAGAAGGGGAGGAAAAGCAAGAGAGAAAAGATAAAAGGAAAAGAAGGGGAGGAAAAGCAAGAGAGAAAAGATAAAAGGAAAAGAAGGGGAGGAAAAGCAAGAGAGAAAAGATAAAAGGAAAAGAAGGGGAGGAAAAGCAAGAGAGAAAAGATAAAAGGAAAAGAAGGGGAGGAAAAGCAAGAGAGAAAAGATAAAAGGAAAAGAAGGGGAGGAAAAGCAAGAGAGAAAAGATAAAAGGAAAAGAAGGGGAGGAAAAGCAAGAGAGAAAAGATAAAAGGAAAAGAAGGGGAGGAAAAGCAAGAGAGAAAAGATAAAAGGAAAAGAAGGGGAGGAAAAGCAAGAGAGAAAAGATAAAAGGAAAAGAAGGGGAGGAAAAGCAAGAGAGAAAAGATAAAAGGAAAAGAAGGGGAGGAAAAGCAAGAGAGAAAAGATAAAAGGAAAAGAAGGGGAGGAAAAGCAAGAGAGAAAAGATAAAAGGAAAAGAAGGGGAGGAAAAGCAAGAGAGAAAAGATAAAAGGAAAAGAAGGGGAGGAAAAGCAAGAGAGAAAAGATAAAAGGAAAAGAAGGGGAGGAAAAGCAAGAGAGAAAAGATAAAAGGAAAAGAAGGGGAGGAAAAGCAAGAGAGAAAAGATAAAAGGAAAAGAAGGGGAGGAAAAGCAAGAGAGAAAAGATAAAAGGAAAAGAAGGGGAGGAAAAGCAAGAGAGAAAAAAATAAAAGGAAAAGAAGGGGAGGAAAAGCAAGAGAGAAAAAAATAAAAGGAAAAGAAGGGGAGGAAAAGCAAGAGAGAAAAGATAAAAGGAAAAGAAGGGGAGGAAAAGCAAGAGAGAAAAAAATAAAAAGGAAGAGAAAGGGAGGAAAAGCAAGAGAGAAAAAAATAAAAGGAAAAGAAGGGGAGGAAAAGCAAGAGAGAAAAAAATAAAAGGAAAAGAAGGGGAGGAAAAGCAAGAGAGAAAAAAATAAAAGGAAAAGAAGGGGAGGAAAAGCAAGAGAGAAAAAAATAAAAGGAAAAGAAGGGGAGGAAAAGCAAGAGAGAAAAAAATAAAAGGAAAAGAAGGGGAGGAAAAGCAAGAGAGAAAAAAATAAAAGGAAACAAAGAGAGAAAAAAATAAAAGGCAAAGAGAGAAAAAAATAAAAGGCAAAGAGAGAAAAAAATAAAAGGCAAAGAGAGAAAAAAATAAAAGGCAAAGAGAAGGCTGCTAGCACAGCATCAGCACCAGTGTCCCCCAGTTTCTGCTGGGGAAGGGTGGCGCGCAGGGGAGCCGTGCAGAGCCAGGCGTGCCGGCCTCCCCAGGCTGGTGCGCTCCCTGGGCCTCCCCAATTTCGGTGAGGGGCCAAGGAAGCAAGCGGCTCCGGGCAGGGGAGCGCAAAGCCCAAACACCCGAGCTCAATAAAAGCCCCGTCTGCTTGCAGGCAGCACGAAGGCAGAGGCCGGGCTCCTTGCGCAGGGTCACCGTCCCCCCGTCCTAAAACAGCCTCGCCGGGCAGACATTTCCAAATATAGCCTTCTCCCTGCGGCCTCCTCGGAGAAGCCGGGGCTCGCCCAGCGGCTCAGGGATGGTAGCGGGAGCCCGAGGACGCTTTCGGGGCGAGCGGTCCTTCGGGACGCTGCCCACCTCTGGCTGCTGCTGCAGGGAGGGAAGGATTTGGGGGAAAACCCGGGCTCGATGCAAACCTGCGGGGTCTTAATGTGGTGGGAGAGGGAGGGGGCTCGCGTGCCGGGCGAGATCCAGCCTGGCTCGGGTGGGGAGAGCGGACACAGAGCCATGGGGAGGAGGAGGAGGAGGAGGAAGGCAGCTGGCAGGTCCCCTGCCACCCTCCCGTAGAGCGGACACAGAGCCATGGGGAGGAGGAGGAGGAGGAGGAAGGCAGCTGGCAGGTCCCCTGCCCCCCTCCCGTGCGTTTCGGCGCGAGCAGCGGTGAGCCAGGGCAGCCCCCGGCTCGGACAATTCACAGCATAAATAGACCAACGGAGCGCGGGAGGGCAATTATTAATCCGAATGGCTCCGCCGGGATGCGGGCCGACTGCTGGAGCAGACCCCAGGCTCAGGAGGAAGAGGCCAGGGGTGCTCTGGCTCCCATCCGCGCCGGGCGCTGCCGGGGGGGGACATTCCGGGGGGCTGCTGGGTCACTGCACCGGCTCGTCTCCTCCTCTCCCACCTCCGCACGACGGCCAGCAGGCAAGCTGTGCCCCCAAGCTGCCGAGGAGCGCTGCTCCGGGGCCGGCCAATCTGCAGAAATCGGTTCCTTCGAAGGGATGAACAGGGTCGAAGTCTTCTCCGAAATTCAGCAAAGGCTGTGCCCTCCCCGCGAGCGGCACCGGGGGAGGCCGCTGCCACCCCTCCGTTGCTTAAAAAAGGAAGAAAAAGCCGTAAAAATGCCTCTGGAGAACAGACCCCCGCCCCAGCACCTGCAGGTCGAGCACCGCTGCCCCCCACGCCGCCCTGGCCGACACCAAGCACGGGACCACGCTCCCAAAATGGCCTTGGGTTGGGGAAGGGGGTGGGGGGGGGTCACTCTGGCCCCGCGCAGCGGGTGCCACCCCCCCAGTCACGATGAGGAGCTCGGTGCCAAGAGACAGACCTTTCCTCTTGGACTACTTTATTTGGTAAAACTCAGAAACCAACAACTGCTTGAGCTTCCCAGAACTTCCCTCCCTGAGCGAGCCACAGATCCTGTGGAGAGAGAGAGGAGCGCGCCGTCCCGCTCAGCTTCGCCACCCAGCTGGAGAGGAGCCCCCCCCTCTCCGCTCCCGCACGTCTCACCAGCCCCAGATGACTCCTCCAGCCCTCGCCCTCACCCTAGAGGCAGCTTTGCTTCTTCTTCCAAAGAAAAAAAACAAAACAAAACCAAACCAACCCCACAAGGAATCAAAAAGAATTAAAAACGAAACCGAAAGCGGGAAGAAAAAAAAAAAAAAACCAAACAAAACAAAACCCCAACAAATGACTGAAGACAACAGTGAAGAGCGAACCTAGGCAAGGGCGTCGCGTCAGCCGAGCGCTACCGGTCGGTCCCCCGAGAGCGAGCAGCGAAGCCCCGTTCTGGGTCAGCAGCTGAGTCCCGCAGGGATTCGTGAATCCAAGCAGGCGATGCCATGGTGCCTGACCAACCCCCCCCCAAAATCCCTAGCAAGCTGGCTCCCCCTTCCGAGACTCCTTCCCCCACGTCCCCTCGGGCAAGGGCCACCACCGCTGGCGCTCAGTGCAGCCGGCCAGGGGTCCCCGAGCTGCAGGTGGGGAAAAGACTCCCTTGCTCTACGTGGAGGAAGGTGCTAGGGAACGACCCCGAATCCCGCTAATGGATCCGGGTCAGCTCCTCCACGATCTTTATCAGGTCGTCTACGGTGGCCTCCCTCTTCATGCCGCTGCCATCGTCAATCTGCAAGGACAGAAAAGGTATCGGAACGTGGAGACATCGGCCGGTGATGAAAAACACTCCCCGACCCCAAATCTTCCTACTCCTGCCCGGTAGGGAGGCACCCATTTTGGATTCACTGGTTGACTGCAGCCTGGTTTCCCAAGCAAGGTCCCCACCGCTCGTTTTGAAGGGCCTAAGCTCACATCGCCCATCTCACCTGCAAGTTTGCCACCACCTCCTGCATCTTGGGCCTGCTGATGTCCAGGAAGCTTTCAATCAGGTCGCCATCAATGAACCCCGTAGCCGGTTCTGTCTTGCGTTCGGTGTGAAACGATCTCCAGGTGTGGCCGTCAAGGAGCAGAACCCCCATGGAGTAACGCCAACCCCGCTGCCCCAGGCAGACCGACAGCGCCGCGTGGGGAGGATGGCAGAGCTGGCGCCATGGTTTTAGGGCTACCGCAAAACCAGATCACAGAATCAGAGAATCGCTTTGGTTGGAAAAGCCCTTTAAGATCATCGAGTCCAACCTTTAACC
>NW_009259540.1:41143-50803 GCF_000687185.1 Egretta garzetta | reverse complement strand
CCCCCTCGTCCCATCGCCCGTTACCAGGGAGAAGAGGCCGACCCCCCCCTCACTACAGCCTCCACCCTCAAACCCTGCAGGACAGACTCCTCTCTACCGCAGGCACCTTCCCTTCGAGCGCAAAGCCCCGGCTTTGACGCTACACCACCCTCTCCAACCAACGTACATTCCCATCAGAGCGTCCCAACAGAGATAAACCTCCAAGGACCACACCCCCCCCGGCCTGGTACAGGCCAGATTCACTAGCCAGCCCCCCGCATCGACCGGCACAGGCTCCCGGCTCCAACTGCCCAAGGATATAAGGAGTGCTCGATCTTGCCCACGCTCTTGATGACTTTATTCAGCCTGTTCTGCATGTCCAGGAGGAGGTTGTACCAGCTCTCTGACAGCGAGGTTACCAGGCCTGCAAAGGGCAAAACGGAGACAGGGAGGTTCAGGGCTTACCCCAGCAGCTCCCAGCAGGCACGGACTGGCAAGCTGCCGGGACTGGAGCTGCGCTGGAAAGGTGGTGCCTGGGAGGGCTGGGACAAGGAAGGAGTTTCAAGGAAAGCCAGAGGACTTTTCCTCTCCTGGAAGCAATCCGGGGAGAAAAGCAGGTTTCTGAGGGGAGCGTCACAGACTGGGGAACGGAGACACGAGGAGACCCCAGCCCAGGTTGAGCAGCGGGGAAGGGGACCCGTTCCCCTCCCGCTCGGGCTGAGGAACCCTGACCCTTACCGATCATGCCGTTGACCGTGCCGAAGAGAACCGAGCCCTGTGTTGGTGTGGACGTCTCACCCAGGTTCTGCATGACCAGAGATCCATGACAGAAGACGTTGACGAACTCTCCCAGGTGGGACAGCCCCACCTCCTGCAAGTGCTGGCGCTCCTCATCGGTCGTGGCCGCGCTGAGATGCAAAGCACCCTGCTCAGACCGCGCTGGGGTGACACGAAAGCTTCCCCTGCTCCCACCCCACTGCTCCTCAGAGCTGGGCACGCTCCTCCCAGCTTTCCTGGCTGACCCACGTGCCTCCGTAGCTGTAAGGTGGAGGAGACCAGAAGGTCCTACCACCCCATCATCCCTCCCGTCGCACATTGCCACAGCCCCCTCACAGCCAGCTCACCTGTCCTTCTGGCACACAAACAAATTGAAAGCGTTCTCTGCTCCCAAGAAGTTGTCATCATCCAGGATTTCCACGGCGCTCATCCAGTTTGGATTGAAGTCCCGGGCAATCTGGAAGGGGACCAGAGGAGAGGCAGTGGGCACAGATGGCCTGTCCTGTGACCCAGCATCTTCATTCCACCCAACGCCAACATTCAGGAGCAAGGTGGGATCCAGGCTGTTCCTCTCTGCTCGATGAAGCAGCCAAGCGCGAAAGGCACCAAAGCGCCTTCTGGAGACGGCCCTGGCCCGAGCGGCGCTTGGGCAAGGCCAGGGCACTCCCTGGGCAAACGCAGACCGGCCCGTGGCAAAGCCATGCCCAGAGCCATTCTAACAATTTAAGTGCACAGACTCTCTCAGTGCCTGGTCTGTCCCCCGGCTCCGCTGCATTTGCTGACAGAGATGCAGCGACAGTCGCACTAAGCCATTCCAAGTGTACGACACGCGGCCCAGATGGCAGCTCCCCACCCCTGGCAAGGAGCAATCACGCACCCAAAGCCTGCTCTTCTCAAGGCTGCCAATTCATTGCCTGGTTTCCCAGATGCCCGGGAATCCATCCCTCCAAAAACCACAGGGATCCATCTAAAAGCACGTCCGGGTGACGCTGCCCTCATCGCACAGCCCTAACAGCCTTGTCTTCCAAGGGCTAGCAGGGTGGGGTGAGCCAGGCTCCTTCTTTTACCACCTTAGACACCGTTCCCCCTGCCCAGAGCCTGCTGGAAGAGGCAGCACGGGCTCCCAGCACGCCTTCGACCAAGACTATTTAACAGCATCGATACCTCCTCGAAGTTTCCTTCCATGGGCTTGTACGCAAGGAGGAGGACGGAGCGCATCAGATCGCCCACAAGGATGAAGTCTCCCTTGGTCTTTAGGTAGAGGGCCATGATGTTGTTGTAATGGTTGCACTCCGTGCGCAGCTCTTTCTCTGCTGTCCACTCATACAGGCGCACCTGAAGGAAGGGACACAGCTCTGAGCCGGCACGGACACCCGCGCCAGCCAAGACGCACGCCCCGACAGAGATCGGGGACCTGGCTGACATCGGCACAGCTGGAGCTGCCTCCAGCACCCCCCAAACAAGCGCGCCCCGACAGAGATCGGGGACCTGGCTGACATCCGCACAGCTGGAGTTGTCTCCAGCTCTGAAACGCACCCCCCAAACAAGCAGGGGTCTTGTGAGAGCCCTACCGTGCTGTTGATGCTGGCTAAGAGCTTCCCGTTGAACTCCACCATGGAATACACAGCCCCCTTGACCTCCTTCTCAGCCAGGCTCTGCAGCTTCCCTGGAATAAACCCACGCACCACCCGGTTATTTGCCCTGCACTCCCAAGGGTGGCAAGCCCAGGGGGGTTCAGACGAGCTGCTCTAAACATTTCTCTCCCTAGAAACAGTCTCAGAGGATCTGTGGGCAAGTACCGCAGCAGGGACGTGACAGCAGGGGCAAACAGAAAGCAAATCCCAGAATCCAGATTTCCCTTGGGAAAAACCTCCCTGCCTGCTACTGGGACGTGAGCGCCCCAGGAGCTCATCCCCGAGCGCCCTCAAGCAGCTGGACATGTTGACACGAGAAGAGCTTGCTCTTACCATCAGAATAATGGAAGACAACGATGCGGCCCTGTTTGGGCTCTGCCTCCTCGGGATACACCATGGCGGTGCCCACGATGAAGTAGGTGTTTGGATCCTTGCCAAGCTTGCAGGAGACCAGGCTGAGGGCGTACTCGTTTTGCAGAAACTGGTGAGCGTGAAGCACTGCGCAAAGAAGGAAAAGGCAGAAATAACTGGGTCCCTGGGGTCCCGGCAGGCAGCACCTCCATGCGTGGGCAGAGCAGCTTGCCTAGGAGCAGCTGAAAACTTAAGACACGTCCAAGATGGCTCCCTGGAGATCCCCTCTCCTATTCCCCACCACCACATTGTGCCATCAAAGAAACCACTGCGCCTTAAACCTATGCCCTATGGCTGATGCTTCTCCAGGAAAAATGGTTTAACTGAAGGGAACGTGCAAGATCCCAGATCTTCACAAGTCTGTGAAGGTCAAAAGTCTCAGCCACGCGCTGACGGGCTTGTCCTGGAGGAGAAAACTGGACTAGGGTAGGGCCAGCATTTGGGACTGATACCTTCAAAGGTGTGCTGGTCTATGATGAGCAAGTTGTGCACCTCCACCTCCTCTCCGAAGGAGGTCTCATGCGGTGCTGTGCTGCTGGAGAACAGCTTGCTGGTGCTGACGCTGCTGGACAGGGCCTAGGACACAGGAATATCGGTCACACCCTTGCTGCTCGGCACGTCCTCACGCTGCCCCACATGGGGCTGAAGCAACCGGGACCCAGAAGAGTGGGAGAGAAGGTGAAGCAAGGAGCTCCCCAGGCCCGAGTAAAGGGACACACTCCCTGCACCAGCAGTGACGTGCGACGCGCGGCAGAGGTAGCGCTGCTGAACAACAGCATTAGTAGAAGAGTTTATGCAGCGTTGTGGCTTCCGCCAGAGCTACTGCCTGAAGGAGACTTGTGCCTACATCCCTGGGAGAAGGAAACCACTTGAGACCGAACAGAAGCGTGTACAGGAGGCTGAAGGAGCAGGACCCAAACCCACGGGTGACCCGACAGAACTGTGAGCACACCAAGGCTGCCAGAGAGCAGCACAGAGTCCCCTCCTCACCGCCACGGAGAGCTCTTACCACCCCATCTCCTCCCAGGCTGCCAGAGGGAGAGCTTGCCCTCAGAGCTTTGGAAGAGAAGGCTGTCAAGGAAAATCTGCACCAGGGTTTGGCCTGAGGAACTCTGATACGCATAGCCCAGAGCTCAGGGAGGATCTAGCAGCTACCCCTCACCTGGGTGCTGGCGCTGGGTCTGAGCGCAGTGGTGCCCCCGCTGGCATCTTGCACCTCGATACGACTCGAGAGCACGCCGAAACACTGCGATACCTCTTGGTAGCAGATCTTCCTGCAGGACAAACGAGAGCCGTGTGGGCAGGAGAGCCAGGACAGGCCACTCCAAGGAGAGCACAGAGGCTCCAGAGGTAAGAGGCAGAGCTGCTCGCTTGCCCTGACTGCTCTCAGCACAAGCCAACAGTTCAGGCTGCGTGCTGAGCCCACAACAGGAACGCTGAACTGCAGAGGCTCCCCCAGCCTTGTCCCGCGCAGCAGAGCACGGGCCCTCGAGCCAGGCTCCCGGCCACTGCTCAGCTCACCTGGGCGATTCATAGAGGGGAACCGTGCGGATGTGCAGCTTCTGGATCTCATCAATGGTGCCGATTGTCAGGGTGCTGTTATTGGCCAACGCCAAGCTGTATGGGGGGGAAAAAAACCCCCCATGAGCATTGGCACTTACAAGGTGGGTGGCACAGCAGGAACCTCCCTCGCTCCACACCCCTCAAAACTGCTGGCCCCAGGTTCCCTTTGGCGGTCCCGGGTTCCCTTTGGGGAGTCCAAACCTCCCCCAGCCCGCGTCACACGAGGTAAGGTGGAGGCTCACCTGTCGGGGTACCCATCCGAATTGAGGGGACACATGTAGTTCACCTCCTTCAGGTTGACGTTGGAGAAGACCAGCTTGTGGTTACTGCTGTAGATGACGGTGGGGCGGTCAGAGCAGGCAAAGACGTTGGTGGTGGACAGGGAGCGGAAAGTCCTCAGGACGGTGGGCTGGGTCCCGAGGGTCACCTTCTTCCGGTCACTCAGCAAGCCTGCAGAAAAGGAGCAGCAGTGTTGGGAGCTGCCGCAAGGGAGCTCGCAAGAGCAGGATGGCAGAGCGCGCGGTCACTCAGCAAGCCTGCAGAAAAGGAGCAGCGGTGTTGGGAGCTGCCGCAAGGAAGCTCGCAAGAGCAGGATGGCAGAGCGCAACACGGCTGCAACACCTCGGGAGGAAAGGAGTGCGGGTAAATGCAGCCTGCTGTCAGCACAGGGCAGCAAAGGAATGGACGTAAGCATGGATCTCCTTCCTCACTGGAGAAATCCCATTCCCAGTTCCCACAGCCAGTCCCACCTGAGCACGACCCCGTCACAGTGAGAAAGCAAGAAAAAGAGAGATTTCTCCAGAAGGATGAGAGAAAGCATGTCAAGCAAGTAAGGGGGCACGAGCCCAGCCACCCCATCCAGTGCTAGGCCCTGCAGTCACCTGTCTCGAGGCTGAGCCCGAAGTAGAAGAGAGCTCCGTCCCCCAGGGCACACAGGAGGTAATGGCTGCTCTCAAAGGTCGTCATCAAGATGGAGCGAGGGATAATTTCTGCAGGGAGCAAGAGAAGAGAAGGCTGATGTCTCTCACGACGCAGCCAGGCCAGCGCCCGCTGCCACCACCCGGCAGCCCCAGGAGAGCCCTACCTCCTCCCAGCATCTCTTTGTGCAGCAGTTCAAACGAGGGCAGCTTTAGGATGCGGGCAGAGATGTCAGTCCAGAGCCCGATGGCGCACAGCGGGGACATGCCGTTAGTGTCCCCCAAAGGGGTGATGTCCAGGCAGGCAACTTCATGCTCCATTTCTGTGCAGCTGGCAGGACGAAGGAAGGAAGGAAGCAGAGTCTTGAGCCCAGAGACGGATGGCAGAGGCTGAGAGCCCTCGGGCCAGGCCGAGAGACGTGCACCCACCTGATCTGCCTGAGCTCCTGGGGCCGGATCTCCAGGTAGTACAGGGCTCGGCCCACAGCCACCACTACCTGGTTGCTGTTACAGGAAGCCACGCTGATGTTCTTTCCGTTGGGCTCCTTCCACTCGCTCACCAGGGCTTTGGGCTCCTGACTAACCAGTCTCACAGAGGCAGAGGTGATCTGGGGAGAGAGAAAGAGAGGGCACCTCTGCTCACAGCCAGAACACCACCTCCCTTCCGACATGGGCCCAGGGAAGTACTCCAAACCCTGCTCCTGATAAGCAGCACAGATCTAGTTTAGTCCCACCATCAGTAAGGGCCGTAGGGTCACCACGAGAGCCGTGTCTGCATTTCCCTAGAACTGGCCTTACCTGGATCAACTGCTGATGCGCCACGTTGCCGCAGAAGAAAGTCTGCTGATCATCCACAAACCCTGTGAGCTCCGTCTCTTCTACTTCCTCTCCATTTAACATAAGAACCCTGAAGAGGAAAGGGAACTCCTGTTATATCGTGCTCCAGCACGTGGCCGAGAGCCTGGCTCAGCATTAACCCCACCTTACCTGGTCTGGCCAACAAAGGACAGCACCAACGTGTTGTCTGTTTCACGATGAGAGTCCGATCTCAGGGGCCACAAGCCTGCAAGAAAACGAGGCCACATTTGCCGACAGGGAATATTCCAAAAGCAAGTGGATGGCAAGCCCCCAGCCCCACACCCCAACCTCAGCCCGTGCACACCACGTGTCCCCACTGGGCCCTCTCAGGCTGCGGGCTGTATTTGATTGCTCACGTACCTTTAATCCCTGGCAAGTCAATGCTGGCGTGCTCATGAATCCCAATGCCATTCCGGATGATCCGCAGTGAACCCTCTTTAAATGCACCTGAGCAGGTGACCAGCTGGAGGAAAAACAGATCATCTTTACCGACCGTCGCTGGGAAGCTTCCCCACCCCTCCTTGTAGTGATGAGTTCAGGGGAAGAGGGGGTACCCATCTTCTGCACTTCTCAGAGGAAGTTTTTTGGCAGCTGATCCTTCCCCGTTGCACAAAGGCAACCCCTTCCTCAGGGGCAGGGGTATCCCACAATTAGCCTCCCCACTCCTACCACTCTTCACTACCATCCCTGCGCATGAATAAGATGTTGAGATCCTTCAACAAATGGTTTGTAGTCTTTTCCTTCCGTGGACAACCCACGCGTACATCCAACAGGCCCAGACATCCCCAGCACTGAGAAAAGAAAAGCAGAATTGACTTTACCTGCCCTTGGCCTTGTCTTTCCAGGTCCACCACACACATGTCGACGATGGGACCGAGGTTGGTGAAGGTCTCCATAGCCACCACATAGGAGCCCTGCTCGTTGCTGTCCACGTTGAGCTATGAACAAACACAAGCATCGGCTTTCAACAAGCAGGGCCAAGCAAGTGGGAAAGGGCAGACAAAGAGAAGAAAGGGAAATTTATCCACATACACCTCTCGAGGCCACGAAGAAAATAAATACGTACAAAATCCTGTCTAAACGCGCAACTGAGCCAGACGACAGCTGCCACGTACCTTCACAAGCTGGGAATCCCCAAGCCGAGAACCGACAAACACAACTCCATTGTCCAGGTAGGTCAAGCACTCTGCAATGGATGTCTGGGAATCGAGAAGAGGCAGATGAACCACCCCCAGCACGAACAGGACCCTGCCACGCCTCGCACGCACCACATCTGAGCTGCAGTCCAACAGGAAGACGCTGGGCACAGGAGGGGAATTTAATCCCTTTACAAACCCCACAGAGTCTCCAAACTTCTCCCAGGAACAGTGCATAAGCACTAGGCAAAAACCTGGGAAGCCGGTGTAAACTTTCAAGTGCCCAGATAGGGAATTTCCCAGGAACTGATGGTTCAGAGCTGTGACAACTGTGAAACTTCATCCCACCCCCAGCTCCAAAAGAATCATAGAATGTTTTGGGTTGGAAGGGACCCCTAGAGGTCATCTAGTCCAACCCCCCTGCAGGAGCAGGGACACCGCTAACTAGATCAGGTTGCTCAGAGTCCCATTCAACCTGGCCTTGAGTGCTTCCAGGGATGGGGCCTCCACCACCTCTCTGGGCAACCTGTTCCAGTGTTTTACCACCCTCATTGTAAAGAATTTCTTCCTTATATCTAGTCTAAAGAGACACCCTTCCTGCCTCTCAGTCCTCAGGGAGCATTTCCAGCCTGCGGAGCCTCCCAGCCCTGGTCCTACCTCGCCGAGCAGTTCCACACGCAGGTCCTTCAAGGTGACGGTGCCGTCCATCTGCTCCTCCTTCTCCAGAAGCAGCATGAAGAGACGTCCTTCCATGTCCCCCAGCAAGTAACGGGACCCATTGGGATCCACACGGTTGTGGCACACAATCGTACTTTGCTGCACGCAAAAGGAGGGGGGAAATTTTAGGAACCCGTTGAAACAGCCCCAAACACCCATCTAGCAAGGACCACCTCCGCACACGCCAGAAGGGAACAACCACATCCTCAACGTGCTGGCTGCTGGCTGTAACCACAGCAGAGTCCCACTCCTCCCTCATAGAGGGGCGCATCGGCGGACACAACCAGAATCTGTTGCATTTTTGGTCAGTAGGAACCACCTCACGTTCCTGAATTCAACATGTCGCTAGCTTGTTCATGGCCCAGGGAAGATGCCAGCAGAAAGCCTGTTTTCCTAGCGCTGGGCCTGCCAGAAATGCAGGGATGCTATTTGGGACCTGCAGAGCTCCAAGCCTGCTGCATCTCTAGACCCAAGTCCTGCAGACATTTTGCTCTGTTGGTGGAAGCTGCCTGGCCTCCTGTCAACATATTTGGGTTTGGTTTAAAAATCCTGATCTTGCAGATCTTTATTGTATGCAAACATTCCACTGGCCTTGAGTTCGGATCTGCCTGCACTCTGCTTGCAGGTCAAGGCCCAGATCTGTATGTCAGCAGAGCACAGGCGACTCGCTCTGCCTGCTCCACTATAGCAGAGCCTCAGCAGTGGTCTCAGAGCCTGTAGGCATTCAGGCAACAATATTCGTATCTGTTGACCCAAGATTTATAGCTTTTCCCTAGCTTGTCATTATTTCCAGCTTAAAAGGACCTTTTGATCGTAGCTCAAGCCCTCTTTCAGCCCCGAGCGGCACCTCAGCCGTGCCATTTGTGCTTCCTGCACCATTTAAACGTGGGAACCAGCCTGTGCCTCTGACAAAACCCACAAGCTCAACTTCTGTCACAAAATCTGTAAGTCTTTTTCCCTTTGAACAAGTGCCCCAATCATACACTGGTGGACTCAAGTCCCCAGGGGGCTCATTCCTATCTTTTGCTGCCTGAAATGAAACCAGGGTCTGGCCTGGACCCATGCCCAAACCACGCACTACCTCCTAATTAATCCCTCTCTCTGGGGCCCAAACAAGATTCCAGCTTTACCGCACCATTTCTGACCCCAATCATACACTGGTGGACTCAAGTCCCCAGGGGGCTCATTCCTATCTTTTGCTGCCTGAAATGAAACCAGGGTCACCAAAAACACAGACCAGGCGTCATGTGAAACTCCGACACTCGCCAAACCTCTGGGAGGAAGCAGCCCTATTAGACTACACCGGGAGATAAGAGCAGTTTAAATTCTTGACTACAAGGAGCCCAATAGCCTACCAGCACTCTGAGAGATTCCTGGGAATGGAGGAATTACACAGAATGCACTTCTAGATCTCAGTAGTCACTCACCTTGATGATAGGCGGAGCTATAGCTAGGTATTTATCTCCGTTGTGATAGGTGATAGACTCCTGCCCAATGATGATCGCGCCTCCAAAAGGCTCTGGCACTGTGCAGGGGAAAAGACAAATGTCTTATTAGACAACCTGTGCAGCACGACCGAGGCATTCAGCCTTGAGAAAGAAACGGGAGGGAAGATCTGGAGCCCCAGGCTGCTGGGGAGACGCTGGGGGGGCCGGGGGGGCTCGGGCC
>NW_009259540.1:39166-41041 GCF_000687185.1 Egretta garzetta | reverse complement strand
GGGGGAGCTTAAAGGCCTTCTCCAACCTCAATGATTCTGTGATTGTATCTTTCACAAAGAAGGGCCAACCTGCGATGACCATGGAGGCTTCAGCCTCTACGTTCTCCTGTTTCCAGGGGCCTTTGTTAAACTCCTTCTCGCGCAGGGACACCTCGTACGTCTTGACGTGGCGACCCTGAGGGTCCTAAAAGAGAAGCCACAAACGACAACGTACACTGACAACAGCCTCGTGTGTGCAGTGAGAGAGGCTGCGGAAGCAGAGCTGACCAGCAACCTGCGAAGCAAGGAGACTCCCCCTCAATCCTCCAAAAGCACCATCACCAGCGAGCCGCGGAGGCTCCCCACCTCCCAAGTCTCCCTCAAACCCCAGATGTGTCTGATAGCACAGAATGCTGGCGTTCTCCCTAACTTCATCCACGTGTGGAACAACCTTTGAACAAATCCCTGTGCCAAAAAAAAAAAAAAAACCAACACAACCCCAAACCTATTTTTGCATTTTTACGGAAGTGATTTTCTGGGACTCTTATTCATCTGACGCACAGCTCTACAAATCTGGGCATGAGTGGCACTACGCGGTATCGCCACCGCCTCCAGCTCCAGCAAGGCATTCAGGAATTCAGCTCTGCTGTAGCGGCGCAGGTGGCAGAGCAGCCGAGCTCCCGTCTCGATGCTCCTCAGGCCTGGTTTCCTGAGGAAACATAATCTGCTTGCCGAATAATCCCCCGACGGCTCCGCCATTCCAGCCATTCTTAGCCCAGCGGGCAATTTCAGCCAAACCTGACACACACAGAGGTCTCCGAGGCAGTGAGTCCACGTAGGCTTCACCAAAACACGTAGCAGGTGGAAAAGATCCCCCCAAATCAGCACCCCGCTACGGGAAAGGTGGTCTACGCTGACACGTGTGTCACCCAAAGCACAGAGAGGGCTTTGAACACAACCCACTGACCAATTTCACGTCTCAAAAGCCGAGACAAGGCTCTAAATCACAGGGAGCCAGGTTTCTTTTCAAGTCGTTCTATCAACTACGTGACTAAAGAGCTGTTCATCTTTTTATTTATTGTGCCTCACCGCTTTCCAGAGCCCAGTAAAAGCGCTTTTTTTCCTCCCTGCAACCGTCAGCTCTGTAAATAAACCCTCGCAGGAAAGCTGGGCACCCCCTGGCTCACCCCTCACGGCCTCTGCCGCTTGGCAAACGTCCTCAGTGACGGCGCTCCGGAGCCCGAGGTCCCAGGGAGAGCCAGGGGTGCAGCACCGAGGGAAGGAAAAGAGCAGTACGGGCTGACAGAGAAGGGGAAGCCGGGGGAGAAATCGCTCCATGGGGAGGAGGAGGTTGAAGTGGGGCTGTTAAAATGGCAGAGGGGTCGTTAACGAAACTTTTGACATTTCTGGACCTTTTTACCCCACGCCACAGCAGCTCTCCAGCCTTTTTGTATTTTGATGAGCTTCCCCTTTCTGTGGTATCTTTCTCTGGTTTCAGAACTACACAAAAATTATCTCAGACGCTGCTGTTCTATTCAGCCCAAATCCTGTGATAATGATTAATAAATTGAGGAGGAATCAAAGCAGCAGCTTGGAAACGTTCCCCTCTCCGCACGCACGCAAGTCAGACACCCAGGGACCAAAACAAAGCCAGAGTTTTATGTAAGGCCTAATGAGTCAGACAGAACTTACATCCCGCTCCTGCTGCAAGGATAAAATCCGTACTAAGAGCATTAGACACAGAGCAAGCCATTAATTTACTCTTTATTCATACGATACCTGTTTATAACGAATGAGTCGTTAACAAACTTGCTCTGATTTAATCTGTAAAGATGACAGATCTCCAGGTAAGACCTTTTTCACTTGCTGACTACATGGGGTGGCAAAGCTCCTCCA
>NW_009259540.1:34183-39140 GCF_000687185.1 Egretta garzetta | reverse complement strand
GCCCGCCCTCGAGCCCCGGGTGGAAACCGGTGCGCTCTTGTCCAGACCCTGACACTGCGTTAAAGAATTTGTCCATCCCTCCCTGCCTCAGTTTCCCCAGCACGCAACAGCGACGGAGCTAATCAAACTCCCAGGCACGTTCAGCCCTTTTCAGAGCAGCACACGGTCACTGCGAGGCGTCCCAGCTTTGGGGAAATCAGTGGGGCAGCGAGTCAAAACCAGAAAGACACAGTAAGTCACAGAATCACAGAATGGCAAGGGTTGGAAGGGACCTCGGGAGATCATCTAGTCCAACCCCCCTGCTAAAGCAGGTTCTCCTAGAGCATTCTACACAGGACTTCATCCAGGCAGGCTTTGAATATCTCCAGAGAAGGAGACTCCACAACCTCCCTGGGCAGCCTGGGCCAGGGCTCGGGCACCCTTAGAGTAAAGAAGTTTTTCCTCATATTCAACTGAAACCTCTTATTATTGCCCCTAGTCCTGGCGCTGGACACCACTGCAAACAGGCTGCTTCCATCCTCGTGACTTCTGCCCTTAAGATATTTGTACGTGTTGATGAGGTCCCCTCTCAGCCTTCTCTTCTTCAGGCTGAACAAGCCCAGCTCCCACAGCCTTTCCTCCTAGGGGAGATGCTCCAGTCCCTTTATCATCCTAGTTGCCCTCTTCTGGACTCTCTCTAGGAGTTCCTCATCTTTCTTGAACCAGGGAGCCCAGAACTGGACCCAGTGCTCCAGGTGGGGTCTCACCAGGGCAGAGCAGAGGGGGAGGAGAACCTCCCTCGACCTGCTGGCCATGCTCCTCTGAATGCCCCCCAGAATGCAATTGGCCTTCTTGGCCACCAGGGCACATTGCTGGCTCATGGTCAGCTTGTCGTCCACCAGGACTCCCAGGTCCCTCTGGGCAGAGCTGCTTCCCAGCAGGTCAGCCCCCAGCCTGTACTGGTGCCTGGGGTTCGACCTCCCCATGGGCAGCACTCGACACTTGCCCACCTTAGTAAGTATTTCTAAAGCAAAGACCGGCTACGAGCTTCCCTTTTGATGCCAGGTTTCCAAGTCAGCGCAGCTGTGTGGGATAAAAATATGGTCCCCACACATGCTCCCTGCTCACACAGCAACGAGACGGCCACGTGGTGGGAAAGCGTGCGTGACGCAGCCCCGCGGGTCAGGCTCTGCTCTCTCGTACAAGGGGTGACGACTCCCTTCTCCCCTAAATAGAAGAACGGCAGCGGGTTTTGGAAGAAAACGGGGCTTGTTCCTACGTGTCAGCAATAGCTGACAATCCTTTGCTTTTTCAGGTAGAGTCTCTTCATCAAACCCTTGCCTGTTTTCTTCCCTTTTTTTGGGCACACCGCACAAAATCGCACGTTAAATCGCCACCGAAGCGTCGCTGAGGTGGGCAGGATGCTGCAGCCAGGCTGAACAGAGCACGCTGACGTGTGTTTAGGTGACAAGGGAGAGCACCAGCTACCCACCGGGCAGGGGAAGAGCGCTGTCCTGACGTGGGGGAATCTGGGCTGCCCTCCCAACCCCTAGGGTACGCGGTGACAAAGGGATTTCTGCCCCGTGCCTTCACTCAGTAACTGTTAGGGGGGTTCAACAGCACCCAGAGGGGGAATAATCAAGTCACTGCCACCACACGGGTGGTAGCTCTTATGGTATGAGTTTGCCGCTAAGAACTACAACGAAGCTGAACTAAATTCACAGCAGATCCCATGTGCTGCCATCCCAGGAAGTTTCAGTTAGGCCTGGGCAAGCCAGAAATTTGACAAAGCAAAGACAATCCCTCGCCCAGTCAGCACAGCAAAGGCTCTTTGGTTCAACATAAGCATTTAGAGAAGGGCCTACAAACACCACCTCTGCGAGGACCCAGGTGGTGGGAGAGGTTATGGCCCCTCTTTACGCTCCTGGAGCTGCCTCCCAAATACCAAACAAGACATATTGGCTTTTCTTTTAGGGGAAGGCTCAAGTCTCACAGCAGTGCCCATAGGAAACAACTGACTCTGGCTCTAATCCACCTGCTCAGCACCTGCTGGAAAGACCCATGAGGGTTTAACATGGAAATGGTCCCATCCAAAGCATCAGCTGCCCAGCTCTCTCGAGGGAGAACGTGGCTTCCTCTCTCCCAGAAATAGAAAAAAGCAGGACAGAGGAACATGGACTTTCCTTGGCTACTCAACAAGCCTGCAGGAGCCAGAACCATCTCTCGCTCTTCCCAAAGCACTGCTTTCTGGTGGCTCCAGGACACTGCTGCTGCTCCAAGCCCTTTGGAAAACCTTTAGAGACCTTGGCTGGTGGACCAGCAATCTCCAGCGCCCTCCACCTGAGTCACCAATCAAGAACAAGGTACCTGGTAGACAAAGCAGATGGTCGGAGCCTGACAGCCATAGAGAAACTTCACATCGATGACCTGGAGCTCTTCCAGGCGGATGTTAAAAGCCTTTAACTCCTTGTTCTCCCGGTCCAGGGGAATGACTTTGAAGAGGCCATCATAGAGCCGTAGGCCGATCATCCGGCACTCTGGGTCAATGATGCCGATTATGCCGGTCTCTGAGGGACGACCGATGCGATCCTGAGCGAGAGATCCACGGAGAGGGGAAAGAGAAATGGTGATTAGCACTAGAAAAAGATCCCTGCGTGGGACTTGAGAATAGTAGCTACAAGAGTTACCACCCTTTGGCTGAGGAATGACTCCCTGCGCACCTCCCAGCAGGCTTTAAAATACCATCTGGCAAGCCAAAGGCGATTCGGGCCATCTCCTGCCTCAAGCAGCAGGTCCTTTCCACCCAAAAGCCTGGTAGAACTCCCACAGCACTCACTTGTTCTCTCCTGGGAACCAGGTGCTCCAGGAGCAGCCCCTACAACAGGTTTTCTAATCCCAACTCTCTAACAAATGACCTCAGAGAAGCCACATCGCTGATCCGCGCCTCCACTTTCTATTGCTGATGGAGAGCAACGCTCACTGCTGCCGCAAAGTGCTTTGATATCTGCGACCAAAAATTACCCTCCAGAAATCCAGCCCTGTTATCAGCTTCCACAGACCCCTCAGCGTTACCCAGTGGGGGCCGGTATCAGCATCTCCATATATCATGAGGCAGAACCGTGGCACGGGACGATTAAGGACTTTTCCCCCAACACACTACCATGTCCCTGACAGGATGTGCCCACCTACAGCTCCTGCCCAGAGCCCCTGGCTCAGCTCCACCACCAGTAAGTCAGTGGAAGCTCAGCACCTGGAAACAGATGGAAGACATTTGTGGCTTGACAGCTGATGGAATCGTTTGGCTAACGACTAACAAAAAGCCAGAGACACACGTGGATTTCCGACCTGCTCAGAAGGTGTGATTTTAATCCACATAAACCAGAACAACAGAGAACAGCTACAGTTATTGGCAATGCTGTGTGGCCGTGATGGTAAGAGTAACTTCAGCAGCCACGCTTCTGGTATGCAGCGTGTAAGGACTGGCCACAAAATACAGGAAGAATCATTTCCTAGGGAAAATTCTACCTGACGTTGAGTTTTGAGCACTAATTCTCATTTACAGTAGGAGTATCTCAACCTTATTTCTCTGCAAACTACCCCGAGAACACAGTTCTAGTCACGTCCTCCATCTCTGAGCCCCAGACCGATTTGCTGCAGGCAAAAACCTCCAGCAATACCACTGGCAGCAGGGGAACCATAGCAGAGTCAGCAGCAGGCAAAGAATCACCAACAACAAGGCACAAACCCATCCCCTAGGCGCATCCTTGTCACCAGCAAAGTAAAACCATCCCTAAGGAAGGGAATTTGCCTCTTCCAGGTGCTGCAGCTTCACTCACCTGCACGTTGCCATGGGCACGGGTTATAATGTCAATGCTGTCCCCGTTCTGCTTGTACTCAAGGATGCAGGCGTTATACTTGGCCGTCAGGATGAACAACAAATCCTTGCTCTCCCCCTGCGAAAGCAGAGGGGCGGCGCGCCTTCAGGAGGGCGTCAGAGCCAGCGGGCCCCGGTGTGCCCGCGCCTGCCCTCCCCAACTGGCAGGCAGCCCCCTCCCCGCCCCAGCGCACCCACCTTGGGGCGGAAGAGCTCCATGACAGCAGTCTTGCCGTACATCCCCACCTCCTTAACGGGCCGCAGCCCCTCGGCTGTCACCACGTAGATCTCCAGTCGTGTATTCTTGGCAATCAGCAGGTTTAAATCCTCCGCCGAGGTGAAGTGCCCTGGAAAACGGAGAGAAGAAATCACTGTTGAGCTGCAAAAAAGCGACAAGGTGGCATCTTGGGGTGCTCTCACCGAAGAGCCTGCAGGAGTTGGTTGATCCTGGGGAGTCTGGTCCGTACCCCCACAGCCTCAGACTGAGCACCAGTCTCCCTGAGGCACCTCCCGAGCTGTGGCACCCCGAAACCCCAGCACCATCCTCCCACAACACCCGGCCCCCTCAGAAACTGCTTTCCCTGAGCTCTGCCCTCTCATCTTTCCCCAGGGAACCTCACTCCCGGGGGCCATTTCCACCCCACGTCCTCTCCAGAGTACACAGTGACACCCCAAAACACCTCGCGATAAGGCAGAGACATCACCACCACCTCTCCCTGCAGCACCCCAACCTTCTCCTGCTCTCTAACCCCTCCAGGTACCCCGCTTCACCCCCCCACACCAAAACCCCACAGAGCTCTCAGAAACCTCAAGCCTGGCCCAGATCCCGCAGCAAAACCCCACAACACCCCTGGGAACCTCAGTGCAACCCCAGTACCCCACAACACCTCCACGAAGCTCCACGTGCCCCCAGTGCCCCACAGCACCCCTCTAAGAAACTCAAGACAACCCCAGCTCCCTCAGTGCCCCACAGCACCCCAATAAAACTTAAGCCCCCCCCGCCCCGACTACCTCGGTACCCTGCAACATGTCTACGAACCTCAGGGCACCCCCAGGGCCGCCCCAAATCCACCCCCCACCTCAGCACAGCCCAAGGCACCACAC
>NW_009259540.1:28496-29033 GCF_000687185.1 Egretta garzetta | reverse complement strand
GGTGAACAACCTGGGCGGGCTGTCCTGCCTGGAGCTGGGCATCGTGGCTGGCGCGGCTGTGCGCCGCCTGGGTGAGTGCAAGGGGGGGGGTCTTGGGGCCCTTCTCTCCTAGGGACCCTTCCTGCAGCTCCCCCCCTCTTCCTCCTCCTCGCTCACGGACCCCCGTCCCGTGCCCGCAGAGAGCCGAGGCATCCACGTCGCCCGGGCGGTGGTGGGCTCCTTCATGACGGCGCTGGAGATGGCTGGGGTCTCCCTCACCCTCATGCTGGTGGACGAGGAGCTCGTGGGGCTGATCGGTGAGTGCCCGCCGGCGGGGATGTGGCACGGGGGTCCCCCGGGTGCTGGGTGACGGGACGGCCGGGACACCGTGTGTCAGCGAGGTGTCCCCTGCGGGGCCCCGAGGCCGGAGGCCAGCAGTGCCGCCGGACATTTTGGCAAGGATCCGGCAGGGTTCTGCTGAGCTGGCACTCGCCTCTCTCGCCTCCTGCCACTTCCAGATGCCGAGACCACGGCCATGGCTTGGCCCAACCTTGCCGC
>NW_009259540.1:26160-27061 GCF_000687185.1 Egretta garzetta | reverse complement strand
TCCATGAGGGGGAGGGGACGGTGGGGATGGGGGCTGGTGGGGATGAAGCCAGTTCATCCAGGACACGTCCCCACGTGAAGCGGGGCTGGAGCAGAGGTCCAGCCGGTCCTGTGCTCCAGTGTGAGCATGACTACTGGGGAGGAAGGAAGCTTCTGGGCTGGCCACGAGCCTTCCCCACCAGGAGCCGGGAGGGGAAACCACAGGGCTCACATGGCCCGAGGCATGGGGCCTGGAGGAGGCTCTGGGAAAGGCACAAGGAACTGGGGGCCAAGGCCCTCAGGGGGCGACGCGGCCCCCAGACAGCACGGCTGGGCTCGGCCAGCACCGGGATCTCCTCCCCAGGCACCCACCTCTCCCCTCCCAGCTCCCGGGGCCCCCCAGGGATGGGAATGCAGGAACACTGCAGAAGCCAGTGGTTTATTCTGTGTCCACAAGGGCCCCAGGAGGCTGCTCGGCTGGTCCCACCAACCGCACCCGCGGGGCGGAGGGAGAGGCACAGGCAGCCCGCTGAAGGGCAAGGCACGGTGCGAGGGTCCCCTCCGTCCCGAGCTGCGTCCCCCACACAGGAGGTGGTCCTGGGGCAGGGACAGGGGTGCTCCTCCGGTGGCTTCTGACCCGAGGAGGCTCTGATAGCTCCGGCCGCTGCGTTGAGGGATGGCATTGCAGGGTCCAGGGAGGGTTCGAGGGCAGCCAGTTTGGCACAGACCAAGGACCAGGCGCAAGGGGCCAGCTGGCCCCGGCAGGAACTGGCAAGCAGAGGCTCGAGGATGCAGCCAGGAGCATCACACCAATGCCAGGCCCCAAAAAAGGCAAAGAGATGTCCTCACCGCAGCCGAATCTCTGCCGTAAGCTCAGCCTGTTCTTCCCACGGGCAGATGAGCACCAGGCGCCGGCAGCGGAG
>NW_009259540.1:23464-25347 GCF_000687185.1 Egretta garzetta | reverse complement strand
GGGGGCGGGGGCACAGAGGGGCCGGGGCAAGCACCCACCTGGCAGGAGAAGAGCAGCACGGTGACCAGCCCCAGCCAGCTGTGCAAGGAGTACATGTTGGGCGTCCCATGGGTGTTGTGGAAGCGGAAGACGGCCACCAGCCCCAACACGGACAGGCTGAAGGCTGCCAGAGCCAGGGCGCCGTGCAGCACCTTCCAGGGGAGCTTGGGGCCCCTCCAGGTGGGGGGCAGGCGGTACACCAGGGCCGCTGTTGGGCGAGAGGGTCAGGCAGGAGCCGGGCCAGGGCCGCGCCGCGCCGCACACCCCGCTCACCTGCACCATACAGCACCACCATGCCCGTCACCATCAGCACCGGGTGCCAGTTGAACATCTGGGCGCTGCCGTCCAAGGCGAAGCCGCCGCGCCAGTGCTGGCACCAACCGCTCACGAAGGCCACGCACAAGAAGCCCAGGCCGCCCAGGAGGACGCAGAAGGGCAGGAAGGGCAGATCCAGCATCTCCGCGACGGGATGGCAGTGCCTGGGGGAGAACAAGACGCCTGCTCAGCCTCTGCCGGGACTCTCCGGCCCTGCGCCAGCTCTCGCTTGCATGCAGACACCCCCAGGGAGGAGCCAGACTGAAAGGGGAACCAAGCACCCCGAGGGGGGAAGCCCTGGACCAGCTGCTGCCTGGCCAGGGAAGGATGCCAGGGCTGGAGCCGGCCAGCTGGGGACATGCAGGGTGAAACTGGCCCCTGCAGAGCCAGGTCCCTGGGCAGCACCCCACCGCACCGCCCCGGCATACTGCCCCAGCTCTGTGCCCAGGGAACAGCAGCAAGGGCCCCCCACAGGGGGCCCAGGTGTCTCCTGTAACCCCAGACTCCCCCAGACCCTACGTTGTCCCCCAATGATCCACTGATCTGATCTCTTCCCTCCCTCTCACACATACTTACACTTCCTCCATGCCCCCAGCACGCTCAAACCTGCACCCCAGCCCCCATTCCCCTTCCCCACTGGCACCCTCACCTCCTCTCAACCATCTACCCACACCCTGTACCCCTCCAGCTGCACCCCCAGCACTGGGGTCGCCCCAGCTGGGTGCGAGGAGGCACCCCTGGATCCCCCTGACGTGGACCCCGGCAGCCCCGGTAGCTCCACTCCCTCCTGCCTGCTCTGGGCCAGCCCTCACCCTACCTGCTCCACCAGGATCTGGGGGGGGACCTGCGGACAACAGCCCCACAATCCTGTCTGGGCTGGGCAGCGGGACCGGCAGTGCCCTGCCCTCGGCGCTGCCCTCAGCCCACGGGGTCGAGCAGGTGACTGGCAGGAGTGTGGCTGCGCTCATTTGCCTGGCAATTTGCATCTGCCTCCAGAAAGAGATATTTATGTCTCCTCCCGGTGTGAGGGACGGCCCTGTCCCCCCTGAGATCAGCTGCCCCACGGGACTGTGAGGCAGGAGGTGGGTGGGACGCAGCCCCGGTGCAGCATGGGGATCACGAGCTCGGCCACCCACTTGCTCTGAGACCTTACAATGCTCACCATGGCGCTGAGCAGCCCCACAGCTCCCCCAAAGCCTGGACCCACAGCTCCCCCTAGGCCTGGCCCCACGGCTCCCCTAAAGCCTGGCCCCATGGGCCCCCCAAAGCCTGGGCCTCACAGCTCCCCCAAAGCCTGGGGCCATGGGGCCTGTGCCCACAGCTCCCTCCGAAACCTGGGCCCCACGGCTGGACCCACAGCTCCCCCTAGGCCTGGCCCCACGGCTCCCCTAAAGCCTGGCCCCATGGGCCCCCCAAAGCCTGGGCCTCACAGCTCCCCCAAAGCCTGGGGCCATGGGGCCTGTGCCCACAGCTCCCTCCGAAACCTGGGCCCCACGGCTCCCCCCCAAGCCTCGGGCCCACAGCCCCCC
>NW_009259540.1:22039-22376 GCF_000687185.1 Egretta garzetta | reverse complement strand
CCCCGTTCTCCTGGACACCCCCCCCCATCCCTCCGAGCACCACCTTACCTCCCTCGGGGTCACGTCCCTCCGTCCCCAGCGCCTCTGTGCCGCTGTCCCCAGGCAGCGCTGGGAGAAGTGGGCAGGAGGGCTCTGCCACCTCGGTTGTCCCCAGGCTCCCGCACTGCGTCCTCGTCCCCGCTCTGACCAGTTGCCCCAGGTCCTGGGGTGGGGCGAAGGCGAGCGATGCTGGGACACGGCCTGCCCGAACCTGCCCCCGTAGCGTGGCCTGCTCAGCGCTGCCCGCAGAGCCCGTCGGCAGCGGTAGGGTTTGCCCAGCGGGAGAGGTGTGAATAAC
>NW_009259540.1:21234-21997 GCF_000687185.1 Egretta garzetta | reverse complement strand
GGGGGGGGGAGGGAGAGACCCAACCTGCGGGGTGAGAGGAGAGGGCAGACAGCTTATTCGCAAGAGTCCAGCCGACAGCCCAGGGGCAGAGCACAGCTTGCATTGGCGTGCTAGAAACTGGCAGGAGCTGCCGCTGGTTCGACCCTTCCTTCGGGTTTCTCTGGCAGGAGCTGCTGCTGTTCTGAGCTTCCTTCAGGTTTCCTGGCAGAGGAGGCTCGTCAGGTGCGAGGGGGCCGCGTCCCACCCTCCCAAACGAAACCTCTGCTCCCCCTCCAGGTCCTGGCTGTAGGGAGAGGCGACGCTGAGCCCCTCAGCTCAGAATCATGAGCTGGCTCCACTGCTGGGGATGCCAAGGCTGAAGGCTCCAACCCTGGGAGAAGGAAGATGCTCCAGACCAGCAACTACAGCCTGGTGCTGTTCCTGCAGTTCCTCCTGCTTTTCTACGACCTCTTCGTCAACTCCTTCTCGGAGCTGCTCCGCACGGCCCCCGCTGTCCAGCTCGTCCTCTTCATGTGAGCGCCAGGTGGGCATAGTGGGGCGCGCAGTGGGGCAGGAGGGCTGGGGTCTCACCATGTCTCCCTCTCTCCTCCAGCATCCAGGACATCGCTATTCTCTTCAATGTCATCATCATCTTCCTCATGTTCTTCAACACCTTCGTCTTCCAGGCCGGGTTGGTCAACCTCCTCTTCCACAAGTTCAAGGGAACCATCCTGCTCTCGGCAGCCTACCTGGCGCTCAGCATCTCCTTCCACGTCTGGGTTAT
>NW_009259540.1:20849-21158 GCF_000687185.1 Egretta garzetta | reverse complement strand
TGAGCGCCTCTCCCATGAGAGGAAGCCCACATTCTACCACCACAGGGACACTTTCGGTGGCCCCCCCCTGTGATTCCCTGTGCCACCTCGCTGCGGGCAGCAGGCTGGAAGGGAGCTACCCCATCCCAGCTCCTGCTCTAAGGGTCATGACCTGCTGGAAAATCCTCTTTTCCCAGGGGAAGCCCAGCAGCTCCAGCTCCGTGCTGCCACAGAAGCCCGCGCTGGGGTAATCCCCGCTGAAGTCCGTGACAGCGGCTCCTGGTTTACCTGGGATTAATCCCCAGCACACGCCAGCGCTCAGAGCTCGGG
>NW_009259540.1:18955-19254 GCF_000687185.1 Egretta garzetta | reverse complement strand
CCCAAGGCCCAGGCCGGGCTGTGGGCGCAGGCCCTGAGGGCAGCGGTGGCTGTGCCCGCAGGGCTGCTGCTGCCCTACCCCTTCACCAACCTGGTGCTGGACGTGGTGCTGCTCTTCCTCTACCTCGGCACTGAGGCCACCCGCATCTTCTTCGGTAAGTCCTGGGGATGGCGGGGCGACACCGGCCTCCGGAGCCCCCCCAGGAACTGCCAGGGCCATGGCAGTGCCTGTTACCGTGTCCCCCCCACTGCAGAGTCCTGGAGGGGACACATCCTGGGGGGGACGACACCCCCCCCACT
>NW_009259540.1:16908-17187 GCF_000687185.1 Egretta garzetta | reverse complement strand
GACCCAAGGGCCACCGTGTGCCAGCGGAAGGTCCCGCTCTCCACCAGCCTGCCCCTGACCGTCCCAGCAGCCGTGATGGCGGCCTATTACCTGCTGCTGCAGACCTACGCCCTGCGCCTGGAAGCCATCCTCAGCAGCCTCCTCCTGCTCTTCTACGCCACGGAGCTGCTGCTGGGCGTCCTGGCGCTCGTCTCCTTCTCCAGGTACAGCTGCCTTTCCACCTGCGGGGAGCCTGGGTAACACCGGGGCGCCGCGGGAGCTGGCGCGGCGAGCCGCCAG
>NW_009259540.1:16318-16782 GCF_000687185.1 Egretta garzetta | reverse complement strand
GCTGGGCGTGAAGCTCCCACCCCCCCAGCCCTGCCCCGAGCCGGCCTGGGCAGGGGGGCACAGGAGTTCCCCCCAAAGTGTCCGAGGCTGGTGCGGGTCAGCGGGCACAGAGGTACCAATCGTCCCCAAATGCTGCTCTTCTCCCTCCCCCCCATCACCTCAAAGCCCATCGTAGGGAGGCACAGCGCCGGAAGAGCCCTACAGCGCCGTATAAAAGATTGACAACGTCATCAAGTTTATTACACAATTTCCAACCTATCAGAAAGACAAACAAATCTAGTCACTGCGAGCAGGAGGGGCAGCGCCTCGCTGGGTGCTTAACAGGGGTTTGCTCTGCACTTTTCCCCACTATTTGGAAAGAAACTAAAAATTTTTGTGTCGTTAAGTAAAAAAACAGAACTCTCCCACTGAGCGCTCCCCCCCCCCGCCCCGCCCCGGCACTCCCCCCCTAACCAGCCCCCCCG
>NW_009259540.1:14219-14833 GCF_000687185.1 Egretta garzetta | reverse complement strand
CCGAGCGCCCATCCCACCACCTCAGGCCCCCTCCCCGAGACCCCCCACCGCGGCAGCGCCCTGGCACCAGCTCACCTGTCTCAGTGGTGCCGGTCCCTCTCTCTGTCCCTGTCCCGATGCCGCTCGTGCTCCCGGTTCCGCTCCTGGAAATAGTCCTCGTGTCGATCCTCGCTGTGGAGCAGGTCCCGGTGTCGCCGGCTGCTTTCACGGGATCGGCTGGGAGAGCGCTCCCGAGATCGGTGTCTTTTCCTAGGGGGAAAGAAAAACCAAAAAAAAAAAAACTTTCGGTCACCTCCGGGGAGGATCTCACCGGGCTTGGGGGCAGTCGGTGAGCAAAGCCCCAAGGTGGGGGGGAACAAGGAAGCCCCCCCCTGAGGCGGCTCCAAGCCGTGGGTACCTGGAGGAGCTGCTGCTGGCGCCCGTGCTGTAGGACTTGGCTTCGATGCCGTGCAGACAGTCTTTGAGGGAGGAGAGGAGGACGCGGCACCGCTCGTCGTTGGCGACGCGGGACTGCTTGATGACGGCGATGGCCGTGAGGAGGGTCTCGATGGCGTCGCTGTAATCGCCTTGGGTGGGGAGGGGGGGGAGCGGAGCAAGGCTGAGGCGGACCTGCT
>NW_009259540.1:10288-12957 GCF_000687185.1 Egretta garzetta | reverse complement strand
CGAGCCGGCGGCGAGGGTTCACGTGAGCTCAGCCGTGCCGGTGGCAAGGCCCCTGGGGGCAGGCCGAAACTCGGCCTCCCCGTGCCCGGCGAGGCAAGGGGTGGGAGAAGGGAACACACCCTGCTCCGCCGAAACGCGAGGGCGGGCCGGGCTGCGGTCTAACAGCGCGTGGCGCTGCCAAGCAGCAAGATGACTGCGGGCGGAAGGAAGGGTGCGAAGGTCACAGCTACCCCACTGCAACTCGGCCAGGGCGCTTCGAAAGAAGGGCTTTCCTTGCGTGAAACGAGCCACGGGCTCTACAATGACCACAGCTGGCCAAGACCTCCTTGTACACGCTCCTGCCAAGACAGTCCCTGCGGCTCCGCAGAGCCCCCCGGCACGGGGCTGGGGCGTCACATCGCTGCGGAGTGAGGCGAGGACCACCTATTGCCATTGTAGAAAGCCCACGGCCAGGCCCCAGCTGGAATACTGCGTCCAGTGTTGGGCACCTTACCTCCGCAGGGATGGACAAATTCTGGAGGAGATCCAGAGAAGAGCTACTAATAGATATGGAGGGTCTTAGCTATGTTGATAGGCTGAAGAGCTTAAGCCCATTCAGTTTGGAGAGGAGGAGGAGGAGGCTACGAGGGATCTTCGCAGTGTGTGAGCACCTAAAAGGGGATCATAAAGACTCGGGTCAGGATCTACTCAGACTCAGCAGCAACAGGAAACAACCCCCAGAGACTCCTGGCAGCGTCCCCCCCACCCCGAGGTCTCGGTGGGTTTGGCCTGACAGCTCTGCTGGGGATCTGCGGGGCCCGCGCAGCACAGAGACCCCCACCCTCGGCGTGCCTTTGCCTCACTCACGTTTGCGAGCCTGCGCCTCGAACTGTGACAGGTTCTGCCGGGTTGCCAGCCTCACCTCCACCTTGTCCCCGTTGAGGATTTTGCCGGGCAGGAGCTCCAGGAGTTTGTGGACTGAGTTCTCAGAGGCAACCACCACCTCTGCGTACCTGTGGGAAAGCCCGGCCCCCAGCCAGCAAGAGCCAGCGCCAAGCGGTGCATCCCCTGCGAGGGGACAGGGACCCCCTGCCAAACCCCACGGGGCTCCATCCGGCCTCGCTGGCAGAGACCACCCAGCACCACCTCAGCTGAACCCAGCCTGGTGCTACATGGCCCCCCCATCCCTTTCCCACACGGTTTGGGAGTCTCCGCTTTACCATCCCAGCTCCAGGCAGGCTCTGCATCACCCGTGCCAACCAGGAAAAGCGCTGGCTGCCCCCTCACTCCCCCCACCCCCAGCACAGAGGATGTGGCCGTGAGGGCCTGGCTCTCCCCGTTCCCCCGTGTCCCCCTGGGGTCTCACCCTTTTGACTGGCCATTGGCTCGGTTCTCTGCGAATTTCAGCTCCACTACGTCGTAGACACCAACTGAGCGGATGGTTTGGATCAGCTGCTGGTCCGTCGTCCACTGAGGGAGAGAGGGGAGAGGCTGGCGTCAGCTCACGCAGCCCTTCGCAGGCCCTGGTGCCCCCCAGCTAACCCAGGCTCAGGGGGCTGGGGCAGCACTTGGGTACAGACACCCTCAGAGCCCCTGCAGGGAATCTAAAGTCAACCTTGAGTCTGAAACAGGCCCCGGGTACGGCTACCACAGGCGTCTCTGTTCTCCAGACACGACAGAGCCTTCCCAGAACCGTCCCTGTATCTGTCAACAGGAGGGGACTCGCCCGCGCAGCCCCCGAGAAGGCAGAGCCAGCAGCCGGCGCGAGGGAAGCACTACAGCCGCTGGCCAGCCACCCCAGCCTGGATCTGAAGCCCCTCAAGGCTACGAATCCCTTTTCCCTGAGGATCACAAGGTCAAGCCCAGCTCAAGACCCATCTTGGGACACTGGGTCAGCATGGATTGAGGAGGAACAGCACCCCCAAAGAGCCCTGCAGCCCCTCAGGGGTTTCCCTGGAGGACCCCCACACCTGCGTATGCACCACAGGAGACCCAAACTGGTCTGGAGACCCCCTCAGCAATCACGCACGGCCGAGCAGCCATCCCACTCACCCAGGAGAAGCTGCCCACGTAGACGGCGGCTCTCTTGTTGCGCAGCCCGCTGTAGGTGTACAGGATGGCGGGAGATTTGTTGTGGGGCTTGGGGGACGGCTCCTGGCGGATCTCCGGGGGCGCCTCCGAGCTGCTGGTGCGGCTCTCGGGGGGCTGCGAGCTGGCTGCTAACACGTCGTCGTACAGGTCCATCTGATCAGCATTACTGAACTCAGAGTCCTGCGAGGGGAGACACCGTGAGCACCACCACAGAAGGGAGACCCCGGGGGTGAAACCGCAGCTCGGAAAGGCACCCGCGGGCTGTTAAGAGCCTAAATGGGGCTCTGGAGGAGCTCCCCGTTCCGCTGGGGTCCTCCAACACCCCCCAGCACTGACCGTCCAGCAGAAGCCAAACACCACCCACCACAGGAGATGCTCAAAAGTCATCTCACGGTGCCGGTCTGCCGCGGGTGCCCCGCCGCGCCGGGGCAGGGGGTGCGGATGAACGACCCCGGAGGTTAGGAAGCCTCCTTCGCAGCCTGCAAACCAGTCGTCCCAGTTCACCGGGAGCTGGCACGCACGAGCTTTTTCGAGGCAGCACGAGCCGAGTCCAAAGGTTTAGCACCCAAACCACGCGTCTTTGCGTCCGTGGCGAGCTG
>NW_009259540.1:5639-9107 GCF_000687185.1 Egretta garzetta | reverse complement strand
TGTGTGGGGGCAGGCGGAGCCGAGTCCAAAGGTTTAGCACCCAAACCACGCGTCTTTGGGTCCGTGCGCAGTTAGGAGGTGGCGAATCACTGCCGTGAATGAAGCCAGGGCAAACAGAGCCGCTGCCTGTTCTCTCTCACCAGCCAGCTCCTCCCGCCCGGAGCGCTGTCCCCTCCCCTCGGTGGCACGCCGCCGCGGTGCGTCCTCTTTCCACGCCTCATTTTTGCAGCGAGGATGACAACTCCCCGCGCTTCCCCCCTGGCCCAGCAGACCCCTCTCAGCACCCGACTGCTCTTCCCCACTGCTCTGCAAAACCACGCCGTGCCCCAGCCTTATGACAACCCCTCGCTCGTGCAATCCCCCCCTCCCAGCATCTGCTCTTCCCCCTGGACAACGTGGAAATCCCTCTTGCACGTCTCCAGCCCAGCTGCCCAGCTCTCTGACTGGCCAAGCATTAACGCGAGCCCCGCAGCGACGGGATCAACACCTCCTTTCCCCAGCAATGAGGATTACCGGCGCCCCCAAGATGGGGTGACGGGCTCTGCTTTGCCATGCTTGACAAACCCCGGAGCGTTTTTTTACCTGTAAGGAAGCGGAGAAGGGAGCAGAACCACAAGGCTTTACCCCACTGGCGACCCGCACTGGCTTGATTTTTCTCCTCCCAACTTCAACTACAAGAGCTTTGCTCTCCCCATCCGCTGAGCGCACGCGCCCCGCACGCCGTGGAGGGCTTGGCTGGCGAGGACGTCAGCTTGTCCTGAGCAACGGGGCAAGACGCAGCTCGCTGCTCGGGGAGGCTACCAGGAAGCAGCTCACCTTTCGTAACTGCACGAGGGCAAGAGTTCAGCGGTGGAAAACCAAATGCCCTCGATGGATGAGCCTCTCGCCCCTCGGGCGGGCACACCCTTCACAACAAGTCCAGCCTGGGGGTTGCACGCTCAGCCTCACGCCCTGCTCGCCCCGGATACGCCCCGCTCGCTCGCCTTCGGGCCGGCAGAACCCTCGCCGGGGCGGGAGCTGCGCACGCCGTCGGCACACACAGCTGCACGCACGCCGTCTCCCCTCCCCTCGGCAGCGCAGCTTTTCACGGCACCAACCAGGCGCCGAGGAAGCTTCTGAGCTGCGAACTCGAGTGTCCTAGATCTGCCTTCCAATTCCCACTCTGTTCCGGGCTATATTTAATTTGGAGTGTACAGCGAGTGCTGTGTTTACTACGGATCTTCAGACTAATTGCTCACCCGGATTCAGCGCGCGCCGAGCATCGTTTCATGCTACAAATTACTACGTTAGTGTCTGTCCCAGGGGGAGCAACGCGCACAGGCTCCCTGCAGCACAAAACCCAGAGGCTCTGCTCCCCAGTTTTTAATTCCAGGACTACAAAGGCAGTTCGGACAACATCTTCTGCCAGAGACAGCGCGAGGTTGGTTAAATCCCCTACGGTCAGGGAACCGCACGGACACAGCCCAGTCCTTCCCTTTTGGGGCCCCAGGGAAGGGGGGGGGGGGTAGACAGGGAAGGGTGCTCAGCACGTGGCTTTCAAAGGCTCCCGGGAATACATAAAAAAAATAAAAATCAAACCATCTTCCCTCAGACACCCTTCTTGACGGCACCGTCCATTTCTAAGGCAAGCTGTAACTTTTGCATCCGGCTATTTCAGCTGCTGAGCTGATAAAAAGGTCACAAGAATTTCAACAGGGAGCAGTATTTTTGTACTCATTCTCAAAACAGCTCAACTGTTTGTTTAATCCGCCTCCCACGCTCCTGCCCCCACCAAGCTCCTTTGGACACGGCCCAAGGCTTCAAGATTTCTGCCTCAAAAGTTTCAGAAAGTTGAGAACGAAAAGAGGGGGCTAGAGGAGGAATTGCTCCGTTCTGCTGCTTCGGGGATGCTTCAGCTTGGGGGTTTTTAGAGATCCTCTGAATCCATCCCATTTTTGACGCTCTCCTGTAAAAACTTACAGCCCGACGGCGATCGAAGACGGGCGCAGAAGTGCTCACAGTCCACTCCGCTGCTCTCCGCCGTCGCGGCGGGTTTGCAGACCACGGCTCGACACGCTCGGTAGCGAGAGGCTTCTCGCATCACCCGCCGCCCCGCCAGCTAACACCTTCGCTCCCGTTCAACCCCTGGCGCGGCAAAGGCGCCCTGAGCCCACGCGTGATGCTTGGCGAGGTGCACGGGGAGGAAGCCGGGCACCGTCGGTGGGAATTACCACGTGTGCTGGGGGATTTGGAACCACACTGGCGTCCCTGGCGTGCCACAGGGACCGCGGAGCAGCCAGGGCCCCTTCCCGCTGTGCCTCGATCCCCCACCTGCGGCACCTTGCGTGGATTAACTCTGTGTTTCTTCCCGCTGCCGCACGGCCCGCCGTGAGCGAGATGCTGGAGTCCAGCGGCCTCGATAATCACTTCCAGCTCTAAGAAGCCTCCGTCTGCTTGGCCACGTCAAAGATCTTTCATGTCCTATCCTCTAAACCCTTCGGTTAAATCATTCCGTGCCGTTTCCCGCTGTGCAGCCAGGCTTGCTCCGTCCTCCTCTCGACGCTGCTTAACTTCTTTACTCCCAAAGACCCCCGAGGCTTGACTGAGAACAGACCTGACCCACAAAGCCCCTCTCAGCTCCCCAGCAGACTTCCCTGCATCACCTCAAGCCGCTGCTCTTGGCATCCTCCCTGCTCCAGGCCTCCTGGGGGCCGAGCCTTTGTGGGAAAGCACAGGCAGCGCCGGATCGTCTCCGCAGAGCGCCCGTGAAGCTGGAGTTCTCCCGTTGGGTCCTCCCACCTGCCTGTTGTTCCTCGGTTGTCCTCCAAGACGTTACAGGCTCACACCGTCACAGTTCTTCTCCAGAGAGCAGATACCGTGCTCCGCCTCCCCTTGGTGTTCACCAGGAATGAAGTTGCCCCGTTATTCTGCGCAACTCTAAACTCCAGCCCAGCGACCTCCGTGCTTTTCTTTTTTTTTTTTTTCCTTCTTAATCTGCACCTTCCGTCCTTATTCATATCTTTCTGAAAAGCTTAAGCTGGATGTGATTCCCGCAGCAAGCCAGCTCTCTCCCTTCCGCTCCCGAGTCCAGGTACACCTATTGCCCCGTTCCGCTAAAAACGAACGGCACAAAACCACACAAATTGAGGCCGTTCCTAAGCCAGACTAGTTCTGTTTGGTCCCAGCACGACACGAGATCATTTACAACACGGGGAGATCGGGTTTATTCCGGGAGTTTTCTTGGAAGGATGCAGGAAGCGGTATTTCAGAGTCCTGGCAGGGTTGCCCGGCTGCTATCCACTACAGATGTTTGCTTTGCCACTCACCTTTTCAGCGAAGTTCCCGTTATTTTGGCAACGTTAGAAGCCAGCTTGGACCCCCTGCCCTTCTCCAAGGCAACTGCTCGCAGCAGAGAGCTCCCGCCCCTTCCCAGGCGGCTGGAAAGCACCTCGCAGTCCCCTCGGCTCCGAGGCAGTTAGCGCCGTTTCT
>NW_009259540.1:4856-5611 GCF_000687185.1 Egretta garzetta | reverse complement strand
GCCACGGCGTTTTCTCCCCTGACGACCCCCCGCCTCCTCAGAACCAAGGGGTTATCGCCCTCGGCTCCTCTTCAGCCCTCTGGGAGCTCAGGGCCATTCCTTCCTCCCTGCGTTTTGTTCCCAGTTCAGGTGGCGTGCCCCCTAGCGCAGACCAACCTTCCTCCTCGGGCTTTCCACTTCCCACGGCCGTTTTCAATCTTCAAACATCTGCATTCACCCCCATTCTCCCAGATCCCCCAACTCTCCAAAATCTGCTGCTCTAACAGCTACGTGCAACCCCCCCTTTCTCTGTCATTCCTTCCTGCGAGTCCCAGACAGCCCCGGGGTGGGCGAGGTGGCACACGAGCACCTCCCCGACCGCAGCGAGTCCCTGCCACAGCTTCCCAGCCTCGGTGGTCCCGGGGGCTCGGTGCTCCGGGTCCCCTCGCCGTGCAGCTCCCCGGCAGTGCCTCTTCCAGTCTGGATTTCTCATTTCTCCAACCAGGCTGCAATTATCCCCTTCAATCCCTGCGCCCCGCTCCCCTGGCAAATGTTCCAGGCCAAACGCTGCCTTCCCCCTCCCAAATGTTTTGTGGCCACGCATACGTTCAACCTCCGGTGCAACCCGCAAAAAGACCCTTTATCCACAGCTCAAGGTGGCAGCCACCAGGATTTAGGAACGGTCCCAGCCCTCTGTTCCCCACAGGGACCCTCCAGCGCTGGACCACCCTTTCCCCGGGCGCACCTTCTGCCTCCGCTCCATCCGAACGCACCAG
>NW_009259540.1:469-1131 GCF_000687185.1 Egretta garzetta | reverse complement strand
TCTGTGGGCGCGCACGCTGCGCCAGCGTGGGGCCCTCCATGGGCTGCAGGGGGGGATCTGCTCCCCCTCATGGGCCTCCACGGGCTGCAGGGGGGGATCTGCTCCACCGTGGACCTCCACAGGCTGCAGGGGGGGATCTGCTCCACCTTGGACCTCCATGGGCTGCAGGGGGGGATCTGCTCCACCATGCACCTCCATGGGCTGCAGGGGGGGATCTGCTCCACCATGGACCTCCCTGGGCTGCAGGGGGGGATCTGCTCCACCATGGACCTCCATGGGCTACAGGGAGGGGATCTGCTCCACCATGGACCTCCCTGGGCTGCAGGTGGGGATCTGCTCCACCATGGACCTCCATGGGCTGCAGGGGCACAGCCTGCCCCGCCATGGTCTTCACCAGGGGCTGCAGGGGAATCTCTACTCCGGCGCCTGGAGCCCCTCCTGCCCTGCCCTGGGGGGCTGCGGGGCTGGTTTCTCCCCCATCCTCTCACTTTTCTTCTCTCTCCAGCTACTGAGCTGCAGCCATTTTTTTCCCTTCTTAAATCCGTTATCCCAGAGGCGCTTCCACCGTCGCTGATTGGCTTGGCCTTGGCCAGCAGCGTACACAGGGAAAACTTCTAGCAGCTTCTCACAGAAACCACCCCCATAGCCCCCCACTACTAAGA
>NW_009259540.1:0-364 GCF_000687185.1 Egretta garzetta | reverse complement strand
GGAGGGGGGCGTTTGGGGGGGTGGTGCTCAGCCATCATCCAAACCTAAGGGGCCGTGATGTCGCTTACGAGGACAGAAGGCTGAGCTGCCGAATAAATCGCTGCAAGAGCTTTGCTGCCATGGGATGTGGTGATCAGTGCTGCCGCTGGGCAGGACGGAGCGGAGCCAGAGGCAGGTGGGAGCGCTGGAGGAAGCTCCTAGCTGATGGCTGAGCCAAAATCCCTCGGGAAAGGATTGTTTGTCATTTCTGGGCTGTATGAACGGTTAGGTTTGGGGAATGAAGTCGGGGTTAACGGAGAGCAGGCTGGGGCTTAAGGCAGGAGGCGTTGGACCCAGCTCCCCCATGTCTCCTGGCATCGTTTAG
>NW_009259539.1:363-784 GCF_000687185.1 Egretta garzetta | reverse complement strand
ATGTATTTAATTTATTTCTAAATAGGTACAGTACTTTAATAGTTGTACTTCAATATATGTATTTACACAGAGATTTTTGTATGTAAGCATTTATGAAGAAATAGGAAGTAAATATAGATAGCCATAAAACCTTTTTTTAGTTCCTGAGAAGCTGGTAGGGCAGGAGCTTGTAGAGGGGTTTGCAAGGTCAATTGTGACCGAGTAGCTGATAGGCCAGGAAGAGGCCCATGGGCTGTGTCAGTGCCTGTGAAGTCCCTGCTGCCCCAGTATCCGCTAGGCCAGGAGCAGGACCATGGTTTGTGTAGGCTTCTGTGGTGTCGCTGGTGGCTGAGTGGATGATAGGTTAGGAGCAGAACAACAGCTTGGGGAGGTGTTTGGGGAGGTGTTCAGTCATTGGTTCCCAATACCCGAGAAGCCAGAA
>NW_009259539.1:0-320 GCF_000687185.1 Egretta garzetta | reverse complement strand
GCCGATTGGCCAGGGGTATGCACATGGCTTGTGTACGAGCTTGTGATTTCATGGGTGCTGGAGTATTTTCTAGGCCAAGAGCAGGCATATGGCTTGTGTGGGTGCTCTGATGTCATCAAAAGGATGTTTAGACCCCAGGCAACTATGGCTTTTTAGAAGGACATCAGCAGCAGAATCCCATAGACAGCACAGACACACACGTGTGACAGCGTAAATCCTGAGCACCCAGTGGTGGCTGGAGGAGGGTGTGAGGTCCCCATCAGTATAACTCAATCACACAGCTGTGGCAGGAGGAGGGTGTGAGGTGACGTCAGCAATGT
>NW_009259538.1:17055-17830 GCF_000687185.1 Egretta garzetta | reverse complement strand
GGACCCCCAAAGAGGGGCTGGAGAACCTCAAACCACCTCAAAGAAGGTCTGGAGCACCCCAAGATGCTCCAAAGAGGGGCTGGAGAACCTCAAACCACCTCAAAGAAGGTCTGGAGCACCCCAAGATGCCCCAAAGAGGGGCTGGAGAACCTCAAACCACCTCAGAGAGGGGCTGGAGCACCCCAAGATGCCCCAAAGAGGTTCTGGAGAACCTCAAAGAGGGGCTGGAGGACCTCAAACCACCCCAAAGAGGGGCTGGAGCACCTCAAATCACCCAAAAATGGAGCTGGAGCACCTCAAAGTTGGTCTGGAGCTTCTCAAACCACCCGGAGCACCTCAAATCACCCAAAAATGGAGCTGGAGCACCTCAAAGTGGGTCTGGAGCTTCTCAAACCACCCCAAAGAGGGGCTGGAGCACCCCAAGAGGCCCCAAAAGAGGTTCTGGAGCACCTCAAACCACCTCAAAGAGGGGCTGGAGCACCCCAAGAGGCCCCAAAGAGGCTCTAGAGCACCTCAAACCACCTCAAAGAGGGTCTGGAGAACCTCAAACCACCCAAAGCTTGGGCTGGAGCACCCCGAAGTGGGGCTGGAGTACCCCAAGATGCCCCAAAGAGGTTCTGGAGTACCTCAAACCACCTCAAAGAAGGTCTGGAGCACCCTAAGATGCCCCAAAGAAGGGCTGGAGCACCCCAAGAGGCCCCTGGAGAAGCTCCAAGAAGGTCCTGTGGACTCACCTGGCCATCGCCCCCGCCAACACCTTCTCCGCTTCGTCCCC
>NW_009259538.1:5035-12511 GCF_000687185.1 Egretta garzetta | reverse complement strand
TCTCAAACCACCCCAAAGAGGGGCTGGAGCACCCCAAGAGGCCCCAAAAGAGGTTCTGGAGCTTCTCAAACCACCCCAAAGAGGGGCTGGAGCACCCCAAGAGGCCCCAAAAGAGGTTCTGGAGCACCTCAAACCACCTCAAAGAGGGGCTGGAGCACCCCAAGAGGCCCCAAAGAGGTTCTGGAGCGCCCCAAAGAAGGGCTGGAGCACCTCTAAGAGGGGCTGGAGCACCTCAAACCACCCAAAGGTGGGGCTGGAGCACCCCAAGAGGCCCCAAAGAGGGTCTGGAGCACCTCAAATGACCTCATAGAGGTTCTGGAGCACCTCAAACCACCTCAAAGAAGGTCTGGAGCACCCTAAGATGCCCCAAAGAAGGGCTGGAGCACCCCAAGAGGCCCCAGAGAGGCTCTAGAGCACCTCAAACCACCTCAAAGAGGGTCTGGAGAACCTCAAACCACCCAAAGCTTGGGCTGGAGCACCCCGAAGTGGGGCTGGAGTACCCCAAGATGCCCCAAAGAGGTTCTGGAGTACCTCAAACCACCTCAAAGAAGGTCTGGAGCACCCTAAGATGCCCCAAAGAAGGGCTGGAGCACCCCAAGAGGCCCCTGGAGAAGCTCCAAGAAGGTCCTGTGGACTCACCTGGCCATCGCCCCCGCCAACACCTTCTCCGCTTGGTCCCCGATGACCTCCTGCCGTAGGTAGTAGAGCATCCGCACCCTCAGGAGAACCCTGGGAGGAGGTGGGATGGGACGGGGGTTGGTTCAACCCAAAAAATAAGTGGTGGGGGAGGGGGTCTGGGGACCGAGAAGACCTCCTTGGAGGAGGACCTCAACCTACTTGTTGCATTGGTGCTTGAGGTGCTTCTTGTAGCTCTCGTCTTGGAAGAGGGTGTCGGGGTTGTACTTGCGGATCCACTCGGCTTTGTGGACATCAAAGGTGCTTTGGGACTTGACCTTCTTCCCCTTCCGACCACGAGGAACCGGGATGGAAAGACCTGGAGATCAAAGGGGTGGAAAGAAAGAGAAGAAAAAGTCAAAGAAGGACCTCAAAGAGGTCCCAGGTTGTCCCCAAAATTCTTTGTAGACCCCCTCACCCGAGTGGTTTTGGAGCTCCTTGGCCTTGCCGTTCTCGGTGGGGCTGATGAGGTCCCAGATGAAGCCTTTGATGTTCTCATCGCCTCGGTAGTGGAGAAGACAGTAGACCAAGATGGCCCGGCAGATGGTCTCCACGTCCCGCTCGGAAAGACGGCGCTTGAATCGTCCGTGGGACAGGATCTCCCGCCATCGGCCCCAGCTGGTGGTGGAGGAAGGAGGTCCATGGCCGGGGAGGTCCGTGGGGTTTCCCACCACCTCCCAACGGCCATCTCCACCAAGGAGCTCCTTCTGGTTGCCACCAGAGAAGAGCTGGGCTTGGTTTTGGTCAAGTCTCCTGTCCAATCATCTGGTGGTGGTTGCCACCACAGCACGAGCTGGAGCTTGTCCACTCTTGTCCAAGCATCTGCTCGTGGTTGCCACCAGAGCACTCCTAGAGCTGGACCCAGCCCCCTCTCTCCAAGAACCTCCTCGTGGTTGCCACCAGACCCCACCTAAAGCTGGACCTTGCCCACTCTCTCCAAGAACCTCCTTCATGGTTGCCACCAGACCACACCTGGACCTTGTCCACTCTCCTCCAAGCATCTGCTCGTGGTTGCCATCAGACCCCACCTAAAGCTGGACCTTGTCCACTCTCCTCCAAGCATCTGCTCGTGGTTGCCATCAGACCCCACCTAAAGCTGGACCTTGTCCACTCTCCTCCAAGCATCTGCTCGTGGTTGCCATCAGACCCCACCTAAAGCTGGACCTTGTCCACTCTCCTCCAAGCATCTGCTCGTGGTTGCCATCAGACCCCACCTAAAGCTGGACCTTGCCCACTCTCTCCCTGAACCTCCTTCATGGTTGCCACCAGACCACACCTAAAGCTGGACCTCATTGTGGTTGCAACCAGACCACACGTAGAGCTGGACCCAAGCCCTCTCTCTCTCCAAGAACCTTCTCATGGTTGCCACCAGACCCCACCTAAAGCTGGATCTCCTCGTGGTTGCCCCCAGACCACATGTAGAACTGGACCCAAGCCCATCCTCACCCATAGACCAGGAGATGTTTCTCCACGCGGAAGCAATCGGTGCGACCGTAGGCGTGGTGCAAGGCGTGGTGGTGCCGGTCGTGACGTCGGGACCGTGGTCTCTCCTCATCCTCACTCTCCAGGTCCGAGAACTCCACCAGGTCATCGTCCCGAAGCGTGCTGAAGTGTCGCGTCTGCTTCCGCACCCTCGGCGTGTCGATCACCAGGTTGTTCTGGACCATGGAGAAGACCTATCAGGCTCCGCCCCGCCCCCACAACCATCCTCCCACAACTTCACGGTTGTCTTCTCCAACCTTGCTGTTCAGGAGATCCAGGTCCAGGTCGGCTTTCTTGGCCCACTTCTGCCAGAAGTTTGGGTCATCCAAGGCGATGTCGGTGCGGTTTTCGGAAGCCACGAAGCTCGCCTGAGGGTTGGACGACGTTCATGGACACCTCCGTGGTGGGAGATGTCCCTCCAACCCCACCCCACCCCACCAGCGAGAAGAAGCTGGTGGAGATACCTTGGCGAAGGTGGAGCCCTTCCCCTCGCTCTCGATGGTGATGGTGGTGGTGCGGCGCAGGAGGATCTGGTCTATGTCCTCCTCGCAGAACTTGGAGCCTTCATCGTCCTCTTCCATGATGGCGGCGTAGGCCCCTTTGCGCAGGAGGTCCTCGATCTCCTTTTTGGAAAACTGCTGGATCTGCCAGGAAGGTGGAGAAGAGGGGTGAGGTCCCTCAACATTAGGGTCCTCACAACGTGCTTCTCTTGGAGGACCTCCTCCCCAAGATCTTCCCACCCCGTTCCCCTTGGAAGCCCCCATCTTGTGGTCTTCAAGCCCCATTTCCCTTGGAAGAACCCAATCCCATTGGTCTTCCCACCCCATTCCCCTTGGAGAACCCATCTCCGTGGTCTTCCCACCCCATTCCCCTTGGAGAACCCATCTCCGTGGTCTTCCCACCCCATTTCCCTTGGAAGATCCCATCTCCACGGTCTTCCCATCGCCTTTCCCTTGGAAGATCCCATCCCCATGGTCTTCAAGCCCCATTTCCCTTGGAAGAACCCCATCTCATGGTCTTCAAGCCCCATTCCCCTTGGAGAACCCAACCCCAATGGTCTTCACGTCCTGTTCCCCTTGGAAGACCCCATCCCCGTGGTCTTCAATCCCCATTTTCCTTGGAGAACCCCATCTCATGGTCTTCAAGCCCCATTTTCCTTGGAGAACCCCATCTCCACGGTCTTCCCACCCCCTTTCCCTTGGAAGATCCCATCCCCGTGGTCTTCAAGCCCCATTTCCCTTGGAAGAACCCCATCTCATGGTCTTCAAGCCCCATTTCCTTTGGAAGAACCCATCTCCATGATCTTCCCACCCCCTTTCCCTTGGAAGAACCCAACCCCAATAGTCTTCAAGCCCCATTTCCCTTGGAAGAACCCAATCCCATTGGTCTTCCCACCCCATTTCCTATGGAAGAACCCACCCCCAATAGTCTTCAAGCCCCATTTCCTTTGGAAGAACCCATCTCCATGATCTTCCCACCCCCTTTCCCTTGGAAGAACCCACCCCCAATAGTCTTCAAGCCCCATTTCCTTTGGAAGAACCCATCTCCATGATCTTCCCACCCCCTTTCCCTTGGAAGAACCCCATCTCATGGTCTTCAAGCCCCATTCCCCTTGGAGAACCCAACCCCAATGGTCTTCACGTCCTGTTCCCCTTGGAAGACCCCATCCCCGTGGTCTTCAATCCCCATTTTCCTTGGAGAACCCCATCTCATGGTCTTCAAGCCCCATTTTCCTTGGAGAACCCCATCTCCACGGTCTTCCCACCCCCTTTCCCTTGGAAGATCCCATCCCCGTGGTCTTCAAGCCCCATTTCCCTTGGAAGAACCCCATCTCATGGTCTTCAAGCCCCATTTCCTTTGTAAGAACCCATCTCCATGATCTTCCCACCCCCTTTCCCTTGGAAGAACCCACATTTCCTTTGGAGAACCCAACCCCAATGGTCTTCAAGCCCCATTTCCCTTGGAAGAACTCAACCCCAATGGTCTTCAAGCCCCATTTCCCTTGGAAGATCCCATCTCCATGATCTTCCCACCCCCTTCTCCTGGGAAGTCCCCTCACCCCGGCGATGTTGCCCTCTCGCCCGCTCATGGACTGCAGCACGGCCTTGTCCAAGCCCAACTTGAGGCTGGCCTTATCGAACATCTCCCTCTCGTAGGAGTTACGCGTGATGAGGCGATAGACCTTCACCGCCTTGCTCTGTCCAATCCGGTGGCACCGTGCTTGAGCCTGGAAGAAGAAACCTAGGTGGGTCAGGTCACCATGGAGACAACTTCTCACCATGCTTAGGCTGGTGGGGTGGGAGGACCTGGAAGGGGGGGTTACCTGGAGGTCATTTTGGGGGTTCCAATCAGAATCGAAGATGATGCAGGTGTCGGCGGCGGTCAGGTTGATGCCCAAGCCACCCGCCCGCGTGCAGAGGAGGAAGACGAAACGATCTGAGTCGGGTTTGCTGAAGCGGTCGATGGCGGCTTGGCGGAGGTTGCCCCGGACCCGTCCATCGATTCGTTCGTAGAGGTACCTAAGAAGGCAACCGAGACCCCACCCGGACCTTCAGGACCATCCTCTGGGGTGTGGAACGGGCCCAAACATCTCCAGATGCAACCAAGAACCCATAAAACCACCTTGAGGACCATCCCCTGGGGTGTGGAACAGGCCCAAACATCTCCAGATGCAACCAAGAACCCATAAAACCACCTTGAGGACCATCCCCTGGGGTGTGGAACAGGCCCAAACATCTCCAGATGCAACCAAGAACCCATAAAACCACCTTGAGGACCATCCCCTGGGGTGTGGAACGGGCCCAAACGTCTCCAGATGCAACCAAGACCCCACCCACACCTTCAGGACCATCCCTTGAGGCACAGGATGGACCCAAACATCTCCAGATGCAACCAAGACCCCACAAAGCCACGTTCAGGACCAAGCCCTGGGGCGTGGGATGGGCCCAAACATCTCCAGATGCAACCAAGACCCCACAAAACCACATTCAGGACCATCCCTTGAGGCACATGATGAGCCCAAACATCTCCAGATGCAACCAAGACCCCAAAAAACCACGTTCAGGACCAACCCCAGGGATGTGGAACGGGCCCAAACATCTCCAGATGCAACCAAGACCCCACAAAACTGCGTTGAGGACCATCCCCTGGGGTGTGGAACAGGCCCAATCATCTCCAGATGCAACCAAGAACCCATAAAACCATGTTGAGGACCATCCCTTGAGGTACAGGATGAGCCCAAACATCTCCAGATGCAACCAAGACCCCACAAAACTGCGTTGAGGACCATCCCCTGGGGTGTGGAACAGGCCCAATCATCTCCAGATGCAACCAAGAACCCATAAAACCATGTTGAGGACCATCCCTTGAGGTACAGGATGAGCCCAAACATCTCCAGATGCAACCAAGACCCCACAAAACTGCGTTGAGGACCATCCCCTGGGGTGTGGAACAGGCCCAATCATCTCCAGATGCAACCAAGAACCCATAAAACCATGTTGAGGACCATCCCTTGAGGTACAGGATGAGCCCAAACATCTCCAGATGCAACCAAGACCCCACAAAACTGCGTTGAGGACCATCCCCTGGGGTGTGGAACAGGCCCAATCATCTCCAGATGCAACCAAGAACCCATAAAACCATGTTGAGGACCATCCCTTGAGGTACAGGATGAGCCCAAACATCTCCAGATGCAACCAAGACCCCACAAAACCCCGTTCATGGAAGCCACCAAGGTCCCCTCCTTGGCCCGCCTCTCACCTCTTCTGGATGAGGTAGTCCTCCAAGATGTCAAGGCATCGCACCATCTGGGAGAAGATGAGCACCTTGTGGCCACCGGCTTTCAGCTTGGGCAGGAGTTTGTCGATGAGCACCAGCTTGCCGGCCGAGCGGACCATGGCCTGGAGGTGGAAGTCGTGGGGGACGTGGTGGTGGCAAGACTCCCGAAATTCAGCCAAGATCTTCTCCTCCGCGCCTGTCGAGTGGGGAGGGGGACCCATCAATGGGGTGGCCGGGGTGGAATTTGAGACCTTCTCAGAAGACCACCCCCGCCAACCACCACAAGGAAGACTTGAGGGGCATCAAAAGCTCAAGTAGATGAACTGGAGAACGTTCTCCACCATGACGCTGAGCCCAACGTGCAGCTCAACCGAGGTCCCTCCACATCCAAGAGGGCCACCAAGTCCCCCCCTGGTGGAACGAAGGGCAAGGCCAGAAGAAGCAGAGACGGGGTGACCCCTGAGGTCCTCCATGGTGGTGGGAGGATGAAGGACCACCCCACCCCACCCTGGCCCACCCCTGGTTCCTCACCGTTGATGAGGTAGGGGTGGTTGCAGCACTTGCGCAGCTCCATCATGGTGTTCAAGAGGTTGGGCATGTTGGTGTGACCGGCGCCTTTGGAGAGGAAGGAGAAGTTCTTCTCCAAGATGGCCCGATAATATTTCTTCTGAATGTTGGTCAACTCCACCTCAATGATGGTCTCCTGCTTGGGCGCCAGGTTCTTCTCCACGTCCTCCTTCAGCCGACGGAGCATCATGGGCTTCAGGATGGCCTGGAGCTTCTGAACCTGCAGATGGGACCAGCGAGAAGTCACCATGGGCCAGGCAGGACCCAGATGGTCAGGGAAGGGTCTGAGGTCCTCCTGATGTCCTCACCTGCTCCTCCGTCTTGAGGTCCCCAAAGTCCTTGAGGAATTCGGCTTCGGAAGGGAACTGGGAGGGCTCCAGGAAGTGCAGGAGGCTGAAGAGTTCTTCCACCGTGTTTTGGAGAGGGGTGCCCGTCAGGAGGACTTTGTGTTCCTGGTGACCAAGGGGTGGAAAACGTGAGGCCTTGGGGTGGGGCGGACAGGCCCAAACATCTCCAGATGGAACCGAGACCCCACCCACACCTTCAGGACCAACCCCTGGGGCATGGGATGAACCCAAACATCTCCAGATGCAACCAAGACCCCACAGGCACCTTCAGGACCATCCCCTGGGGCACAGTACAGGCCCAAACATGATCCCAAGCATCTCCAGATGCAACCAAGACCCCACAAGAACCTTCAGGCCCATCCCAGTCTCTCACCAGGTCCATGTGCTTGAGGCTATCGAGCAACTTGCAGTTGCGGTTCTTCAAGCGATGAGCTTCATCGATGATGACGCAACGCCACTCGATCTCCCGCAGCTCGGGACAATCGGAGAGGATCATCTCGAAGGTGGTGATGAGGGCATCAAATTTGTAGGCTCCGGGGATGAGCCGACCCTGGAGTGAGGAGGGATGGATGAAGGTGGTTCCAAGATCATCTTCCAAGCTTGTGAAGGTTGAGAAGACACCCCCCCC
>NW_009259538.1:2075-5022 GCF_000687185.1 Egretta garzetta | reverse complement strand
CCCGTGAGTCCTTGCAGTACATCTCGTACTGTTGGATCATCTGACGGGAGGCCAAGCTGCCGTGGTAGACGATGCTGTTCATCTCCGTCCAAGTGTTGAATTCCCGTTCCCAGTTGGTGATGGTGGAAAGAGGAGCGATGACCAAAAATGGTCCACGGATGCCGACGTTGTAGACCTCTTGTAAGAAAGCGATGGATTGGATGGTCTTACCCAACCCCATCTCATCGGCCAAGATGCAGTTCTGCCTGCGGGGAGGTTAAGGAGACAACCGATTGGTGGTTGGGGGGTGGTGACATCATCCCATGACCATCCCCTGGGGCACAGTACAGGCCCAAACATGATCCCAAGCATCTCCAGATGCAACCAAGACCCCACAGGCACCTTCAGGACCATCCCCTGGGGCACAGTACAGGCCCAAACATGATCCCAAGCATCTCCAGATGCAACCAAGACCCCACAGGCACCTTCAGGACCATCCCCTGGGGCACAGTACAGGCCCAAACATGATCCCAAGCATCTCCAGATGCAACCAAGACCCCACAGGCACCTTCAGGACCATCCCCTGGGGCACAGTACAGGCCCAAACATGATCCCAAGCATCTCCAGATGCAACCAAGACCCCACAGGCACCTTCAGGACCATCCCCTGGGGCACAGTACAGGCCCAAACATGATCCCAAGCATCTCCAGATGCAACCAAGACCCCACAGGCACCTTCAGGACCATCCCCTGGGGCACAGTACAGGCCCAAACATGATCCCAAGCATCTCCAGATGCAACCAAGACCCCACAGGCACCTTCAGGACCATCCCCTGGGGCACAGTACAGGCCCAAACATGATCCCAAGCATCTCCAGATGCAACCAAGACCCCACAGGCACCTTCAGGACCATCCCCTGGGGCACAGTACAGGCCCAAACATGATCCCAAGCATCTCCAGATGCAACCAAGACCCCACAGGCACCTTCAGGACCATCCCCTGGGGCACAGTACAGGCCCAAACATGATCCCAAGCATCTCCAGATGCAACCAAGACCCCACAGGCACCTTCAGGACCATCCCCTGGGGCACAGTACAGGCCCAAACATGATCCCAAGCATCTCCAGATGCAACCAAGACCCCACAGGCACCTTCAGGACCATCCCCTGGGGCACAGTACAGGCCCAAACATGATCCCAAGCATCTCCAGATGCAACCAAGACCCCACAGGCACCTTCAGGACCATCCCCTGGGGCACAGTACAGGCCCAAACATGATCCCAAGCATCTCCAGATGCAACCAAGACCCCACAGGCACCTTCAGGACCATCCCCTGGGGCACAGTACAGGCCCAAACATGATCCCAAGCATCTCCAGATGCAACCAAGACCCCACAGGCACCTTCAGGACCATCCCCTGGGGCACAGTACAGGCCCAAACATGATCCCAAGCATCTCCAGATGCAACCAAGACCCCACAGGCACCTTCAGGACCATCCCCTGGGGCACAGTACAGGCCATGGGATGAACCCAAACATCTCCAGATGCAACCAAGACCCCACAGGCACCTTCAGGACCAACCCCAGGGGTGTGGAATGAACCCAAACATCTCCAGATGCAACCAAGACCCCACAGGCACCTTCAGGACCATCCCCTGGGGCACAGTACAGGCCCAAACATGATCCCAAGCATCTCCAGATGCAACCAAGACCCCACAAGAACCTTCAGGCCCATCCCAGTCTCTCACCAGGTCCATGTGCTTGAGGCTATCGAGCAACTTGCAGTTGCGGTTCTTCAAGCGATGAGCTTCATCGATGATGACGCAACGCCACTCGATCTCCCGCAGCTCGGGACAATCGGAGAGGATCATCTCGAAGGTGGTGATGAGGGCATCAAATTTGTAGGCTCCGGGGATGAGCCGACCCTGGAGTGAGGAGGGATGGATGAAGGTGGTTCCAAGATCATCTTCCAAGCTTGTGAAGGTTGAGAAGACACCCCCCACCCCACCCAGCCCCGTTTCAAAAGCCACCAGCCTACCCGTGAGTCCTTGCAGTACATCTCGTACTGTTGGATCATCTGACGGGAGGCCAAGCTGCCGTGGTAGACGATGCTGTTCATCTCCGTCCAAGTGTTGAATTCCCGTTCCCAGTTGGTGATGGTGGAAAGAGGAGCGATGACCAAAAATGGTCCACGGATGCCGACGTTGTAGACCTCTTGTAAGAAAGCGATGGATTGGATGGTCTTACCCAACCCCATCTCATCGGCCAAGATGCAGTTCTGCCTGCGGGGAGGTTAAGGAGACAACCGATTGGTGGTTGGGGGGTGGTGACATCATCCCATCCCCACCCTAAGTCCATCCCAGTTCCACCACTCGCCTGTTGTACCAGTTGAAGAGCAACCAGTTGACCCCTTCCAGTTGGTATTCGCGAAGCTGGTTGTGGTTTTTGTATTCGTGGGAGAGCTCCAACTTCTTCCAGGAACCGGCTTGAGGACGGGGCTGGGGATGGTGGAGCATGAAGAGGACATGGGGGTGGACCAAAATTGGGGTGGTGGAGGTGGGGGTGGACCTGGTTGCTCACCAAGCGCTTGAGTTCCGGATGTCGGGCTTGGATGCGTTTGAATTCCCCGATTTTTCCTTCGTCTACGTCCTCCTTGAGTTCCCAAGTGCTGTCCTCGTAGGGGAGGGAGCACCACTTCACCAGGTAGTAGACCACCGGCTGGGACACGGGGACAAGAAGGAGACATCTGTGATGGGGGAGGGGGGGAAAACCCCATTTTGGGAGAGGGGAGGTGGACACGATGGGATGGGGGTCCACCACCCACCCCCAAGCCCTCACCTCCCCGTTGTCCTTATCGACGCTGTGGGACTCATCCAAGATGCGATCCACCTCCACGTAGTCGGGGTTGAAAGGTTCTTCATCCTTTTTTGGGGGGACACGGAGGGGGGGTGGGGGGTGAGTGGTCACCCCCCC
>NW_009259538.1:1721-2041 GCF_000687185.1 Egretta garzetta | reverse complement strand
TGTCTTAAAATGTTTCAGCTTTTGGTGGATCCTCTTGTCCTTCTCCAATTGGTCGATGGTGGCCCACTCGCAATGGAGGTAGGAACTGGGGGGAGGGAGGGGGCGGGGACAAAGCCATCACCAAGCCGCCATGGCCAAGGGTTGGGCCATGGTGAGGGCCAAGGGTTGGGCGATGATGAAGGCCAAGGGTTGGGTGACGATGAAGGCCAAGGGTTGGGCCATGGCAAAGGCCAACGGTTGGGCCATGGCAAAGGCCAAGGGTTGGGTGACAATGAAGGCCAAGGGTTGGGCCATGGCATGGGCCAACGGGTGGGGGATGA
>NW_009259538.1:1062-1352 GCF_000687185.1 Egretta garzetta | reverse complement strand
CCGAGGGTTGGGGGACGGGGAAGGCCAAGGGTTGGGTGACGATGAAGGCCAAGGGTTGGGCCATGCGGCAAAGCCCCGCCCCTGCCACCCCTGCTCCAAGATCCACCCCGTTGGGAGAAGGCTCAACGAGGTGGCATCTGGGCTCATCCATGCCCCCCACTTCCATTGGGTTCGTTGGGTTCAACCCAACTGGAACACCCCAACCCGTTGACCTTGGAAGACGCCCCACCGCCCATCCCACCTCCTCCGACCACTCACTAATTCTTGTATTTGACGAAAAACTCTTCCGA
>NW_009259538.1:0-432 GCF_000687185.1 Egretta garzetta | reverse complement strand
AGGGAAGAGGAGGGCGGACGCCGTTGGGAGGGCACCCAAAGAGGTCAAAACCAAAATTCCCACCACAAAAAATTGCATGGAGGGCAACGTCTCCCCCTCCGGCTCCGGTTCCGGGGCGGGCGGTTGAGGGATCGGGAGCTGCTCGGGTCGGACGGGTCCCGTCACATCCAACTCTTCATCTTCCTCATCATCGGTGATCTTGATGTCCAAGTCTTCCGTGTATTTCTTGCGTTTCACTTGCCGATTCGACCGTCGTTTCTGGAAGAGGAAAGGGAAGAGGAAGTCGCCCCGCCCCCACCATGCGCCAAAACAGCGTGGGAACCCCCCCTCCCCCCCTCGGTGGTGGTGGCATCTCCGTACCTGGACGCTGGTTTCTTCTTCCTCCCGCGGCGACTGGGCCGGCATCACCTCGGCGTCCGCGTTGTCAGAAGA